>NC_138542.1:61580125-62081698 GCF_964234715.1 Podarcis melisellensis
ATTGAACAATAGTGAGAAATGAATAGCCATATTGAATGCAATCTACAACTGCCCGGACATGACCTGATCTGTCAAGCATGGTGATGTTGTGGCAGGATTCAGAAGGAGTGTTGTGCAATGTACTTTGCAGAACTTCATGCCATTCTGATTCTTTGATACAGAATGGGAAGATATGGAGTAAACTCTCTCTTCAGTGCACTCGAGATATTCGGCTCAGTAAATATCCAACTTGGTTCACATGTTAATGAGAACCAGCCTAATTCACGCTTCCTGGAGGAATTCACAAATGACATATAGCTATCCTTTGAACTTTGCCCTTTTCTAAATTTTGCAAGGCTGAATTTTGCCCAAATAAACAAAAAAAGAACCCTGTGCACAATAATGCATATATTTGGGGAGAAGTGTGCCTAAAAATGCAGATATGGTAAAACAACCTATAAAAATGCACTATAGTAGTGAAAATTTCTTGTGAAAATGTGCTGGAAAATGCTGAAAAATTGTTATGAAGAGGTTTTTTTAAAAAAGTTAAGATTTCAAAAATGAGAAACTGAAGCTGACCATTTACCCAACCCTATTGCACAGTGTCAGGGATCTTGCTGAGGAGGGCTGCACTGAAGAGGAATGGAGGGAGCCCCCCCCCACACACACACACACTCCTGATCAGGATTCTGAATCTTCCCAGGAGCAGGAGGACAGTATAGATTTGGAACAGTGGTTTGCAGTGGGACATAGTTCAGAAGGCAGAAGCTGGGAAATACTGGATGGGGAACAACTAGGAGAAGAAGAACTGAGAGAGAGATAACAGATTCACTGTCTCTGGAAAGCATTCATCCACTCTCCCCAAGGTCAAGAAGAGCTGATAAAGTGGCAGCACAGAAAGCACAGAGATTACAAGAACAGGTTACAAGTAGTGATGTGGGTGACTAGGGAGGAAGTGGGTGGAACCCTTAATTGGGAGCACCGCCATTCCTAGGAAATGGATTCTTTGTTCTCTCGCTGTGATCATTAGTTTCAAACTTGTAAGAAGACTCCTTTTCCTTTGTTCTGCTTAGGGGAGGAAGCTGATTCCCTGAAGCCTGACACACAGGCATAAGACACATACCATAGCAGAAGGATAACCCTAAGTAATCCAGCTGTCCTCTTAAAAATGCAGATGTTATCAAAGGTTTTCCTTCTTTAAGCCAAGGCAAATCTCTTGAGAAAGCTCCATCCTGCTTAATATTAAGTGTCAAGCAGATGCTCAGATTTCCTCCACTTATTTTGTCACTCTTATGGCTATTTAATGTTTTAATTACTCTTGCATAATTAGGATCCAGACTACCGTCTTAACAAATTGCCCCAGTCCAAGTTCCTGCTTTTATTCCTTTATTTCAGAAGTGGATGTGGGGTGTTGCGGAAGAACCTTTTCCAACTTCTTCGCCATGGACTCTTCAACATTTGTCCTACTTGAGTGGAACTCAGATGTAACTGACGCAAGTGGGAAAGGAAGCGCCGGGGCCTTGTGCTTCCTGTTCCTTCCGTCATCATCTTATCCAGAGCAGAATGTTTGCTTCTTTTCCCACCCTGGGAGATGAACGACCTCACACTGCAGGGGCAGCTTGTGAATTCCCCAGGAAATGATGGAGGCGCATTCAAGTGTTCTGTTTTGATAAAACGGAAATCTCCTTCATGCATTTGTAACACATGCTGTGGTCACTCCTTGACTGTGAAAGCATCCCTAGGTTTTCAGAGCCAGCGCACTGAATGAGCATCGCCCAGCAAACAAGGTGGAGAGCTTAAAAGCTTGTTTCATGCTGGGTCCTCTTGGGTTACCAAGGGCAAAAAGAGCTTTTAAGCTCTCCGCCTTGCTTGCTGGACAAAGCCCACTAAACTTGCTAGCTCTGGGAGTGCTGGGCCTGCTCTTTCTTGCCTCCTCACCTTCCAGCCACAGGGCACTTCCAAGAGTTTCGTATTTGCTGAATCCTTGAAACCGAATCTCCATGTAGGATGCAATCACACGGTACAGTTTCGGTTCAAGAAAATGTGCACAAATGTATCTGAGTGGGTGAATGTACTTTAGGGGAAGAATGCCTACAGGATGTGTAGACTTTAATTGTGAAATTGTACATGCATTTTTTAAAAAAATAAAATAGAACACTCTGCATGAAAAACTCCAGGACAGAACAGAAATATAACTGGGTGCATATGAAACTGGAATGGAATGCAAATAGGCTAATCTGCCTGTTTGAACAGACTTGAAATTGATGATTCTGCTCATTATTATCTGTATATTTATTTTTATTATTGAAGAGGGCTAGAGTTAGTTTTTTCCTAGTTCAGCGTGATGGGAAGTTTGCGCAGAATCAAGAGGAAAGGGTTACGTTCTGTGGCTTGCCCTGTGTTCTTCAATTACCAAATAAGGGAAGATAGCAAGGCATCTGTCTCACAGGATACAGAGATGTTTTGGAGCGTGGGATCTCGGGAATCGGCAGCGACCTACCAAATTCTGTTACAATCTTATTTCACACACTTCATGCCAGTGGTCGCAATTCTCTGCGGATCTAACTGGTAGAGAAAGAGGTTAGGACATAGCCCTGTGATGCAATTCCATTTCCCCGGCAATGTTTTTGCCTTGAGAATACATTTGCATTCTGCTCTTTCCCTTTGCCTGACATTTCCTTCCTTCTCCCCTCCGACTGATGCGACAGCGGCCAAACTATTCTGTGCATCCCATGGGGGACTAGAAAGCATTGCCCTGGAAATCTAGCATGCTCGCAGTTACTACTGTTTATTTTCCATGGTGTAATTTCATAAGTTTCATGTTGCAGCTGGAGCCAATTGTAATATTAGGGATGTGAAAAATGTGGACTACTTCACTAAGTATTGCTGGGTGAGGATTTCACACACACACACACATTGCAGAGGAAGAGCCCTGCTAAGCTCATCTCGTCCAAAATCGTGTTCTCACAGTGAGGAACTAGATGCGTATGAGAATAGCACATGTAACAGGCATACAGAGCTATGTTCCTGGTGTCCTCTTGGGGAAAGGCCATGGTTCAGGATGCAAATGTGGTCCTCCACAGTGCTTTATCTGACCCTCAGAATTCTCCCCAGGCCTTCTAATCGTGAGTGTTTTTGCCTGGTTGAAATGTTTTTTATGTTGCATTTTTGTGTTGTGAACCGCAGTCACGTGGCCCTTGGAGGGTTGCACAGACAAGGAACGCAGTCATCAGGCTTGAAAAATTTCATTGCCCCTGATGTACACATGGCATCTCCCAGGAGTCCTTGCAATATATAGGACCTCTGCAAAGACACACTCTGCCCATGCTTGGTGTTTTCTTCTTTCCAAATCGATCCCCATAGACAGAACATCTGTCTTATCTGATCTGAACTCAAATGCAATACTTTACAAAAGAGATAGCTCACATGTTTAGGAGAGCCAATCAGGGCTGAGAAACCAAGTCATGAAAGACATCAAGTAGCATAGGTGAAATAACACAATAAAACTGTAAGCCTTAACACTGTTACTCAGGGAGCAAGCCCTATTGAACACAGTAGTACTTTCCTCTGAGTAAAGCTGCACAGGGTCACTCTGCTCAGAAGGGGATAACTTCCGTGATACGACTTCAACGATCTCGGTCCATTCCAAATGAGTCACAGGGGAGAAATAAGTTAGAATTCTCGTTGACTTTTAGTATTATTTTGTAACTAGATTAGGCTTCCTTAGTGACCCATTACCTTGATTAAATGCTCGCAGGCAAAGACATTCAAAATTGGCTGGGAAAAGGGAGAAACAGCACTGTTGTGAGAAATGGAAATGGTTTTCCTGGCTTGCTTAATTACTTACTGCATTTTCATCCCACTTTTTTCTCCAATGAGTCCAAGGCAGCATACACAGTTCTCCATCTCCTCACTGAATCCCCACAACAACCCTATGAAGTATGGGTAGTGTATCCTCTATTGCTATCAAAATTATTCCCAAAGTGCCACCATGAAGGTTGACACAATTGGCACCTTCAGATACTCCAAGCCAGACTTCCTGGGGATGTCAGAGTGGCATTTATCTATGGTTGCCATATTTCAAAAAGTAAAAATCTGGACAGAAAGGTTGTTGGGCTTTTTGTGTTGTTGTTGCAAAATCGCAAAGAAATTGGGCATTTTAAGCTATATTTTAGGGAAATTGGCAAAAAATGACACTGCTGACATTGGTTACTATACGTCCAGACTTTTCCAGACATTTAACTGATTTCTGCCGGACACTGCTTTCGGATACAGTATTCTGGGTATTTCCAGGAAATTCTGGGTGCATAGCAACTCTAATTTATCTAAACTGGTTCACAGTCACTGTTGAAGGCTCTCTCAGTGGACCTGATCTCTCTCTGAGATACAGTTGGAAAGGATGGCTCCCAACATTCAATTGAAGTTCGTAGTCATGTTCTGTAATGCACCCTTGATCCATTCCCATCTTTGATGTCTCCCACCACTAATTTTAGGAAAGGGTGATGGGTCCAAGCATCACCTCAAGCGGACCTGTGCTCCAATTATTTTTCTGCACCAGCCTGCATAAAGTGCAGCAAACATTAAGCTCAGATCCACAGAAATAGCTCAGCCTATGCTTAACCTTAAAGTTAAATCTGGCTATTAATGCTCAGCCAGGAAACTGTAGTTCTGAGCCCATAAAGGATGAATTATACCCTCCAGGAAAAATGTCTTCTAGAATCAATAGCAGGCACCATGTAATAACATCTGATATATAGACAAAGTAAGAACAAAACCAAGTTATTTATAAAAGGTAGCAGGGACAACATTAAAGACCTTGAACTTCATCATAATAACTCAATTCATAAAAGAATAAATTATGGGCTTGGAGTAAAGTGAGTGAAATTCCCCAATTTAATGCTCAAAGTATTTCTTCTGGCCTCCTTAATGGAACACAGGGTTGATGAGTCCTTCCTATGGAAACTTGGGTACTACTAATAATATAACATACACCAGTGGCATGAAATAATGTATCATTATTTTTATTTTTATTTTTATTTTTATGGGGTTTATGTGCTGCTCATACTCTCCAAGGAACCTGGGGCAGCAAACAGACCCACCATTTAAAAATAGAAACAAAGCAAAAACATTCTAAAACAGTTAAAACATTCTAAAAACAATTACTATTAAAAGCATTCTTCTTCTATCCAAGGATCTCGGGGTTGCCAGGAAGAGCTTTCTTCAGCTATCAAATGCCTGGGTAAGCAGGAATGTCTTCAAACCCCTCCTGAAAGTTTAATAAGGGTGGAGACAGGTGCACCTCACTTGGGAGAGGCATTCCACAACCGGGCAACCACCACTGAAAAGGCCCTGCCACAAGTCAGCACCAACCAGACAGCCCCCAGTAGCAGCACCAGCAGCAAAATTAATATTGCCATTTCAAAGGATTGATTTTAGAGCAGAAGTGGCTTGCCAGGTGGCCAGAGTTGTTAGGCTCGCTTCCAAGCAGGTGGGTTGATTACTGGGAGGGAAACAGGGAGAAGCGAGACAGTGAGGAAGGTGTGATGCTTATGCCAGTGCATTTGCACCATAACAACCTTCCCCCCACCAACTGTCTCACATCTCTTCCTCCTAAGATGCAAGGGTGACCTGCCAGGAAGCTAGCACAGTGACTCCATCCTCCCCAATGAGCTCTTTCTGTTTTAGAGTGTTGGTGCTGACCTTTAAAGCCCTAAACAGCCTCAGACCAGTATACCTGAAGGAGCGTCTCCACTCCCATCATTCAGCCCGAATACTCTGGTCTAGCTCTGAGGGTCTTCTGGAGGTTCCCTCACTACAAGAAGTGAGGTTACAGGGAACCAGCCAGAGGGCCTTCTCGGCAGTGGCGCCCGCCCTGTGGAACGCCCTCGCATCAAATGTCAAGGCAATAAACAACTATCTGACTTTTAGAAGACATCTGAAGGCAGCCCTGTTCAGGGAAGTTCTTAATGTCTGGTGTTTCATCACTTTATTATTATTATTATTATTATTATTATTATTATTATTATTATTGCTTTTGTTATCATTATCATCATCATCACCACCACCACCAATTCTGTTGGGAGTTGCCCATTGCGAGACAAGGACAACTGTGACTTCAAAGAAGAATGGGAACTTTTTACAAACTACTTAAAAAGACAACAAAATGAATTGGACTCCTTGTCAGGTTTATTTATTGATGTTTAACATAATAGATAGATAATGTTAGGATTTATATGATTTTACAATATTCAGAGAATAACATGTATTGGGAAATCAGAGAGAGGAACTGAGGGAAGTCTTGGGGGGAGGGAGGGCTCTTTGGGGAGGGGGAGGGGGAAAAGGGGGGAAATAATGAAGATGATATGTTTTGATAATTTGTTATGTTGAAATTCTTAATAAAAATTATTTTTAAAAAAATTCTGTCGGGAGCTGCCCAAGGTGTCTGGGGAAACCCAGTCAGATGGGTTGCGTATAAATAATAAATAATTATTATTATAATAAGGATTTGCTGAGCTAATAATTTGAATTGGAATACAAGAAGGGAAGGTGTGAGGAGGTCTGAGAAATAAGTTAAAAGAAAATAAGCAATTGAAATTTTATGTGTTTTTAATTGTTTTTAAGTTTTGTATTTTTGTATGTTTGTTATTTTTTTGTTTACTTTTGTTTTTGTTTTATTATAGAAAATGCTAATAAATATTCATTAAAAATAAAAATAAATAATTATTATTATATAGAGTGAATGGATTTATGATTGCAGATACACTGCACAGAATCCCACCCCCACCCCGGCAAATAGGGACACTTCCCTCTTAAAGTCTGGCATTATATCTCATTCACGCGCAGAATAGCATTGAAAAATTTCATTTTCAGGCTACAGTAATCAAAGGATGGGAATTAGAAAACAGATTGCGGGGGCAGAGAGCACAGTGTGAAAAACTCTCACCGGGGCCACTACACTTGTCAGTTTCCTCCAATTTTCTGCACCATAATGAAGATCACATTGCAAGGTCTCTTCCTGTCACTGTTGGTCAGCATCAGTGGATGTAGTGGCAGGAAGTAAACCAAATGCAGAGCGAGAGGGGACTGAGGAGAAAATACAGTGTGAGCACACAACTCACCCTTTTCCACACAGACCACAGCCGTGACAGAAGGGTTGTAGCTCAGTGACAGAGCATCTGCTTTGCATGCAGAAGGTCCCAGGTTCAATCCCCGGCATCTTCAACTAAGGGTGGGCAGTGAGGATCTCTGCCTGAAAGCTTGGAGAGCTGCTGCCACTCAATGTCAATAATGCTGAGCTGGATTGACCAATGGTCAATCTGTGTATAGCCACTTCCTATATTCCTTATGGAGAAGAGCTTCAGGGGCCAGCCCTACCATTCGGCATAACTCAGTTCAAGAAGCCTACAGGCAGCTTCACGGTGTTGCAGAAATCTTCACTGAGGAGAAAACCACACAGACAATTCCTGTTCACCATGCCAGGATAAGGTAAGTTCAAAATGCTACAATGTGAACGGGAGAATCTGTCAGATTTAGTTTCTCTTGATTTCTCATTTTCTCAACCTTAAGTTCAGTTCCTAAGATCTTCACATGATTTTGTGGGGTTTTTGTTTTGTTTTTTAAAGGGTCCTCTTGAAAATTCAATAATGTCTTGGTGCAAATTTCTAATATATGCATATTTGCTATGCAATTTTGCCCAATATACAGGCTTTTGCAAAACGATTTCTGCTAACACATCACACTTCTGTAAGCTGTTTTTGCTAATACTTATATTTTCTACGAACCTTTTCTCCAAGGGTATGCATTTTTGGACATACTACTTGGATGGAAAACTCTCTTGCAAAATTCAGAGAAACACAAATTTTGAAGGATTGGCATGTCTCAGATTGCATATTGTTTAAGAAACTGAATTAAATGTGAATTGAACTGAAATTTCCCCCTCATCCTACTCTCTCGCCTACTGGAGCTGTAAAGAAATTCTTACGTGCCCTGAGAACTGATTGTCCTTAAATAAAAATGGAAGCCTCTTTCACAGGGAGGAAAAAAACTTTCAAGGAAATGGAAATTGGATCCCAGCATCACACCGCTTCTAATTCTCTCTGTTCAGAAACTTGCCACTACCATTGTCTGCCTCCTTGTGATTATGAACTAAAAGTTGCTGAATGATTTCCACTCTGTGCCCTCTTGCTTTGAACATGCTCCAGAGTTAATCTTTCCTTCCTTGGTGGGGTGCAGCGTGCTTCCACACATCAACAGCGGTGGCATTTGCTCCTGGGACTGCGGAAAGAAATAAGGCATGAAGTTCCCATTGCTCTGCAAAGCAGAAACATCTGTGGGAAACCCCCGAGCTTTGCCAGCAGAGTTCAGCAGCATAAAGGCCTGCAGTTCATCAGCTGTGCTCTCATTAAAGAATCAATGTGAACCATTATCAAAGCTTTCTAAGGGACGCACACAAACCATTCACCTCCACGAGGAGTGGGAAATGTATAATCCATTTTATTCTTAAAATATTTTTTTCCCCTTTTCCAGATTGACATTCTATCACACAGCGATGTCGCGGCGACATGAAAATAGTTTTTATACTCAAGGGCAGATGAAGCGAGGCGCTGCCATGCTAGGAGAGGAAATGGGCCGAGAAATAAATAAATAGCAACCAGATTACACTTCATTGAGAACTTGGGAGTAAAAGTTGTTTCTCTGGCCAAATGGATGCTGGGTTTGTTTATAAGTTGAGGACAACGTTGATGTGGATGTAGTACATTTCAATTTGTATGGGAAGAGGCAGAAAGTGCCCAGAAGCCTTATTTCCCAGCTCAATCATGAAAAGTTATTTTTTCATTAAATTTGTATATCGCCCTTCAACCATAGATCTCAAGGTGATTCACAACAGGTGATCATCTGCAGGAACGTCGCTGGTCATTCCCCGAATGGGAGAGGCTCATTTGGCAATGACAAGAAAACTGAACCTTCAGTGTCACACACACACACACACACACCCCCGTCCTGTGGAACACCTTGGCAATAGAGATTCATCAGGTATCTTCTGTGCCAACTTTTAAATTAATGCTGAAAGCTTTTCTATTCCACCTGGCAATTAAGATTATACAATGGTTAGCTCAGGCTTCCTCAACCTTGGCCCTCCAGATGTTTTTGGCCTACAACTCCCATGATCCCTAGCTAGCAGGACCAGTGGTCAGACCATTCAATTTTTAACTCATTTTTATTGCATAGTTTTATATTTATATTCCTATAAATCACATACACGTGCATATATATGTCTTTAATCTTCCAACATTCCAACATTCAGCTTTTTGGGTGTCCACAAATTCTAGTGCTATGAGACAGAGGACAAAACTTATCCACATCCTAAAACTACCATATGTCTGTGATTTCCCAGACACATCGGAAATAGTGTCTTGGGGAAATTTCCAAAAATAGAGAAAAATGTCTGTGAAAATTCGGGCATATGGAATACCCATATCAGAAGTGTTGATTTTTTTGGCAAATTTCCTTTAAAATCGCTTAAAAACTTTTTTTTGGGGGGGGGGGAGATTTTGCACCAAAAAATAAAGAAAGCTCAACAACTTTTGAAATATGGCGACCCTACCCTATTCACTTTTTCCATGCTGCACATGCCATAGTGGCAAGTAGAAAACTTGTGTGCAAACTCTGTTCATTAGGCCTGCAAAACAGGAATCTCCAAATAACCAAGGAAGGGGGCATGTGATATTTTCCTTCCCGTCCCCACCAAGCCCTTCAGAACTGCAGGTGGCACAATATATCACTGTGAGTAATGAATATGCTCCACTTTTCATCTTTGCCCTGTGTAATGGCTTTAGGGGTTGCTTGTGCGTAAGTTACCGCCTCTCTGGGCTAGGTTGCCTGGTTAAACCGTTTCTTGCTGGACAGCCATCCACTCCGTGGCTGTTCAGTCGCTAGCAGAATCCGTCAGTGGGCGTTTCTTGAACCTCTTCCAGCAAAGAAGCTCTTTGACGCCAAGTCACCGCTTACTTTCCCTGCGTGGAAGTCTTCTGCGCAGGGTGGGTGTGGGCAGCGGAGCACCCGTGCTCTCCCCGCTGGTCTCCTGCGAAGAGTCCTGGAGCCTCCTCTCTGCTTCCCCCATCGGCCCCCCTCTATCCCTGGTGTAGCACTGATTATCTTCCCCAGCCGGAGACCTGTCTCTCTCCCTGCTTGGCCCCTCTCCAGCATCGCTGTGGAGCCTCGCCTCCTCCGCTAGTTGCGATGGCAGTTCCCTGACACCTTGGATGCACACATTCCACCATCTGTGACCAAACAGGTTGCATAGTTTTTTGCAAGTCCAAATTATATCGGAGGCGAGGAAATAGTGGGGCAAAAGAAAGATATATGAGCAATGATGGCCCAACAGTATCATGTTTAAAAAACTGTTGTCTGTCTTTATCCTAAGTATTTACAGAGCCTTTTGCAAGAAGAATCTGAGCTCATCTCCTACCCCACAAGCCCACTCCTCCACGCACCAACCTGTGGAGATCCCTATTATGTTCTTATTGTCCATTGATTATATGCTTTCAACATAGGCTATAATTTCTGAGCTCCCAGGCTTAAAATAAACTTAGATCTTTGGGGTCTGTCATACAGTTCTTCCCTCTCTGCCTTCCCCTCTCTCCCTTCCTCATGCAACACACACACACGCCTTGAAGGATTGCCAGTTCAGAACCTTATGTTTACTCTCCATTAATGCAGTGTGCAAGTCGCATTAATATTAATGAGAGTTACTTAGTGACTTAACATCCATGCATCAGATAGGGAATAGCTGTTTCTTAATGGATTCTTCTCCGGGATGTAATCACTTGTTTCATTTTTCGCAAGCAACAAAAAGTCTGATTGCCGGCATCCGTGTCAAACAAGATGTTAAAACCCTGGAGAAGCATCGCAGCTGCACATGTTTCAGGAGGTGCCAATCAAAGGCCACAAAGCAATGCAAGAGCAGAGCCTGCCAAAGTCAATGGGGTGAAGCACACCTGAAGCACAATCTTGTCTGTGCCTGCTCAGAAATAAGCCCCTTTGAGTTTGACAGGGCTAGCTCCCAGGAAGAGATGGAATAAATCTGTCAATTTCAGTTTCTCATCGTTTTTCATTTTACCCAGTCTCCGAGTTGGGAGGTGAAGCTGGTGGTGACCACAGATAGAGGTTTAGCTCCAGCACCCACTTCTGGAATGAAGTAGGTCCCCAGCAAGGATTCTCCAGCACCAAATTTCACATCTTCTCTACATCTCTTTATTTGCAAAGCTACCATCGTGGTAGGACGTTGGGGCACAAGTCAAGGTCCCACTCAGCTGAATGAGCAGGAGGCCCTCCAAACACAGCAGAAGGAGGCTAGCTTATCGCATTTCAAAGTAAGTGAAGTAATACTAATTATCATCTAAAAAGGCCGGGTGAACATGAGAACATTGAGTCCCGAGTCTAAAATTACCCAACTCCACTGCTGTTTATTTGCCCAGGACATTTTGTTCTTCTGTCCTGTTGTTCTTGAACTCCATTTTTTAATGCTGAATTTTGTTGCCCCTCTGCCATTTCTTATTTGTCCATCCTACTTTATTATCATTTGTTTACCGTACCTTACAAACTCCTCTGGAAGTCACGCTGGAAGTCCCAATGGGGAATAAAGAGCAGGGCACAAAATATCCAAATAAGCAAACAGAAAAATAATATTATTTCTGCAGGGTAGCCTGTGGAACAAAGGGGAAGCTCCAGTTCCCACCCCCACCCCCACTGCCTCTGCTACAGGCCCATCTCTTTCACCCTCTAGGGAAGTTAAAAGAATTGCAATAAGATTGGGTTTTTAAAAAGTGTGTTGAAGTGTAGGGATGCTGGAGAATTTTGATGAAAGCAGAAACAGGAATGGAAATTGCTGATGCTCGCTTATTCCTTCCAGGTCCAGAACGGAAATCAATCCAGTGACTACAACTAGTATTTGCTATTGCTGCTGGTGTCAGTCTGCAAATGATACTTTGCATTGTTTTTCCTTTGCACTGAAATGTATGAGATGCAATAACATAAACAATATAATGCGCTCAATTTACATAATTAATTTCACCACAGTGGACAGTTTTTGGTGGAAGATGAACTGCAGTGGAAAAGAAACGCGCTGCATATGAAAATCGGAGGTGGGTGTGTGGAAACATGGGAGCCAGCTCCTAGGGGCTTAGGACCCATTCCTCCCCCCCCCATAAAATATTTGAGGGGGCAAGGGCCCCCAAAGTTGATGGGCATTGCCATTTAAATTGTATGCATGCACTGCATGCTGTGACTGATTATGTGGGTGGGGCTTACCTCCCCCACAAAAATATTTTATCCAAGTTGCCACCCCTGGATGCAAAACAGTGCTTTCTTGCACCACTTAATTCATCACTGCATCCCTTAATTCAGAGGATAAGCGTAATTCAGAATGGTGGCTTGTACATTAGAGAAAGAGATTTTTCCTGTATTACTTCAGATTAACCCAGCCCCACTCATGTTACCTAAGTCAAGGGTGGAGAATCTGGACTTCAATTTCCATCATTCCTGACCACTGGCCATGCTGGCTGGGGCTCATGGGAACCGGAGTCCAAAAATATTGGCAAAACTATAGTAAGATATAGGGTATAACTGGATGCACTATTCAAAACTGCATGCAGCAAATGACTCAGCTGGCACAAATACATTCATCCTTAGCCAGGAAATAGCACACGGTCATTTTCTGTTCCAAGTCCAAAGAAATATTGTGACATCTCGAATATCTTATTAGTTGGTGGCTGTTGGGAAACAAGAGACGGAGTGTTTTTACTAGCTCCCTCTGCCTTACAAATAAATGGCAGTTGATTTAATGACCATATGCAACAAATACAAATTTTATTTATTTGCTTAAGCTGAAGCCATGACAAAGGATAAAATATATAAACAGGAATAAAAAACTGAATAAAATGCATAGCACTGTTAAAATAATTATTAAAACCAGACATTTTGTCAGGCAAGAGTTTGCTCTCCTAAAGTAATCTCATTCCCTTGCTGCTTAAAATTGCTGCTCTAGAGGCAAGACAAAGACACCTTTTCAGATGTGCAAGGGGACTTGCCTCTTAATGAAAAGTTAATCAGTTACCCAATTGATCCCAACTAAGAGATTTCAATCTTTAAACCAGACTGTTCTTAAGTCCTTGTAGATTGGGCAAACCAATAAGTTGTGGGGGTCAGTTTTCAGGTACCGGTACATTGCCTGCACATGGGCAAACTGTCCCTTCATAGGGGATCTGGAGATAGCATCTTTCAACATGGACTGCAGCTGCAGAGCTGTTAGGCTTTGATTTAATGACCAATCAAAATGGATGCCTCAAAGACAATCCCAATTGTCACCGATGTAAAACGATCGGCAATATCATAAATAACTGCCATATGAAAAAGCTAGGCTGCATCAGCTCTAGACCACATGTTGTGGGGAACGTGTGAGTTGCAACTCTTTTTGTTGAGCGTTTGACAGAAAGAAAAGTGGCCTGCATGAAGACTTGACTTCAGCAGAGGATGTCTTGAGGACTTGTTTATGGCTATAGATCCTGTCACTGCAGGGTATTATCTGTCCCCAGCCCTATTGGACCAGCAGCTGGCACACACCCACACACTGGGGCTGGAGGAGGACTTGTCCACTAGGAATTCAATGCCCCCTGAATGGCTCCTGGCAGAGAGAGCCAAACAGGATGACCCAGGCAGCCCCTTCCAGCTCTTTGGATCCCAGTATTTATTTTTCACAAGGCAGATGAATTGGCAATTATGTCTGTCTTTGTTCAGCTATTTTCCTTGGCCTGGGGTACTCCTAACTAATGGGAAAATGATATAGGTACTGTAACCTTTGAGGGCTGGAATGCATTGTCTGTTTTCAGGAACTGATGCAGCTTTAATTCCACATTGTTGGAATTATTGATAGTATTTGTTCATTCCCCCAACCTTCTTCCAGGGTGCTTCATGACTTCTGACTCCAGGTTGCTGACTAACCATCCACATGTTTTTACATCATTCTTTGTTAGGATCCGCATTCTGGAACAATGTGGCATGTGAGAAGTGGGTTCTTGTTGTTTTTCATTATTTACTTACCACATTAAGCACGTTCTTTTTGGCCTAAAAATCTCTTGCCTGAGTTTCCAGTGCTCAGCAGCCCCATAGGACCCCAGAGCTTCCCCCCCAAATCTTTCACTCAAATCCACCTTCCTGTGATTTAAAGCTGTTTCCACCTGGCAAAACGAATTTCTGCCAATCATGCAGCTGTGATTCACAATGGGCAAGTGTCAACCCTTTTTAACAGGTTAAGAGCAGAAGTGTAATGGGCCCACTGCGAGGACAACAAAGCATTAGCTAAATAAATACATTTCCTCAATTTATGAGAGCTGAATATCTGCCATGATGGCTCTGTTAAGAGCTATCTGGTCTCATGCAGGAAATGGAATGGCCATTAATTTGTTGCATTAACATTTATTTATCTAAATTGCTATCCTATGCACATTTACCTGGCAGTAAGTCCCATTGAAGATTTACTTCTGAGTAAACAGTGGCTATCAATGGCTGCTAGGGATTCAGTTCAGTTCGCATTTTTTAGGTAATTCACGCTTTTCAAAACAGTATGCAAACTGAAACACAGCCATCCTTTGACATTTGTGCTTCCCTGAATTTTTCAGTGGAACTTTCCAGCCAAGTAAAGTGTATATAAATATGTTTACTAGGGGGGAATGTGAATACAAACGCACATATTAGTGAAAATAGCATACAGAAATGCATTGTGTCAGGGAAAATCGCTTTGCAGTAATGTGCATGTTAGGCCCACCAAAAAAAAACTGGACCCCAAAGGTGTTTATATGAGGAGAAATTTGCATTAAAATGCGACTGAACTTTCATGAGGACTTTAAAAATAAATAAATCACAAACTGGTGTGGAAACGTGAAGAATTGAACTTATGAATGAAAAGGGAGAAACTGAGAGCTGTCAAAACTGACAGAATCACCAATGCCTAATAGCTACTAGCCATGGGGTCTATGTTCTGCCTCCACTGTCTGAGACAGCATGTTCCTGGGAATCACAAATGCGGAGAGGTACTGTTGCACTCAGATCCTTCTAGCGGGCCACATTGCTAGATTTTCTTCTAGGCTTGACCTGTTCCCCAAAGAAGATGATCTAATTATTGAATGATACAATTCTGTTGGACACCAGAATGCTTGTGTAGCCCTCTTCCTTTATTCAACAAGAATGTGTGAGAGCTTAAACTGGATCCCTGAAGGGCCTCATTTAGATATGATTATTATGTTCTTGGGAATAGTGGAAGTGTGCGATCTGAAAAATATTATGAAGGTATGAATTGATTCTTGGGGGGAGGGAACTACAGGTTCTGCTACCACAGGGGTGGGGACATTTTTTTTAGCCTGAGGGCCAGATTTCCTAGTAGGCAACCTTCTGGGGGACACATTCCAATGGCAAGTAGGTGAAGCTGTGAATGCAAGTTATACCTTTGTATCAAAGGCCAGTTTCTACAGAAACTTTATCCTACATCCATACAAGTGAGAAACATCTCTAGGGCAATGAGGAAGGGGGGCTGGAGCTTAAAGTACTCATCTCCAGCTTTCCCTGCTCCTGTGCAGGTTTTACACATGAGCAGGGCATCCAAACAGGGCAATGGTTAGAACTGAGCTGCAAAAAAATCTGCAACAAATCCACAGAGTCTGTCATCTCAAGGCATAACTGTAATATAGCTCCCCTAATCAATTCTGCATAGATTTTGTAATGTTGTATATTGAGATTTATTTCCCACTAGAGTTCTCTTTCTCCTGAGTTGGTGCTGCATGTTTCCTCCCCCTCCTCCTCCTCCTCCTCCTCCTCCAATTTAAGGAAAATGTATTATGATAGTAATTTGGCCTTATAGGCAGATCATATGCCCTCAACCACAAGGGAATGAAAAATCAGCGTGTTGTTGCTGTTGCTTTTTGAAAACCACACCTTCAGCTACACATATTAATATTTACAGTGCTTAAGCTGAAAAGCAGCTTAGGGAAATTCTTCGGGGCATGAGTTCTGTACTGCTTGCTCGAGTTGGATGTCAGCTGTGAATTACTATATTTCCACCTGGATCAATAGGTGATAGTCCAGCTAGCAAACAAGGCATATGAAGCATCTCACAGGTCCATCTACCCAAAGGCTATTTAAACTGATTGGCAGCACTTCCATATTCTCATGCAGGGTGTGTGTTTTTTCAGGCATTCTACTAAACTAATAGCTATTTAAGTGGAGGTCCTGGGGACGGCCTAAGACCTTCTACATCCAAAGTACATTCAGAGGTGTTGCAAGTAGTTGGCAAGGGGTTCTTGCCCAATGAGCAGCCCTCCAATGCAACTGATAAGCAGGTGAGCACAGTCTTGCTCATGGGTGGCTGCAGGCAGGGTTTGAGCTAGCGATGGGGGAGAAATACAATTAACAACAGAGCCTAGAGCTTGCTGATCAGAAGGTCAGTGGTTTGAATCCCCGCAATGGGGTGAGCTCCCATTGTTCAGTCCCTGCTCCTGCCAACCTAGCAGTTCGAAAGCACAAAGTGCAAGTAGATAAACAGGTACCGCTCCGGCAGGAAGGTAAACGGTGTTTCCGTGCGCTGCTCGGGTTCGCCAGAAGCGACTTAGTCATGCTGGCCACATGACCAGGAAGCTGTACGCCGGCTCCCTCGGCCAATAAAGCAAGATGAGCACCGCAACCCCAGAGTCATCCGCGGCTGGACCTAACGGTCAGGGGTCCCTTTACCTTTACATAATTCACACTTTCCAAAAGGTTGTGCAACTCAAAACACAGCCATCCTTTGAAATCTGCACTTCCCCCAATTTTTGCAGTGCAGTTCTTTATATAAGTTGTTGTTGTTGGCATCAATTGGTCTTGAGACAACGGAGTGCACGTCCAGGGATGAAGTCAAATTGCTGTGTTCAGAGCACCAATGTGACTTCCCTGGGACAAAGCCTGTGTAGTGTATATGGAGGTCTCCCTCTTGATGTGGTCCAAAGGAAAACAGAGCAGTACATTTGGCACCAGCTTGCCTGCAGGAGTTGCCAGAAGGAAACGTACAAGGTGACATCTAACTGCCTTGGGGACTCCACTCCAGATTTGTGTAAGGTTCACTCCTTAGCCTTTTCTTCGCCCAACGATGTCCCACAGGTAGCAGGTATGGATTCTTCCTCAGGGCTTACTCCCAAAGCCTTTCTCATGAATGAATATAGCCACAAGGCAGTGAAGGCTTAGGATCAGAGCTTTCCTTCTCCTAGATGGGCTACCTTCCCAGGTTGACAAGCCCCATCTGCCCCTCATTTCCCTCTACAGCTCATGAAGAAACCACCTTCTTGACCATTGGACCCACTATTGGTCCCATCTGTTCAATCTGCCAAAGCCTGTCTTTCCATACTGGGAAAGTCCCAACCTACCAAGGGTTTGAGACCCATCAGCTACCTTCACCAGTCAAAACCATTACTGGAGTGTGGCCACTGTCATGTGCTGACAGCTTCTAGGAGCCACAGGTGAGAGCTGAGTACAGGGTGGGGATCAAAGTTGAACAAACCATCCCAGAAGTAGCATGATGTGCCCCCCACCAGAGGTACCACCCCTCCTCTAACACCCCATAATTCTTGTAGTCAAGTAATGTGTACCAAAAATGCATAGGCTAGGGTAAAGTATACATATACGGGCTTATGTAAAGTGAAAATGCCATCAAAAGTGCATTGTTACGGGAAATTATTTGGGTGTTTGGGTACATTGTGAACAGTGTGGTGTAGTGGTTAAAGAGTCAGACTAGGACATGGGAGACCAGGGTTCAAATCCCCATTTGGACATGAAGTTCACTGGTTGACCTTGGGCCACTCACTGCCTCTCAGCCTAACTACCTCCCAGGGTTGTTGTGGGATTAAACAGGGAGGGGAGAGAACCATATGTGCCACCTTGAGCTCCTTGGAGAGAAAGGTGGACTCTAAATACAAATAATAAATGATCAATGAATTCTCAAGTTTAACTATGCACTCGGTGCACTTCTTTTGTCTGAATCTTCCAACATCCAGTTTCAATGAATGACCCCAAGTTATTAGAGATGGAGCAAATCATCTTCCTGTCTACTTTCTCTTCTACAAGCCAAGTAATTACATTTGTGATGGGGAGGGAGGACAGCTCTCTTTCTATCTACTGCATTCCATCTTCAACCTTCTTTGGCTTAAGCTTCAGCCTCTCCATATGCTAATGGCTTGAGTTAATGCTTTGGGGCCTGATTGAACTCCTGTAGTTTTCCTCCGGGCACAGCTGCTGGGTGGAGCTTTTCGCTCATTCTAGCTACGTTGCAATAAAGTTAAGCTTGCATTGGAACGCCTGGGTATGTACTGTATTTCTCCCTGAACCCCATCACAACAGGCTGTCAGCTTGCATACTCTCCTTGCCATGCAAAATGTGCTTCCACAATAGAGACAGGGTGGCTTCTTTCCCAGCAGAGGTGCCCCAAGCAATAAGTCAGCACAGAGGATGGAATAACCAGCCAAGCTATTAGCGGGGCACCATTAAAGAGAACAGCCACCGCCTGATAGAGGGAGAATAAATCACAAGGTAATTAAAGCATCCAAAAGGAAGCATAGCACAAATTGAAGGCGCTTAGGAGAAACGGCAGGCTGTTCTGAAATACCCTAATAAGCATGATGAGTTTAGTTGACAGAGTTGCACACTCGTGTTCTTTCTATTGTGCCCGCTAGGAGCACTTAATTCTAAGTACAGAGGTTCTGAGTCTCATGTTGGTCTAGAAGAATATGTTCTAGCCAGGAACCCCTGAGTTGTCTTCAACTAGCTTTTACTCATAGTCACCTACTGAAACTAATGGAAATTAAGCCTCCTAAATTTCAGTGCGTCTACTTTGAGAAAAGGTTAGTTGTCTACAATCCCCTCTAATCAGAAATGAGACCCAAGCAATGGTAGCTTTAAAAAAGACAAAAAAAGCAACAACGACACCCTGATAATTGTAAGTTAATTTAATTGACCTCTCTCTTTTAGTCTTCTATTAGGACTAGAACTCTAGTTTCTTATAACAGCAGCCACAGCTGCAAGACCAGCAGAGATAACCTTCCTCTATCCTGGTGGTTTCTAACTCAGCACTGTGTAAGTGATCTGGCTTTCAGAAGCTGTTAGCAGCGCCTCCTGACTCAGCTCTGGAATTGGGAACAGCCTGTGTGAAGACAAGGGATGTGACCATCAATATTTCCAAAGGTCGTCCAGGTGGCTTTTGAGTGCATTAAACAGCTGGCTAGCTTCCCCACATTCTGCATCAGCCGCATTTGTTTCATGCCTGCTGGGAGCCTCCAGGGACCTTTAGATAAACAGGGTTGTATTGAAACGAAATAGAATGCAAATGAGGCATTGTTTATGAGCCCCGGAGTGCTCTTGAGAAACTGAATGGAACCAAATTGGAGCCCAAATCCTCCAGACTAGGAGGTGCAAAAACATAGCGCTAATTCAACCGGCTCAGTGTAATAATAGTAATCCCTACCTCCAGCCCCATCATGCACAAGCTGGCCCCATGAGATCCCCACAAGGCACTGTCTCATCTTGAAAGCAAAGACAGTGTTTCCAAGGTTAATGCCGCCAATAATGTTGCTATGCCGGAAGAAAGCCATCCTCATGCCTAATCCGTCCACGGTCTGCCTGCAAAGGACGCAAGGGTATCTGCTGCATAGAGGAACAGATCAGACATCTTTCCAGGCTTCATCACAATGGTTTGGATCCTTGGGGGTGCTTCCAGGTGATCTGTTTGATGAGAGCTCACCCTGCTTTGTTTGCAGGGAAATTAGATGGTGTTGTCAGCATCGCCCTTGAGCCAGTGCCACCAACTGGAGTCATACACTTCAGCCCCGACTGGGCTAGGCAAGCTGGGTAGCACTTCCAGAGACCACCTTCTGCACAGGAACAGGTCAAAGTGCTGTGGACTCACAGCTTAGAGTTGTGAGCACTGGATTCAGCAGTGTGAGCATCGCACAGCAGAGTACAGCAAAGTATAGCAGAGCACAAACCACTCGGAGAGCAGCTCTGTAGAATATCATCTTTATTCTATCTACAACTATAATACACAACTATGTACAGAGCTAAATGAGGTCTAAACGAAAATGCAGAACTGCACTGAGTGTCTGCAGCTGCTCTTAGCAGCAACCTTATCTATACACACGATCTCTCTCTAACACTCAGTCTCTCTCTCTCTCTCTCTTTGATCAAAACAAAATAAAAAAATTCCTTCCAGTAGCACCTTAAAGACCAACTAAGTTAGTTCTTGGTATGAGCTTTCGTGTGCATGCACACTTCTTCAGATACACTGAAGCAGAAGTCACCAGACCCTTCTATATAGTGAGAAGGTGGGGAGGGGTATTACTCAGAAGGGTGGTGGGAATGGGTGATTGGCAGATAGCTGTGATGAGCCTGTTGACGACTCTTAACGACTGCAATAGGTCTTACAGGAAAAAGCAAGGAGTGAGAAGGTGAAAAATGGCTTTGTCATGTATAATGAGATAAGAATCCAATGTCTTTGTTCAGACCAGGTCTCTCCATGGTTTTAAGTTTGGTAATAAGTTGCAATTCAGCAGCTTCTCTTTCCAGTCTATTTCTGAAATTCCTTTGTAGTAGAACAGCTACTTTGAGATCTTGTATAGAATGTCCTGGGAGATTGAAGTGTTCTCCTACTGGTTTCTCTCTTTGATGTGAGGCTGAAGCGGAATAAGTAGAGAGCAGAAACCGCCCCCTCCTCTCTGGAGAATCAGCAGAGAACATCAGCAGATTTTTGGATATGGGAGGGGTGAAATCTCCTCAGGTGTTGCCCCTTTAAAGTGCATTCCTTCTGATTGTTAGTAGGGTAGTGTCAAAGCAAGCGCTATCCCACAATTTCCAAAGCATTTGCCCATCACTTGTCAGCGAAGAAAAAGTGAGTCTTCAGGGGAAATGGGTTTGTTGCACAGGACCTCTCCATGCACAGGTGCAATGTGCCAGTTTGTGGTTGAATCTCACCCCAAAATAGTGACAGTCTAAAATCACCCTTGGGTGAATTAGCTGGAGGACATTCACAGAATGAAGGCTTTTCAATCCATCCTCTCCTCTGAAGCCATCTGTGCAACCCCCCCCCCCCAAGGATGGGGGCCTTTTGAGGGATATGAGATAAGATATCCCTCTGTTGCTGTTGTGGATGTTATGCATATGACTGTGCTTGGGGCTTGTTATAGGTTGGTTCATTAATATTGAATTTACAGATGATGTGGGCTAAGATTACAATGGAGTAGACCAGTGGCTCCCAACCTTTGTCAGGCACTTGCCCCTTGATTACCACTAAACCCATCCCCAGTGCTCCCTGCCTGACCCTTAAAAAGCATTATTTAGAATAGTGGCTTGTGCAACCCATTAAGGAAGACAATAACATAATAAAATTCAAAACACTAACAATTAATTGCACATTTAATCAAAAATCCAATTAAAACTATTTAGTTTAATTAATTCAATAAAACTAATGAACTTGATCCAGTTAATACCAACTTTTCAAAGTCATGTACACCTCCAGTGCCCCCCTGTCACCCACTTGCTTCTTAGCACCCCCTAAGTAATCCCACCCCCCACGGGGCACTACCACAAGCTTTGGGAACCACAGGGTAGACTACGAATAATGGGCTTATATTTGGTGAGGATTCAGAAGGTAAGAAGTCTGATAGTTAACTTCTGAAATAGTAAGTGATAATCCTATTTCTTTTTACTTTATACAGTGCATTAAGTGCAATCATTAAAGTGGTATGCGAGAACTGCCAGGCCATTGCAAGAGAAAAGAATAATAGGGACACTGTTACCTTCATTTGAATAATTATTGCATTCTATAAATGCACTGCCTAACCATTATTTATCAAACTAATTAATTTAGCAAATGTCCACCAAGTGCTGGAAAGCCAGAAATGCATAGCAGTGATATTTTACTGTAACAGAGCTAGAGATCACAAGATATTCTGCAGACATCCTACTGAAATACATTTTGGTGAGCCATGTTACCATTACACTAAAAGGGGGGAAAGGAGGGGGAGCTTTTTTCTGTAACATTTGCAAGAAGAACTTGGGAATAAAATTATAAGGACTATGCCCAAAATTCAGCCAAATGAAATTGGGCCAATTCGGATAGATCCAGGTTTGGCTGAATTGGCTTGAGATAGCCCTAGATCACCTGAGGTCTGGTCAGCCCACCAGAAGCTAACTGGGGCTGTCAAAAGGTGAGGTGGTTGGGCAACAGAGTGTTGAGTAGCAGGAGCTGCTGCGATGCAATCAGTAATTTCCAGCTCATGATGTCAAAACACACCTCCATCTGGCACAATTTTCTGACTGGCTTCTGCCTTGCACTGCCATTTTGTGTCTGGTGGACCTCTGGCATGTTTAGCCCTCTCAAGTGGAATTTGGGAGTAGAAAGTTTGATCTGATCTTCATCAGAACTTGTGGGGAACCTGTGGTCCTCTGAACGTTATAGCTGCTGTCATCCCTCATCATTGGCCATGTTAGCTGCGGGCTGATGGTGTTGGAATCCAACAACATCTGGAGGGCTCCAGTTTCCCCACTCCCTGTTTTATGTGAAGCTCTGAGTCCTCCATGCACCTTAAAAGTTCATTGCAAGGAGGAAGAACAAAAGCTGGAGAATTTTGTTTCTGTGAAATTGTGTTACTGTATGTGTGAGAAGGGCTGTCACTTTGTCTTGTTTACAACATGATCAAGGAAGCTGCGGTTCTGTAATGAAGTTGTTCATGTCATCCCTCAACTGGTGATAAGCCCCACTAACACATTTGGAAAGGTTTGGACTCCTGTCGCTTTGCTTCATTAAATGACAAAAGAACTGAGTGGTGTCACATCGTGGCAAAACAATCCAAAACGCAGATGGAACTCGAAGGAGCAATAAATCGAGGGGCTGAAACAGGAGACTGATAAAATTACACATTATCATAGTGTAAATCAAATCTGCAGCATTAAAAAAAAAATGTGTCTAAGACCCAGTTCTCCCCCCCCCCATGCTATTGATTCCAGCTTGATAATAGAAGAAATGCAATCTGTAAAAACACACATGGACACAGACACACTATGCTAATAAAATAAATTAGATCTGACAGTGGATTGAAATGGAGGGACGCGGGTGGTGCTGTGCTCTAAACCACTGAACCTCTTGGGCTTGCCGATCAGAAGGTTGGCAGTTCAAATCCCCATGAAGGAGTGAGCTCCCATTGCTCTGTCCCAGCTCCTGCCAACCTAGCAGTTTGAAAGCACGCCAGTGCAAGTAGATAAATAGGTACTGCTGCAGCGGGAAGGTAAACATCGTTTCCGTGCACTCCGGTTTCTGTCATGGTGTTCTGTTGTGCCAGAAGCTGTTTAGTCATGCTGCCCACATGACCGGAAAGCTGTCTCTGGACAAACACCGGCTCCCTCAGCCTGAAAGCGAGATGAGCGCCACACCCCATCGTCACCTTTGACTGGAGTTAACTGTCCAAGGGTCCTTTAACTTTTACCTTTAGCTATGAAATGGGGATTAAGAGCCCATCCTTTCCAACATGTCACATATGAAAATAGGTACATGCTTGTATCACCTTTGTTTCCATGCTGACAATCACATTGTGAGCTCCATGTTCTCCACTCTCACATCTCATCTTTCCTGCCTCTACATGATATTTTCAGGAGGATCTGATCCTGCATGGTATTGATGCACTCCATCCCTAACTTTTTAAGCCCCATTTTAACTGCATGTTTGGAAAGGGTTGAAAAACCTTTAGCCCCACCCTGTGAATTATTTCAGGGACTGATACAGGGGTGGCCCCCGGGCAACACTGGCTAAATTAACCCGATCCTGGGACCATATATCAGGGCCATAGGGGTGTCCATGCATAACCCTAATAGTTTTGACTTCACCACGTAGAACTGAACAGACCTTTCCCCCAAATACCTTGAAAATTCCCATTAAAATTAGCTTTGTAGGCTGGCTGCAAACAGACTTGCTAAAATCTGAAGTGTGTGGTGTTTTTGTTTTGCTGCCTTTTTCGTATCTCATCTAGTCACAGCACACAAGTGTCAAGCAGTGCCAAAACAGGAAGGGCTCAAAGTCTCATCATTTCCTCTGTCCTTCCCTGCAGGCAAAATAGATACAAGATGGTTGGTCTTTTCTGATAACTTCAGTGCTGTTGCTCCCCTCTCCCATCAAATCCTGTGAGCCACACCAGGTCTCCCTTCTCTGTCTCCAGACTTGCTATAATAGAGATAGCAAAGATGCCTGAGGGAGGGGACACATATATATATATATCTCCCCAACATTGACAAAGGGTCAGGCATTTTGAACATTCTGAACAAGGGGACCAGGAGAATGCCTGCAGCATCCTCACTATAGCAGGGGGAAAGACTTTATTTTTAAGGGTGCTTCTAGTCTGTCACTATTTCAAAATGAGATTGAATCACAGATGGTGAAATTCAGGTTGTGCAATTATAGCTGATTTGGGGGGGGTCTTGTGCAACAAACCCGTTTCTCTGGAAGATCAGACTTTCTCCTACAAGAAAAGTGATGGGAAAATGTACTGGGAGGTGTGGGATAACACTTGCTTTGACACAGCATCATCTAACCTCCCTGCAGAAAAATCAGAATGAATGCTTATTAAAATATCTAGAAGCTAAAAACACCTTTCTAGCATTGGGACCAACTACAGATGTTTTCCAGGACTCCTTGCCCAGAATGCCTGAGAAGACCTTGACCTTTTCTCAGAGCCCAGAGAAGGCAGCAAGAAAAGAGGTGGCAAGGTGGCCACCGCAGATGGATCACTCCCAAGCTGAGTCTGCATCCGGCCAGGCCCAACGATAAGTAAGCGGGCCAGTGAGGGGCCCTTCTCAGCCCTGGAGCCCTGGAGCCCTGGAGCAGTGCCTCACCTAGCCAACCACTGGCACCCAACCTGTTCTCCAGGATGTTACAAATGGGACGAGAGATGCACATTACTGCCCCCTACAGTTGGCAGGTACCATGAATCCTCTGCATTAGCCTGTAGTTTTGAAGATAACTGCCCAAAGCTCTTTCACATCTCTCCTCTTGAATGCTTTTTGAAATTCCCTTTCTTTCAAAAGCACACTTGCGTGTTTGGTTGTGTGTGTGCGTGTGTGTACATGCATGTGCAATCATGTGCATGCATGCCCACAAGTGCATATGCATTCATACAGATGTGCCCTTTGAACTGTTCTGAAGAACTATAACCCATTCTTAGCAGAACTGTGCATTTTCCTGCTTTCGAATTGGAAAGAGCTGGGGGGCGTGCTCATGCAATATGCTTTCAGCAGATTTTTTCCTCTCAATGCTGGAGTAGGGAAGGCCACTGTCAGGAGTTGCTGGATCTGTGCGTAGCTCCCCTGCATGGTAAGTTGCTGAACTGTGGGAGGCACCTTCACAAAACACCTTCTGAGCCAATACCGACTCCACCCACCTAGCCTGACCATTGGAGCCTTCTGGCTGAGAAAGGAGTAGAAGAAGACTTCCTGGTCTAGATGCACTTCGCTCAAGCAACAATGTCTTTCTGAGCTTTGGTGTGATTCTTGGTCTGAATTCTCTGCTCTTTGGTTCCGACTCCTGGATTTCTCCTTAAATGTGCAGCCCTTTAGTGCTGGCCTGCTATGCAGTCCTGTCTCTTAGCTTGCATCTTGGCCCTGACTCCTGGGCCTAAAGCTTATTATTGCTGGCTCACACTTCACAACTGCTTGTGGCGTAGCGTGGGGGTGCAGGGGGGCCGGCCGCACCGGGCACAACATCTGGGGGTTAGGGTTAGGGGGCGCAAATCCACGGGTTAGGGGGCACAAATTACTTGCCTTGCCCCGGGTGCTGACAACCCACGCTACGCCACTGGGTCCAACCTGGGCAATAAGTGAGCAGAAAGGGCAGCTGCAGCTCCTTTTGCTTGCTTGCTTGCTTGCTTGCTTGCTTGCTTGCTTGCTTGCTTGCTTGCTCTGGACCATATAGATTGAGTGGGTGAGCTGGTTGCAAGTGGAAGCAGAAGCAGGACTCAAGGTATCAGCAGAGGGCTTCTTGCTGAGCAACATGCATTGGCAACATGCATGATTATTGTGACCTCTTGATCCCACGCGACATAGTGACTTTGAGATACATGTTCACATTACAGCGATTCTCCAGTTCATTATCATGTGTGCAACAAGCCCTTCGATGCCTTCCCAATGGCAAACTAACTGGCATGCACAGATCAGAGTGGCTGATTTGGACCTATAAAAGCAAAGAGAGAAAATGGTTTCTGATTTTGCACTGGATGACCTCAGACTGTCTTTATCTAAGAGGATTCAAAGCAGTACAAGTTGCTGATTTTTACTTTGCTTGCTTTCCTCTCCTCTCCTCTCCTCTCCTCTCCTCTCCTCTCCTCTCCTCTCCTCTCCTCTCCTCTCCCTGCCTCATGGTCTCCATGGTTTCTGTACATGCATATTGTCATACAAATGAACAGAACTGGGTTCATGCACGTAAGCTCAACATACCCCCTGCTTCCAACGACACACAGAGAGGGGGGGAAATATTTATGCTGCAATCAACTGCAAGGTTCTGAATATAGCCAGTTCCCCACCAGCTATTCTGATCTCTAAAACCTTGCAATTAGAGATCAACAACTCCACACACACACACCCCGCCACACACATTCCCCGCCAAATGGATCGGTTGGCATTGCAGGGAGATGTTTCCCCCGAAAACAACTCGCAAGAAGTTGCAGCCATGGTAACCTGAGCTAACCTCCCATTATGTCTATCTCAACTAACCTGCCTATTACTGAGCAACTGAAAAATGGGGGAAGTGGAGGAATCAAAGTTGTTCAGCGCAAAAGACTTCTTTCCTTTTCAAGTGCAAGACTGGAAGGCAGTTTTCCTTCCTAACCTCCTCTATGTCGTCTACCCCGGGGTCTCCTTTCAAACTCTTGAAAGTGGAGTGAGGTTTTTTTAAATGATTATTTCTTTGTATGCTTTTCATGCTGTGAAATAAAATGGGAGCTTAGAGAAACACGCCTCCTCAATATATTTGGCTTTCTAGCTTCCCTCCTTCAAGGGGACTTGATCTAACAAAATAAATGAGGAGACCTCAACCTTGCTGTGCATTAAGTAGAGATTGGCCAGTCTGCCGCTTTAGGTTTCTCTCTGTTTCTTGTTTGTCTAGTCTTCCAGTTCTCCATATTTCTGCATAATTTTCCAATACTATATTATAAGTTCTCATGAAAATTCATCAGCTTCATTACTTAAAGAACACAATGCAACTTTCCCTAATGCAATGCATTTTTGTATCTTAATTTTTATGACTATATGCATTTTTCATGCACAATTTACCTAAGCATATTCATTTTTTGTGCACACGACCTGCCTGCAGAACTGCATTGCAAAACTGGGAGAAGCGTAAATTCTGAAGGAAGTCCGTAGTTCAGTTTGAATATTGTATTGGAAAGTGCCCATTCATTTCACAGAAGTCTGTCCTATGTTTTTCATAAATTTTTCCTCAAGACCTAACACCTCCCCTCTCTGCAGCTGTCAGACTCCTCTCCTGTGTTACTTCGCAGCTTGTAAGCAATATCTACAGAGCAAAGGTCTCAAACCAAAAGAAAGCCCTGACCTTAGTGAAATGGAGGGAATTTCCTCACAATATATATTTTTATTTTGATACAACTATGTCACTACTAGGAGTGGGTGGATTCGTCAGTTTTGGTTTCTCTCGGTTTTCCAATCTCCAGTTTGGATTGCCAAATTTTCACATCAGTTGCAATTTTTAATTATTATTTTTTTAAGAAGTCTTCCCTCACTGCTTTCCTCTGGAAAACCTGCTCTTTGGTGAGGAATCAGAGCAAGCGTCAATCCAGAGAAAACCCGATTGACGTTTGCTCTGATTCAGCAGTAAAGATTGGGTTTCCTCAGGGGGGAGGAGAAGCAGAACTCTGAGTGACCCCTCAGTTGCACCAATCAGCAGGGCTAATGGGAGTTGTTATCCAATGCCCTCTGCAGGCCAGCAAACAAATATTTGGGTGCCCAGTCGCAGCCCCCTCCTCCCCAGAAGTCAGGCCCAATAAATTAGACACCACACAGCATAGTTATGGGATTAAAATTAGACCACAACTTTATTAAATTTCAGATGTAGGAAAACCTTGGCTTAGGCATTGGCCGTATATCCTTCTCAACCCCCGACTGGGGACTGAGGCTGAGCAGGGACTGAGCAGGAATTATGGGGGGCAATGCAGAACATATGTTTACGCAGCTGGCCCCCCACTCCTCCAGTTCTGGGAATCTGACCATACACCAAGCACTAATGGTCGGTGACACCCAGCATAAGACCCTTCTAACGAGGTTGTGTTAACACCGTGTGAGGGGTGCGCTACCACACTACCCCTCCATTCAATTGATTGACTAAAGCAGGGCTGTCGGTCTATCGCGTGATCTCCAGAGGTCAACCAAAAGAGAAAAAAGCTCAACAACTCTGATCTCTCTCCCTAAAGAAAGCTCAACAACTCTGATCAATCCAATGGGTAGATCACTGCCAGTTTATTTATAGTGGGAGTAGATCGCAGTCTTTTGGAAGTTGGACACCACTGGACTAAAGGACTCCTCCCATGGCCTAAAACCACAAAAGTTGTGACAATTGCTACGGGGAAATCCTCTGGGAAACAGCAACCATTGTGAGACCATAGCAACGCTTGCGAACCTAAAAAGGAAAAGGTTAGCCTGTAAGCAACAATAAACAGAGGGAGGGTTGGGTGGGTGATGTTCTGAACCAAGTGGCTGACCTGCGTCATTGGGAGCCTCCTCTTTTGGCTCCTGCTTTTGCTCTGCCCGCCCCCCACCGCAGCTGATTGGCTGATGTGAACCAGGGCCAGACAGGAACACTGCAGCCTGGCAGTTGGCCGAGCAAGCCCAGGCCAGGTCTCAAATGCTGCCCATGCAAAGACTGTTGAGTGGTCAGTTTCTTCTTTGGTCTGCTGGACAAAATCGAAGTATGAGCAGTTTTACAGCTTCCTTAATGGCTACTAGCCTCAATGGCTATTTTCTACCTCCACTGTTGGAGGCAATATGGCTGAAAATCACAGGTGGGGGGAGTACTGTTGTGGTTAGGTTCTGCTTGCAGATTTCTCGTAGGCATCTGATTGGCTAATGTGAGAACAAGATTGATGGACTAGACCAGGGGTAGGCACCCTAAGGCCTGGGGGCCGGATGCGGCCCAGTCGCCTTCTCAATCCAGTCCACAGACGGTCCTGGAATCAGCGTGTTTTTACATGAGTAGATGGTGTGCTTTTATTTAAAATGCATCTCTGGGTTATTTGCCCCATATAATCTGCCCCCCCACAAGGTCTGAGGGACCGGCCCATGGCTGGAAAAGGTTGCTGACCCCTGGACTTGACTGACCTTTGGTCTGATCCAGCAGGGCTTTTCTTGCATCCTTACGTTGCTGTGCTTCTCCTCTCCCCCCCCCCAATTTTGCCTCTAATGGTTCTGCCATATTTTGTCAAGCTGAAATACAATGCACAGCAAGCCGTGTTGATAAGAGAGACATCATATTTCACGGGCTAGCAAAAACACAGCTGACATTTGAACGCTCACCAGATCCAAACAACAACAACAAAAAAGTTGTTTTGCGGCAGCCTGCGTTCTCTCATCCCCTTGTCAGTCTCAGCAAAACTGATATTAAGGAACCAGGGTTAACCACATTAGAGAACAGACATTTTGATGCAGAAAGCTTTATGAAAAAGCTAATAAAAGGCAAGTACAGCCCCGCTTTGATTTGGGACCTTTGTACGCCTTCATATATTTTTTGAAAAATTATATATATTCCTGCTATATTTTCAGAACAAAGGTTAACCAAGCAGGGTTAACCACATTAGAGAATGGATATTCTGATGCAGAAATCTTTTTGGAAAAGCTAATAAAAGGTAATTACAGTCCCAGTTTGATTCAGGACCTTTGTGAGTATTCATATATATATATTTTAAAAAATCTCTCTCTATATTTTTTTCCAGCTACAATGCTGTCTTTCCAGACCATGGGAATTTGGTTTACTGGTTTAATTCTCTAAAAGCAAATTCCACAGCCCCTTAGGTATGTTTGCCAGAACATTTCTCAGCACTTCCCATGAAAGAACCTACTATCAGTTGCTTTCTATTTTTTTCTTGATCATTTATGTTTTGGTGCAGAGCCAGTAATAAAACTCTGTACTATTATTCTGTGATGGGAGGATGACAACTCATTTGTGCATGCTAATTTGTATCTCATCCACACTTTGAAAGAAAATGGGTCATTTGTGCATGCTGTAATTTGTTCACATTTAAATTGATGTAAACAGCACATTGTCTAGAATTAGGAGGCTAGTGATACATTTCTGTTTTTCATTTACTCACTTATAGTGCAATCCTACACACACACACACACACACACACACACACACACTGAGATCAGATGTTCCCATGTAAGTGTGTATAGGATTGCAACTATAATGTCAGGGATGAGAGAACATCACTTTCATATTCACTCAGCCTTCAACACAGTCCCCCCCCCCCCAATTTCTGCATCAGTTTGCAGATTTTATATCGGAAAATGTACTGGCGAGGTTCATCTAGGGGTGGGGGAACTCAACCTGTGAGCCAAATGTGGCCCTCCAGATCACTCTGTCTGGCCCCAGACTCCACCCCTAAGTGGCTCTGCTTTGCATCCTGAATATTTTTGCCCAGCTGGAATGTTGTCCTTGAAACCTAAAAATACCTTCTGTTTGTTTGGATAGATGAGAAGAGTGTGAAGAATGTGTGCAGAGCTTGTGCAGAATCCAACCGACTATCCAGAGGTAAAGCAAACACTAATTGCTCCACTCACTTTTGTCTCTGACCCTGCCACCACTGACGAATGCCCCGAGAAGGCTACTCAGAAAGGAATTTGGCCCTCAGGCTGATGACAGTCCCATCCCTTGCTTACCTGGTACCAAATCTGGCACCGTGCAAATTTGCCCCAGCTCTCCTGCAAGTCATCTAGCTGGTGTTATTAGTTTTTATTGCATTTATGTTGTTTTTGCTTTTCCTGCGTCATCTGTTATTGCTTTATTTGTACTTGATATTGGGTGGCGTATGGGGGTTGTTTTTAAGTTTTAATCTTGGTTGCCCTGGAAGGCTTCCTAAACTGAAGAGTGACATAAATATTTGGGTTGTATCCAATACTAGTCCATCTTAGAGCAGACCCATTGAAATGAATGGACATGGCTCAGGCCTCTTTTGCAGTATACATTAAAAGACCATTATGACGCTTCAACCAGTCATGGCTTCCCCTAAAGACTCCCATAGTTTCTTAAGGGTACTGAAAATTGGATGCACCTCATGCTCAACATCAAAAAAATGAAGATCATGGCCACTGGTCCCATCACCACCTGGCAAATAGAAGGGGAAGAAATGGAGGCAGGGAGAGATTTTACTTTCTTGGGCTCCATGATCACTGCAGATGGTGACAGCAGTCATGAAATTAAAAGACGCCTGCTTCTTGGGAGAAAAGCAATGACAAACCCAGACAGCATCTTAAAAAGCAGAGATATCACCTGGCCAACAAAGGTCCATATAGTAAAAGCTAGTAGTGATGTATGGAAGTGATGTATGGAAGTGAGAGCTGGACCATAAAGAAGGCTGATCGCCGAAGAATTGATGCTTTTGAATTATGGTGCTGGAGGAGACTCTTGAGAGTCCCATGGACTGCAAGAAGATCAAGCCTATCCATTCTGAAGGAAATCAGCCCTGAGTGCTCACTGGAAGGACAGATCCTGAAGCTGAGGCTCCAATACTTTGGCCACCTCATGAGAAGAGAAGACTCCCTGGAAAAGACCCTGATGTTAGGAAACATTGGGGCACAATGAGAAGGGGACGACAGAGGATGAGATGGTTGAACAGTGTTCTCAAACTGCGGGAGGCAGTGGAAGACAGAAGTGCCTGGCGTGCTCTGGTCCATGGGGTCATGAAGTGTCAGACAGGACTAAACAACTAAACAACAACAACAACATGTCACTGGTCCCACCGCCTCTGCCACCAACCTCACCCTCCTTACCCACCTGTGCTGCTTTCCCACCCACCATGTGAAATTGGGGTGCCACAAGATGAAGGCAGAGCCCAGGGCACCTTCAAAAGAGTGGGGCTAGCCCACTTAAAATGGGGCACTTGGCAAGTATGGTGTAGTGAAATTAGAGCACTGCAGTTTCCAGAACGTTTGTCACCCTGTTCACCAGTTAAGCTTGTTGAGATGTCAAAATGAGGGCTGACTATTATTGCCTTGGACATTGTTCTGGAGATGGGAAGGGGGCAAACATTTAGCTTTGCTGCTTGCAAAGGAGGCAGACGAAATAGCACAGAGTGGCAGCAGTCAAAGGCAGAGTCTGTGACATTGCACTGTTCAGATGATTCAAGGGCTGAGATCCATGCATGTCGACACTGACAGGAATCTGCAGTGGAGCCAAATTCAGCCCAACGAAAAGTCATAGCACCGTGCTCAGTGCAACTGTTTTGGGGTGGAAAAGAAGGGAACAGACAACAACCATCTTCATTGGCTCCCAGTATGTTTCCGAGCACAATTCAAAGTGTTGGTGCTGACCTTTAAAGCCCTAAACGACCTCGGTCCTGTATACCTGAAGGAACGTCTCCACCCCCATCGTCCAGCCCGGACACTGAGGTCCAGTGCAGAGGGCTTTCTGGTGGTTCCCTCACTGTGAGAAGCCAAGTTAAAGGGAACCAGGCAGAGGTCCTTCTCGGTAGTGGCACCCACCCTGTGGAACGCCCTCCCACCAGATGTCAAAGAGAAGAACAACTACCAGACATTTAGAAGACGTCTGAAGACTGCCCTGTTTAGAGAAGCTTTTAATATTACTACTGTATTTTAATATTTTGCTGGAAGCCGCCCAGAGTGGCTGGTGGAACCCAGCCAGACGGGCGGGGTATAAATAATAAATTATTATTATTATCAGCAGCAGCAGCAGCAGCATCATACACTGAGATTAAGCTGGCACAGGGACACCATTTTCTCACCTCCAGTCTCTATCACCTCAGCCCATGTAAGTTATGCTGTGTGGGGCTGCTGGAAGTTGTAGTCCAACAACATATAGAAGGCACCACATTGGTTATCCCTTGTGATGACAATATGTTGCTGGATGGAACAGCCTGACATGGTAAAATGGAACTTTTCCCCTTCCTAAACCTTGAGATATTCAAGCCCAGCTCTGATTAGCTTTAAATAAGTTTCCCAGAGCAATAACCTGCCAGTTTCTCCTTTAGCCTTCACGCAGGGGGAGACACCTGGCTTTGAGCTAAACTGAACAGAAAACGCATTCAGACCCCCAATGGGAAGCAGCTCCTGAGTGTTGATTAAGACAGCAGCTTCTAATTAGTGTCGTTTTTAATTTTCCAACATTACAGGTAATTACACTTATTAAGCGAGTAAAATAAAAATTAAAATGCATGAATTTGTACTCTGCTCCTAGCTATGAAGGGATTAAAAAGGGAAAAGAACACCACCATCAGTGCCAAATTCACTTTGACATGAATAGCAATCCTGTATTCCCATCAGGGTGAGTCCTAAAATATGCAGAAGGTTGTCAGCATTTTGCAATATGGGTTAGGCTGTTACGAAACCAAGGCACAGCTCTCAAGAAATATCTTCTTCATATTGTTTTTCAGTGCCAAATCTTTAAACCAAACAAGGGAGGGGGACTGTGTGACCTGCTGAGATCCTATAATGAGAATTGGAAGGGGGTGGAGAGAGAAAGGTCCTTTCCTAAAAACTGAGCTATGGGTTGCAACCCAGGAATAACCATCCACTATTACATTTCTGGTAGTCACTAAATACATTGTTGGATGTAATCCATTGGAGCAGTCCTTATTTCCCTAGAGTGGGCACAGGAGGGGGACATCCAGTCAGTGTAACTTCATCTTCCACTTGTCTGGAACATCCTCCCCCTGCATGTGACCTGGGAGATGGGCGTGGCTCTGGCTGATATCATAAAAGAGCCAAATCATGCAGCCATTTTCTCAGTCTTGCTTGCTTGCTTCGTCTTGCTCTCTTGCTTGCTGTTCTTTTGCTGCCATGCTGCTCTCCTGCAGCCATTTTGTATTCTTAATGTAATTTTGCTGTCTGCTGGCTCTCAGCCAGCAGCACATGAGTTCAGTCTCCATATGAGATGAACTCACACTGTTTGTTATGTAACTACAGTGGTACCTCGGGTTAAGTACTTAATTCGTTCCGGAGATCCGTTCTTAACCTGAAACTGTTCTTAACCTGAAGCGCCACTTTAGCTAATGGGGCCTCCTGCTGCTGCTGCGCTGCCAGAGCACAATTTCTGTTCTCATCCTGAAGCAAAGTTCTTAACCCGAGGTACTATTTCTGGGTTAGCGGAGTCTGTAACCTGAAGTGTCTGTAACCCGAAGTGTATGTAACCCGAGGTACCACTGTACTAAGAAAAGCCTGCCTTTCAGGGATCAAATTGCAAACTGAAATGTGAGTAAACATTTTGTTACTTTACTCAGAAAGACTCTTGTGTCTTTCTTCTTTTAAGAGGCATTAAAAGGGATACCAGGAAATCACCTTAACTAAGAGATTCAAACGAATCTGCAAACTAGCTTCCAGCTATATTGAGGGGAATCTGCTCTGCTACATCACTTACTAGTGTAAGTGAAGGAAGGATAATATTTATCAAATATATCCTTTCCTACTATCCTTAACATTCCCACATACATTACATTCATCTGCATCCCCAAACTCAGCCCTATAGATGTTTTGGGACTACAACTCCCATCATCCCTAGCTAACAGGACCAGTGGTCAGGGATGATAGGAATTGTAGTCCCAAAACATCTGGAGGGCCAAGTTTGGGGATGCCTGAAAGAAGGCACGTTCCTCATGACTTGCCCAAGGCAGCAATGCCAAATCTCTGAACCATTACAATACAGGCTCGCTTTTAGAAATGAAAGATGAAAATCCAAGAGGGTGTGTGTAATATTCCTTGCATCTTAGGTCACAGACGGGGAACTTGCAGCCCTCTAGATATTCCTGGACTCCACCTCCCATAATCCCTGGACTTTGGTCATGCTGGCTGGGAATATCCGATGGGAGGTGGAGTCCATCTGGAGAACCACAAATTCCCCATTTCTTGCTCTTCACAGTTGCTGGTCGTTAACTCAGCCCCACACACCCGCCACACATGATTCCTTCATGAGTGCTCCAAAATTGATCCACTTTATCAGCATCTAAAGGGAGATCATTAATATATATATATATATATATATATATATATATATATATATATATATATGCAGGTTTTGGTGTCCTCGGGTGTCTTCCCGTGTAAAAGTTGGGGTGTCTAGGCGACGTTTCGACGAGGTCTCACTCGTCATCTTCGAAACGTCGCCTAGACACCCCAACTTTTACACGGGAAGACACCCGAGGACACCAAAACCTGCATTCCTGTACCCGTGAAAATCTACGAAAGCATATATATATATATATATATACACACACACACACACACACACATTTCTTGCCTGGGAGAGAGAAACATAAGCCAAAACAGCAAAAGAGAAAGGAGAAGAAAGGGCAGGATAAATATTTATCCGCCTCTAAGAAGTGCCGTGGGGTGTGTTTAATTAATATTTGCTCAGCCATTCTTTCTGTTGAACTGTGCTACATAATTTCAAACTAATGTATTAAATGTGCAGACTTTCCCCTCTAGGTTTGATCTGTCTTCAAAAGAAAATCTGCTGCATTGTTTGCCTAATTTCTTCCTGCATGCCAGATGACAGTGTGCAGTTTAACTATACTGAAAATGCTGATCCAGAAGATATAGATCACATGTGGCTTTTTTTAAAAAAAAAAAAAGGAGGGGGAAACCTGCTCAGCCGATACTGGAATGATAAAATGGCAGATGATGTGATTCCTTATAATTTAGTTGGCATCCATCTGTCTCGGAAGACAATGGAAGTGTGCGCCTTTGGGGATGATGTCAAACCATTGGAAGGTTGCAGTGCCTGTTGTGGCTGTAGAGACCGATATGGGAGAGACATGTTTTGTTGTAGCTGCGGCAGAAGAAGGCATCGGGTTGTACTGCTGCAGATGCACCACGGCGTTTCTTCTCTCCGCTCTCCTCCCAGTGGTCATTCCTCCTCTGGTCTCTGCTATGGCTGTATGACTTGACTGTCTTCAGGCACTGTGGTTGTCTGCGAGGGATTCCCATATGTTGCCAGCCTTCATGTCAGGTTTGCAGACATCTTTGTAATGTGAGTTGGTCTGCCAACAGGCCTATTATTCACTCCAATTTAACTTTCTACTGAAATGTATTTTCTATCCCCTTTCTACCTACAATTTCCTTTTGTATCCAGCAGTCACCCTGCCATCTACAGTGATACCTCAGGTTACAGACGCTTCAGGTTACAGACTCCACTAACCCAGAAATAGTACCTTGGGTTAAGAACTTTGCTTCAGGATGAGAACAGAAATCGTGCAATGGCGGCACAGTGGCAGCAGGAGGCCCCATTAGCTGAAGTGGTACCTCAAGTTAAGAACAGTTTTAGGTTAAGAACAGACCTCCAGAACGAATTAAGTTCTTAACCCCAGGTACCACTGTATTGCATAATCATATAATATTAAAAATCTATCTATCCATCTAACTACAGTGGTACCTCAGTTCTCAAACGCCTCCGTAGTCGAACGTTTCAGAAATCTAATGCCGAAAACCCGGAAGTAAATACCTCGGTTTTCAAACGTGCCTCAAAAGTCAAACGGGAAATGTGGCTTCCATTTTGAGTTTTCTGTATTGAGGCTTCCGCTTTCAGTTTTTGAATGTTTCAGAACTCGAACGGACTTCCATAACAGATTATGTTCAAGAACTGAGGTACCACTGTATACGTCTGTCTATATAATATGTGCAAAACAAATGGAACAAATCGTAGTAACACTGTTACTGTGCAAACCTAACCAATGGCTACTGAGAAATAAATTCTACTGAATTCAGGATCATAGGAGGTTGTCTTCCACCGAATCAGATGATTGGTGTATCCGGCTCAGTATCATCTACAATGAGTGTCTCTCCAGGGTTGCAGACTGGGAACATTCCCAGCCTTACTTGGAGATGCTGGGTGTCAGGTGTACACGCAGGAGCCAGGCCCTGTGACTGGTAGGGCTTCGTAGGACTGGGGCTTTCCTAAGTTTGTTCTGAAAAGGCAAGGTGCGGCAGCACAGCTGAGGCCAATTGGTAACTCACAGCACCTGGTGGCAAGAGCCGGGAAGGGCTATAAGGTCAGCATTTCCCTTTGGCTCTTTGTCACAGCAACACATTTCCTACCTTGCTGCGTTTGGCTTCTTGATTCCTTGCTTTCTGATCCTCGGACCCTTGACTCCTGGTTTCCTGACCCTCGGATCCCTGACTCCCAGCTCTCTGACCCTCAGACCCTTGGCTTCCGGACTCCTGGCTTCCAGACTCCAGTTCCTGCTCCCACCCAGCCATCTTGCCCCTGGTCCCGACGTCCTCCGCCAGGACTTTGACCGCCTGTAATCTGGACCGTGACACTGGGGATTGAACCTAGGAACCTCTGCATACAAAGCAGATGCTTTGCCACATGGCTACAGCCCTTCCCCAAATGTGCAATATAGTGTTCAATGTCCTTAATGTCAACAGGCAAAGACTTGCAAAGTGAAGGTGCTGTCACCCCAAGAACCAACTCCTTGCAAATGTGGTATGAGCATTATGTGGCACTTGTAAAAGATCTAAGAGGTCAGATCAACACATATGGGGCAAGGCTTGGGAGGAGGGAGAATTTCAGTTCAGTGTGCATTTAAAAGTGAAGCTATGCAGTGCTGGATTTACATATAAGCTAAACAAGCTATAGCTTAGGGCCCCACTCTCTTGGGGGCCTCCAAAAAAATTAAAGGGGAAAAAACTGGATGTACCGTATTTTTTGCCCTATAGGACGCACTTTTTCCCCTCCAAAAATGAAGGGGAAATGTGTGTGCGTCCTATGGGGCGAATGCAGGCTTTTGCTGAAGCCTGGAGAGCGAGGCAAGCTCGGGGGGAGAGCGAGACAAGCCCCACAAGTTCGGGGGATAGCGTGGAGGTGGAGCCCCGCCACCCCGCTATTCCCTGACCCGATCTGGAGGCTGGCGGGGGGGGGGGGAGAAGCAAGCTTGCTTCTCTCCTCCCCCCTGCCAGCCCCACAAACTCGTGGGATAGCGGGGAGGCGGAGCCCCGCCACCCCGTTATTCCCCGACCTGATCTGGAGGCTGGCGGGGGGGGAGAAGCAAGCTTGCTTCTCTCCCCCGCCAGCCCCACAAACTCAGGGGACAGCGGGGCAAGCCGCTGCCCCACGGAGGCTAGAGAGGCTGTCCCTGAAGGCAGAAGAGGGAGACGGAGCGCTCCGTCTGCCTCTTCTAGCTTGGGGATGGCTGCGCAAACCTGGGGGGGGAAATAATTTTTTCCCCCTTGATTTCCCCCCAAAAAAACTAGGTGCGTCCTATGGGCCGGTGCATCCTATAGGGCGAAAAATACGGTACATCTCCAAAATGTAAGAAAAAAACAAATAAAATAAAACCTACATACAGCAACAGTGTTTTGTGTTGTGTAGGCTCCTTGATGTAAATAATGGAACCTGCCTGCTAGCCTGCTCCCTAAAATATCACTGGTTTGCTCATTTCTATATATAGGGTGTCTACATTCAACATGTGCAAATGGCTTTGGATACCTATTAGGTCCATAAACTAACTACCATATAGCATATATTCAACACACAAAACCAATGACAATTTGTTGTTGACAAAGAACAGCTGGACATATAAAGGGCCCCATTACCTTCAGTAGCTTAGGGTCTCATCAAACCTAAATCTGGCCCTGAACCTATGTAATCTATAATCCACACTTTTCAAAACTATATGCAACCCAGAACACAGCCATTCTTTGGAATTTGCCCTGTTCTGAATTTAGCAATGCAGTTCTCAAGCCAAGTAATGTATACAAAAGATGTGTAAATAAGGGTAATGTGTGGCTATAAACGCATACATTTCTGAAGACACAAATGCATTATATTAGGGGAAATTGCTTTGTTAATACAGTGGTACTTTGGGTTACATACGCTTCCGGTTACAGACGTTTCCGGTTACAGACTCCGCTAACCCAGAAATAGTACCTCGGGTTAAGAACTTTACTTCAGGATGAGAACAGAAATTGTACTCCGGCGGCAGCGGGAGGCCCCATTAGCTAAAGTGGTGCTTCAGGTTAAGAACAGTTTCAGGTTAAGAACAGACAAATTAAGGAACAAATTAAGTTATTAACCCGAGGTACAGTGGTACCTCGCAAGATGAATGCCTCGCAAGACGAAGAAACTCGCAGAACGAATTAATTTCATCTTGCGAGGCACCACTGTATCACTGTATTGTGTATTACGAGACAGTCACACTAAAATGCTGGTGAACTTAAAACATATATAATAAACACAAAGTGATGTTGAAATGTGGAGAAATGAATTTAAATCTGGAAAAAATGCAAAACTCAGGAACCTAAACTGGTGGGTTAGCTTACCCCTAAGCAAGGTGATCCCTTAATGTGGCAAACTGAAACCTGGGGAGAAAATGGAAAACTCAGAGAAACTTGAATCCTAATAATTCAGCTTTCGCTAGCAGGAAGGCAGGTGGAGTGAAATGAAGGGCCATCCAAACCCATGAAATAGTAATGAAGTGGAACAGAGGATCTCCTCTCATCCCTAATCCTGTACCTGTCTCTGAGATTGACAGAGATTGCCTTCTTGATTATTCCACCGATAAGCCAAGCACCTATGACAGGAGCGCAGAGAAAGCTACTCACTCATAATGGCTGCTCCAGAGTTATGGAAATCTATTCCTCTGAAGGCTCTGAAGTATGAATACTGAAGTGTGTGAGAGAAGGAGGACACTTGGAGAAATTGGGAATGGCATACATCAAGACGGAAAGAGGCAGAAAATGAATGTGCAGACAACTGAGCTGCAATGGGTCTGCTCCTCACCCCACCCCCAGTCCCTGTTGAGTTGCTTTCAGAATTTTTCAGGCCTAGACTCCCTAGCAAATTCAATAAATATATATTTCCTGTGCAGGAAAAACAAAACAACACATTAAGCATGGACACTTGGAAGAATTTATACTTCCAGTCTGACACTCCCTGTATTTGGGCTCATCTCCTATTAGCTTCCAGTAACTTTTCCAAAGTAATAACTTGACATTAGCCAGTTGCAAGACAGAAATAGGCCGAGAAGAAGCTTATATAGCAGTCATTTCAGCTGCTTTGGGGGGTGGGCGGAGGGTGGAATATGCAGCCAATTTTCTATTTTTAAAGAAAGGTCTTTTGAAAAAGAGATGACTATGAACATTTTTGTAGCGGCGGACGTAGAGCTTCCTTGCTCCTTCAAGCTATTCTGGACTCGCCGGTCCTTTATCAGCGGCTTAAGCTACTTTTGTACTTAACCATTTAAATCAATAAACCTAAATATAGCCATCAATATGGGACACGGCTTCTTCCCCTAGAAGAGGGGCACCAAAGAGCCATTTTAGTAGGAGGTGATGCCTAGAGTGCCCTCATTTTCACATTTGCCTCTGTTTAGGAAACATCCACCCCAAGGACACATCATTTCCCATCATTTCTATAAGTGTTATGGACTTTGCAAATGAATGAAAAGAGAGTAGGTCTTTACTGGGTATCTACTAAAGATGATCTCGCTGATTGAGCCAGGATATAAGGTTTCAGGTGATCCTTGAGGTACCCTGGACCTAAGTTGTCCAGGGCTCTGCAAATTCGTAGTACAGTAGCTGTGTGACCCAAGGAATTATGTTGCTTCAATCGCTGGACCTGACAACCTTTCAGGAAGCACCCAGCTGTGATGCTTTGAATTCCGACACCAACATTTAATTCTTAGAAGGACGTAGGCAGCAAAATCTCTTCCATAACAGGATGCTATATTTAGGCTGCTGACATCTTAATCATAACTTTCCTGTTGACACTGAGTCTGACGAAGAGTGGAAATTTAAATCACACGCATGAGAAAAGCTTTTAATATGTGGAGAAAGAATGAACAGCAACCCTTTGATGTAAATGGCTGAACTGCTTTGCTCCTAATACGTTATAATTTGTGGTTCTGACCAAGCAGTGCCTTTTGCTCAGTAGACTGAGAATGGCTCAGTTGTATTCTGAGTCTGTGTTCATTGCTAGGCCTCATTCTTCTCACAAACAAGAAATGAGGACATGGCTGACCTTATCATTAGGCTGTAGATGCAGATGATGCAGGACTCCAGCTCCTATCAGCCCCAGCCGGAATGGCTAATGGTCAGAAATGATGGAAGTTATAGTCCAACAACATATGGAAAAAGAAGAGTTTGGATTTGATGTCCTGCTTTATCACTACCCGAAGGAGTCTCAAAGTGGCTAACATTCTCCTTTCCCTTCGTCCCCCACAACAAACATTCTGTGAGGTGAGTGAGGCTGAGAGACTTCAGAAAAGTGTGACTAGCCCAAGGTCACCCAGCAGCTGCATGTGGAGGAGCGGAGAAACAAACCCAGTTCACCAGATTACAAGTCTACTGCTCTTAACCACTACACCACACTGTGGAGGGCCACAGGTTTCCCATTCCTGCCTTGAAGAGAGTGAGGCACCCACGTCAAGATGCTGTGAGTGAGAAGCAGTGGCAAGATGCTGGCAGATGCAACCTGCCTCGTGCCATGCCCAAGCTAGCCTGAAAAACACTATTCCAGGTGTGGAGAACCTGTGGTTCTCCAAGTGTTCCTGAATTACAACTCCTATTAGCCTCAGCAAGCATAGCCAATGATCAGGGGTGATGGGAACTGTCTTTCCACAAGACCTAGAGGGCAAAAGATTCTCCACACCTGCACTACCCCATTGCCAGTGTTGAAATATTATCCCACTGCAAGTCAGGCCAGTTTCTGCACATGAAGCAGGGGGTCAGTTCACCATTTTTCCATCTCAGGCAGCAAAATCCATCGGGTTTACCCTGGATAAGGAAATTAGCATCTCTATCACCATTGTGCACTAAAGACTACAGGAAAAGGTTCATATGAGATAATTCACCAATTCACCAATTGATTTTTTTAATTAAAAAAATCAATGCACTATTTTTTAAGTTAGTGTGTCAGGGTGAAGGCTAAGCTAGGAAAGTTTCGTAACTCCATACCTTCCAACATTTCTCATTTGAAAATAGGGATGTCCTAAGGAAAAAGTAAGGGACACGGGTGGCGCTGTGGGTAAAACCTCAGCGCCTAGGACTTGCCGATCATCAGGTCAGTGGTTCGAATCCCCGCGGCGGGGTGCGCTCCCGTTGCTCGGTCCCAGCGCCTGCTAACCTAGCAGTTCGAAAGCTAGGTGCAAGTAGATAAATAGGTGCAAGTAGATAAATAGGGACCTCTTACTAGCGGGAAGGTAAACGTTTCCGTGTGCTGCGCTGGCTCGCCAGATGCAGCTTGTCACGCTGGCCACGTGACCCGGAAGTGTCTGCGGACAGCGCTGGTCCTCGGCCTCTTAAGTGAGATGGGCGCACAACCCTAGAGTTGGACACGACTGGCCCATACGGGCAGGGGTACTTTTACCTTAAGGGGAAAGTGGGGCATTCTGGGATCGAATCAGAAACCAAGATGGCTTCTGTAAATCCAGGGCTCTCCCTGGAAAATAAGGACACTTGGTATTACCTTTTCAGCTTCCGACTTCTCTTCCCAGTCTTCTCCCTTTTCTCCCTCTGAACACTCATCAGTGTCCCACCTCCACCATCATCTGGGCTCTGAGATTTCTTTCTTCCCTTGGTGTTTCCCCAGCAGGTTCCTTCCACCATTTTTCTGCATCCAACCAATAATGACATCCCCTCTTCCTGCTCTTCATCTGGGAATTATGACGCAGTGTGGAAAGGAAACTGAAGTTTTGGCTCACTATGCAAGCATGTGAGAGCCCTAGCCACAGTTTTGGAGCTTCCTAAAATGGAGGCCATTTGTTTTACAATCACTCGCATGACACATTTGGGACCCAGGCAGCGGGAATGTATGGATGGCAACTTAAGTTTTTATAAAGCAAGGGGGACTGGGGTTTGGGAATACTGCAACATGCTTTATTCATCCAACCAGACTTCCAACTGGAGTGGTTGCAAACAGGTTTGATGCTCAGCATTCCTGACACGTCCTCCCTCAGAGGACAACTTGCACATATCACAACTGCTTATTGCAATCATGAGCTATCATTGTGAACACCACACTGGGATAATATAGAAAGCAACCTTGAGAGTAGATTCTTCTCTTACATATTAATGAAAAGTATTGAGAAAAGCCCCCACCACAGTGTAGCCTGATTTGTGAGGGGTAGAGATGGAGGTATTATTGCTATGTGAGGCTTAAGGCCTTGATTTATTCTGGATTCTCACCCCCCCACCCCACACCCGTCTTAGATTAAAGCCATTTTTGGTGTTTGCAGCTTTTTAAGATTCTAACCCTGGTTTCAATCTCTTCATTTTCCTCCCTATCCACAGCTGATATTTTTTAACGTGGTCTGAAATATTTCCCCCCTCCTTTTGGCTCAGTGACTGTGTGGACGTATGAGATTTTCCTGAATATAAAAGAGATCCTCGCATGAATATATATAGGTCTTTATGCTCAGCCACCTGCATATGAAGCCTAACTCCACAAGTATGAATGATTCCAAATGAGGGGTCAGTGGACCAGCCTCCCACTGGTGTTGAGAAGCATTTGAGTACTGGAAGACCAGATATATTATTACTGCAACATCAGAGCTGGAAAAGGTTCAGGGAAAAGACAACCAAAATGATCCAGGAGCTGCAGATACTCTCCTGTTAGCAGAAGGTTGCAATGCTTTTGGGGCCTCTTAGTTTGGAACAAGGATGAGGAAGGTGGGAACATGGTAGAAATGTTTGCCCAGGCAGACACATTATGAGAGCAGCAAAATAACAAGACTGATGGGTTAAAATCAGGCCAAATCTTTATGGACATCAGCAGGCAGGGTGAGGGTTGGGTAGGCTTTGGATCCTAGGATCATTTCACCATCCCGCAAGCTACATGTTGATGGAATGGACCAGCCGGGTTTGGACCGCTCCATGGGAATCGGCCAGTGTTGAACCTTGCCATGGTAGAAGTCAAACAAGCAAGGTCTCACTGGGCAACCAGGGTGCAGATTCCTACCACACAGGTACCCCAAGCTTGGGGGTGCTGTGGTCAATCCTCTCCTCAGGCCCTTTATGACCCCCCTTATACTATGTTGATCCTGCCCAATGCCATTTTCGCCACAAGGTGTGGAGTAAGCATATCTAAAGCAGCGTTCCTCTGTCTCTCAAAGCCATCCAGTTAAAGCTGAATGTTGGGAGATTCGGAACAGAAGAAATGAAGCACTTCTTTATCCAGTACATAATTAAACTAGGAAATTTGCTCCCAAAAGAGGTAGCAAATGGCCACCAACCTGGACAGCTTTAAAAGAGGATTCACAGAGGATCAGGCTTATCAATGGCTTGCTTTCATGATGGTTAGATATACTGTCTATATCTATACCAGAGACATTATGCCTTCAGATACCAGTTGCTGGAAATTGCAAGTGGGAAAAATACAAATGCACTCAAGTCATTCTTTGGGGCATCCCATAGACATCTGGTTGGCCATTGTGAGAACAGGATGCTAGTCCACTTGGCCTGTTCTGGCAGGGTCTTTCTTATGTTCTGATGACCATTTTCTTTTTATGAGGTTTCAAAGCCTGGAATAGCATTGCTGCATTTGAAATTCCCACTGTGACGCTTGCATGATCCTGTAAGTCTACTTAAAAACAAACGAACAACTTCATCATACATGGTGTTTCTATAGCAGCTTTTAAAGAATATAAAATATATTTTGATGGTCTGTTTCTTAGACCCTCCCTTTGGGTGCTTTGTATTAGTTAATGTCCTCAATATCTATGAGTGTACCTCTGTTGAGTACAGCGGAGGTCTGGTTATATATATATTTCCCACAGGTTTGATTCTCAGCATTTCTGACATGTCCTCTCTCAGAGGACAAGTAACACAAATCGCTACAGCTTACTGCAGTCATGGGCTATCATTCTGAGCATCCAGCTGGGATGTGATCCGTACTAGACAAACCAAGCAGTAGTACGAGCTCACATAGAGAAAGGGTTGGAACAAAGCAGAGAACTGGCTTTGTCTGAGGTGCCAGCAGCTGCCATATTCCCTGTGCTCCATAGAGTCTCAAAGCGATCCCGGTTTGCAATTTAATGCATGTACTTTGATCTATGATGCTGGACAATATGATGAGACTTCCTTTCCTGATTCACCATAGTGACAGCTGAACTCATTTGCCGTGTTAAAAATGGTTTACTTCCCAAATGTGTGGTCTCTTTCTGTGCCAATGGAAGAGGGGAACTTTGGAAGCAACTTAGAAGGTGATATTTTAGAGGTCTAACAGGCTTTACATGGCTGCATATACTATATTTCCTGGGTTTATTTTGCTGCATATTTTGTGATTTTGAATCTCTGCTGGGCAGTGCTATTTTTCTAGAAAAAGAGGTACCGGAACTCACCATGAATGCCTCCCTTGTTCTCTTAAAATGGTAATGGCACCCACCTGAGAGGTGCCAGAACTGAGTTCCAGCGAGTTACTGAAGGTAATAGGGCCCTTTATATGTCCAGCTGTCCTTTGTCAACAACAAATTGTCGCTGTTTTTTGTGTTGAATATATGCTTTTTAAGATGCCGTCTAGGTTTGTCATTGCTTTTCTCCCAACCTAGACAGCATCTTAAAAAGCAGTGAACATCACCTTGCCGACAAAGGTCTGTATAGTTAAAGTTATGATTTTCCCAGTAGTAATGGAAGTGAAAGCTGGACCATAAAGAAGGCTGATCACCGAAGAATTGATGCTTTTGAATTATGGTGCTGGAGGAGACTCTTGAGAGTCCCATGGACTGCAAGAAGATCAAACCTATCCATTCTTAAGGAAATCAGCCCTGAGTGTTCACTGGAAGGACAGATCCTGAAGCTGAGGCTCCAATAATTTGGCCACCTCATGAGAAGAGAAGACTCCCTGGAAAAGACCCTGATGTTGGGAAAGATGGAGGGCACAAGGAGAAGGGGACGACAGAGGATGAGATGGTTGGACAGTGTTCTTGAAGCTCCCAGCATAAGTTTGACCAAACTGCAGGAGGCAGTGGAAGTCAGGAGTGCCTAGCATGCTCTGGTCCATGGGGTCACGAAGAGTCGGACACGACTAAATGACTAAACAACAACAACATATGCTATATGATAATTTATGGACCTAATAGGTATCTAAAGTCATTTGCAAATAACAAATAGGAGTCTACACAACACAGAACACTGTTGCTGTATGTAGGTTTTATTTGTTTTTTATCTTATATTCTTGAAATGTAAATCCAGGGGTTTTTTTCCTTTAATTTTTTTTTGGGGGGCCCCAAAGGCGTGGGGCCCTGAGCTATAGCTTGTTTAGCTTATATGTGAATCCAGCCCTGTCTGTTGCTAGGGCTCTCTCACCAAAGAGTACTTGCCCCAAACTTGGATCTAGATTTCCTGGGAATTCTAAAAGTTTTTTCTGAGCTCTATGAAGAAGTAGTTCCATTCATCCCTCTTGAATCTACAGACAACCTTTCCATTTCACACACCCCACCAAAAACCCTAGTGAAGCTTTGCTGTGCTCAGCTACAAAAACTTGGCCCCCCACCTGTGCTTTTCACTCTGTGAAAGGAAGAACAAAGAAGCTTTGTTAAGCTGCCAGTTTTCTTTGTTTGGGCAATTTTTTTGATGAGAGAGGACAGGAAATCATACCAAGGCCATATCTTATTCATGGCATATTACAGGCATTTCAGGTGTACTCAGTCACTGTCAGAGTATCCTAATTAGAATTTTCTTCTTTAGAGAGAGAGAGAGATCCATCTCAGCAGAAACCATTTCACCGTATCCTTTTTCGTAATTTATAGTAAATTAAATTTTATTTTATTTGCATCGTGGCTCCCAGTAATTCAGCCCTTGCAACAGCTTGAATATTACAGTAGAATCAGATGCAAAAATCATTGCCATGAAGGAACACACTTCACTCTCTCTGCTTGACTCCTGACATTACCAATGATCTTAAGACAATTGATGCTTTTGATAACTATGCATTTATTAATTTCCATTTATCAGGGCTGGCTCCAGAGGATGGAATGGTTGGGCATTTGCCAGGGCCCAGAAGCTGGCAGAGGGACCCACCGCCTGACAGTGCTGCCATTTCCACTTTCAACAGAACAAATGCAGTCTAAGAGAACTGTAAGGTTTGCATGCTCTGTATCTTCTGGGGACTCAGCTACACAGCTGCAAATAAAACATTTTAAGTGTGTTGCAATGTGCAATAAACAAATGTGACACTAGATGGCGAGAGTGAGCTATGGCAAATTCAATATACTTTTCAAAACTTTTTTTAAAGCATTTCTACAGCGTTTTTTATATGTGTGTAGATTCCACCTGGGACGTGGGTGGCGCTGGGGGTTAAACCACAGAGCCTAGGACTTGCTGATCAGAAGGTTGGCGGTTCGAATCCCCGTGACAGGGTGAGTGCCTGTTGCTCGGTTCCTGCTCCTGCCAACCTAGCAATTCGAAAGCACGTCAAAGTGCAAGTAGATAAATAGGTACCGCTTCGGTGGGAAGGTAAATGGCATTTCCGTGCACTGCTCTGATTCGCCAGAAGCAGCTTAGTCATGCTGGCCACATAACCCGGAAGCTGTCTGCGGACAAATGCCAGCTCCCTCGGCCAATAAAGCGAAATGAGCACGCAACCCCAGAGTTATCCATGACTGGACCTAATAGTCAGGGGTACTTTTACCTTTTTAGATTCCACCTGGGTTAAGTGGGGTGGGGGGTGAGAGTGTCAAGCCCAGGCCCCCAAAACCTTGAAAAATACCAGATTTAAAATTTATTGCCAGTTATTACTAAACTTTTCAGGCTGCGATTCTCTACCCACTTGTATCTGTGAGTAAGAGCCACTGAGCTCAGCAAGACTTGCTTTTGAGTCGACCTGTGTAGGATTGCCCTCTTGAAGTAAACAATGTGCGTTAGAGTAATAAAACATAAAATTGCATAATGGATGCATTATGAATTACTTTGGTCCCAAAATAAACCCTTCCAAGAATCTGCATCTCCTTAATAATGTATGGATCATGTTAAGGAGGTCACAAGAGGCCAATTCCTTTACACACCAACCCGGGGAGTCTAAAATGGTTCATGAACTGCAATTCCAGCCAATAATTTGACATAATAATCTATATTCTGTTTGGCATTGAACATGTTTCCAATCAAAATGCCGTCTCAGGAATGTCGCTTGGCACAAAGAAATAAGAAGAAGACTGTGGAATTTATTTTGAACTGTTTCAGTACTCAGAAAACTAGTACTGCCCCAAACTGGGTAATTCACACACTTCTTTAACAAATATAACCCCTTATTTCTAAGAGAGCAATTATCACCTGAGAGTTTGTCTTCAGCCTAATATATTTTTGCTCCAGGGTCTTTCAATTTCTGTTAGCAGAAAAAGAGATGACTATATATTTGAATGAGTCAGCCTGAACAGTTAAGTGGCATTCTAACATCAAATTAAAATGTGAAGGGTTGTGTCAAAAAACAACAACATGATCTTTATTTGGGGCATAATGAATTACGAAATAGGAACATAAGAAGAACCAATTGGATCAGGCCAATGACCCATCTAGTCCACTAGCCTGTTCTCACAGTGATCAACCAAGTGCCTATGGGAACTTAGGCATTCCCACTTGCAACTGAACTTAATTTCCTTCCCTAGTTACTGGCATATTTTCCCCCCAAAATATAACCTGAGGGATGCTCCATTATCCCTTATATTTTCTTTTTTCTTCTTTGTTGATCACTCATAGCTGAGTAAGATTGTCTTCCATGAACATGGTTTTAACAGTGAGTCCGTAAGTGACTGTGGAGGCCAATTCTGGATCCACACGTCCTTCCACAGTGGGGACATAGTTTTCTGGGCGGGAGTTGATCATGGTTAGGGTTTGCCAAGCGTGCCTTCCTCTTTGCATGTTTCTCCCTTTTGTCCTGAGTTTGAGCGTCTTCATATACCCAAAACAAAAAAAATTCCTTCCAGTAGCACCTTAAAGACCAACTAAGTTAGTTCTTGGTATGAGCTTTCGTGTGCATGCACACTGAAGAAGTATCTGAAGAAGTGTGCATGCACACGAAAGCTCATACCAAGAACTAACTTAGTTGGTCTTTAAGGTGCTACTGGAATAATTTTTTTTTGTTTTGACTATGGCAGACCAACACGGCTACCTATCTGTAACTGTTCATATACCCAGTTGGCCACTATGCTTTGAGAAAGGACTCCAGCAAGTTCAACCTCCAAAGATATCAGAAGCCCACTCCATGTTAAATCAGTGCAGGGCTTTTGAGTGTGGTTACCCCACTTCTGTAGAATGGCACGTTCTGGAAACAATGGAAGACATTTTAGTTCTGACCAGCCTTCCCAAGTGGAGGAATACGACTGTGCCTGTGAATACTTTCTTTATCCTGAGCAAACTGTTTTGTATGACTGGCTTTTTGGACTGATGAAGCGTGTAGTGAAACCGGAGAACAGGTCTCCTTTTGCCCACTTGCGTTATTCTCATCATGGTGGTGGCTTTGATTTGCCTTCCTGTGATTCCATTCATACGGCTTTGTGTTTCCAACTCAAGACCCATTGAAGAACATCTCATCCAGTCCAATCTTTGAACAACAGCTTTGAAAAACTTTTTCAGTAGGCTACGCTTGCCGTTGTGGTGGCACGGGGTTGCCATTCTGTGATTGGACTTACGCTACTTGTTGAAGGTTCATTCATCCAGCCTGTATAACGTTTCCTGCACATGTAACTTGTAAAGATACAGTTGTACATTTATCCACTCCAGGTTTACAGTATCTCCAGGCTTCGTCTTGCACATGGCACCTTAGTATGTTTGTTGTTTGAATGGTTACAAGTCTATCTCTATTCTAGCTATTATTCTAGTAAATTTGGTTTTATACTTATAAGCCAGTTTGTGGTGTTGTTGTTTTGTTGGAATATGTTTCTGCCATGGGTGTCTACTTTGTATTATTTATCTACAGTTGCTTTCTGTGTTGTTTTTAACTGTTTTTAAGTTGTAATTTACAATATTGCCTCGAGATATGTGTGGAAGGCGATGAAATACTTATTACTGCTTCTTTTTTTAGGGTCCTGATTTGCTTCCTTTGGTTTGAGGCCTCTAAAATGAAACACCATGTTTTATTTGATTTCTGCTTTTCAAGGTGATGATTGGGTGCTGTGTTGCTTTCTTTGGTTTGGGGCCTCTAAAACGAAACACCGTGTTTCATTCTGTTTGCACTTTTTAGGCTAACCCGATAGCCTCTCCCCCTAACAGCTGCCGTTACCTTTACTTGCCATCCCTCAGCCAAGCAATTCTCAAGGTTTCCAAAATTGCCGAGTTAATATTTCCCATTCTTTTCACCTCCAAAGCAGTTGCTGCTCCCCTCGCCAACTTTCTTTTTCTTGGCTCCCAGCAATAGCACAAACATTTGTTCCTTGTTGACTTGGCAGGCAGGCAAGAGGATGCCCGTCACCCTTTATTACCTCGCGTCCTGGTTTTCCCTCAGAAAAAGTGTGCCTAAAGCCCTGACTCCGCACAAGAGTGAGAAAATGTCAGGCATTTAGAAAATTGTTTATTTATTTATTTGGAGCACCTCTTCCGAGTGAGGAACCCGTCACAGCGAGTGGACAAGACCACGGCCTGTGAAGGAAAAGTGTTTGGTGTGGAAAATCCAGCCTTGCTGAGCGATCTCAGAGTCTCTTGGCGACAAATATAAAATGTGATTACAGCACACGGAGGCGTTAGGAATCAATTTGCCTGAAGCGGGGGACGGGGGGGGAACACGCGTGACTACCTCTCCTAAAAAACCTTCATTGATCCTGTTGTACCTTCCCGCTCAAGAAGCTTCTGAGCCGCAGCTTTCTATAAATGTTTTCCTTACGTTGCTTTCATATTTATTGATAGATTATCATGCCAGCTTCCATGGAGGATCCCCGGGCAATTTACAAGATCAAGAACAGGATGCAAACAAAATCCCTGCTACAATGTACAGCATCCAGAAAACATTAAGCAAAAGTGAGCAGGAAAAACCAAACTGTGACTTTTTAAAAAAGAAAAAGACTTAGAACGGCAAACAGTTCCGCCAAATGACATCAAAAGGAAGAAAGGAAGTCACCTTATACTGAGGCCCCGTCTGCACTTAACATTTAAAGCAGATTCAGGCCACTATAAACAAGTTTCCCCCAAAGAATTTTAGGAACTGTAGTTTGTTAAAGGTGCCGAGAGTTGTTAGGAAACCCCCTTATTCCCCCTCACAGAGCTATAGCCCGCAGGGTGGTTTAATAAGCAATTCCTCCTGCCTACCTAGCAATGCAAGTAGATAAATAGGTACCACTCCGGTGGGATGGTAAACGGCGTTTCCATGTGCTGCTCTGGTTTCGCCAGAAGCGGCTTAGTCATTCTGGCCACATGACCTGGAAAAACTGTCTGCGGACAAACGTTGGCTCCCTCGGTCAGTAAAGTGAGATGAGCGCCGCAAGCCCAGAGTCATTTGCGACTAGACTTAACTGTCAGGGGTCCATTACCTTTACCTTTTTTAACAACCCTGAGCACCCTTAACATTTCTCGGGATTCGGGGGGGGGGGAGAGATACAGTGGTACCTCAGGTTAAGTACTTAATTCGTTCCGGAGGTCCGTTCTTAACCTGAAACTGTTCTTAACCTGAAGCACCACTTTAGCTAATGGGGCCTCCCACTGCTGCCGTGCCACCAGAGCACAATTTCTGTTCTCATCCTGAAGCAAAATTCTGAAGTGTATGTAACCTGAAGCGTATGTAACCTGAGGTACCACTGTAATGCTTTAAATTGGTATGGCGCTGCTTTAAATGTAGTACAGGTGGAGCCTGAGCCAGGCCCCTGGGTCAATGTTGTATACACTTGACTGGCAGCTTTCACCATATGTGTGCATTATATAATTCAGGCATCCTAACCGCTCGCAAAATGAGTCAGAGTGAGAATAGCATGCTAGCCAGCCCCTATGTCACTATCCCTAGGGCTCTATACTACATTCAGCCAGTGTACAAGATTTCAGAGGGCTTTGGATGAGTCAGGTACCCAGAGACACAGATCATTGCAAGTTAGGTTGAATTGGCCCAGAGCAATCTGTGGCTATCGGGTAGGAAATCAAGTATGAGGGAGAGTCATGGCGGCTGCGCTCTTGCTGGGGGGGGGGGAGGAAAGGATGTCCCTTTTTCTGGGACACTTGTAGGGTATGAAATACAGGAAAACACTTTCCACCCCTTTTTATGAAAGATTGCTTTGTCTCCTATGCAAATGCAGGCCCATTTAATTGATTAATTAATCCATTAGTGGACTAACGTTTGTACTATTAGTCAATGAAGGTTTTTGATTGTTTGTTTGTTTTCTAACAGGGTGGCAGAATTTGTTGGATTCTGAACCCTGTGTGCTTTCCTTGGCACTGACAGCATGCAGATCTCACAAGTGACATACAGTGGTACCTCGGGTTAAGTACTTAATTCGTTCCGGAGGTCCGTTCTTAACCTGAAACTGTTCTTAACCTGAAGCACCACTTTAGCTAATGGGGCCTCCTGCTGCCACCGCCGCGCCGCCAGAACACGATTTCTGTTATCATCCTGAATCAAAGTTCTTAACCCGAGGTACTGTACTATTTCTGGGTTAGTGGAATCTGTAACCTGAAGCGCATGTGACCTGAAGCCTATGTAATCTGAGGTATCTGCACTACAAGATGCAGTCACTGTTGTCACTGTGACACAAGCATGCACCATTATAATAGCACACATATTTGCTCTATTTCAATAACAGTTGGCTAGATTTTTTTCCCCCTCTCCCTGGTGTCTTCTCATCACATTCTGGGAGCTGCCCAGGAGGATGAAACTATAGCCAGACCAGTAAACTCTAGGGTGAAAAGGTTCAACATAGGGATTTTTCATGAGGCTATACTGTATTGAAAGCAAGAAGAGCTCTCTCTAAACTGTAACTAATTAATGATTACCTGCTGATTGGTTCTCTACTCTGTGCTGAGAGTGAACCTTTGATCATGTGATGGAGGTATTGAGTTGCAAATTTGCCAACTTGAATAGTTGGTGGCTCTTAGTCTCTCTGAAACCTACAGGGAGAACTATGCCTGTAAATGTCTCTCAAAGAGCCACAGAGCCTAACGCCAGTGGAGGCTGGAATGCAGGAGAGACAGAATTTGGATATTTTGAGACTTTTATTTCTAAGAAAATGTTGAGCCTGTGCTGGACAGCATAATACATTGTATGGATATTTTGGTTGTATCTTTTATGCTTATGTTCTCTTTTTGAAGAGTTCTGCCAGTAAAACTTTCAATAATATTTTTACGGGCCTGGACACTGATTTCTTCCAAAAAGCAGTCAGTTCTTATGCTTCCAATCACTTCAAATTACACTATATTAATATCTGCAACAGAGCTCAAGAGCCAATAGGTGGACAGCAAATGGAACCCTGTGGTTTTTTTTCTCTCCCTCAAAAGTTCTAGTTAAGGTTGGGAAGTTCTTACTACATTTTTAATTTTTTTGTTTCAGTCCTCTCCTTTACTCCATTCATAATATGAAAGCTAAAGGAAATAGTGCAATTGAAAAATTGAGACATCCAAGGGTGAGATGTAAGTGGATTCGGTGTTCAATATATTCTTCTATATATTTTTCTTTCGAAAGGGAAGACAAATACGGCTTACCCACATAAATGATGTTTACAAATTAGGCCACCGAAACAAGGCTGCAATTTGCCCACAGCACAAAAGGCCCGTGCTTTATTCTTAATTCAGAAAGCATTTGGAAACCATTAATGACTCTAATCATCTTAATGAACCTCTTCAAAATGAACAAGGAAGGCAGCTTTCATTACATGAATAAATGTTTTTACAGCCAAATGGTTCTTTGCCAGGCAGAGCCCTAATTAATGCTCTGCACATTCATAGATTGCAAAGCGTCCTAGGGACAGGCCAAATATTGGATTTATCCCAAGGGTGACAGGCTGTCTTGATAGGACTGGCAGCATGGGTCAATGCCACCATTTTTCAATGCATTCAAGGTGGTCAAGGTAAGCATTTGTAAATATTGCTGGCTCTAGGTTTTGCAGGGGAAGTGAGGACTGAGCAAAATGGCCTCAGTTTGCCTCTGTCTTCCTTGCCATTTTCATGTGAGGATGGGAGAGAATTTCTCCAAATTTTGCACTGCAGTTTTCTAGCCAATGTATGCAAAAAATGCATTTTTTCCAGAACAAAATCTGCATTAAATTACATATATTTGTGACAATAATATATGAAAATCCATTCCACTAGGGGAAATGTCTTGCAAAAATGTGTATATTAGGCAAAATTGCATTAAAATTGCATTAATATGTGTATATTAGAAGGAACTCATAGTGAAATGCTGATGAATCTTCATGAAAATTAAAGAATAAAAAAGCAAAATGATGCAGAAATGTTGAGAATTGAACACATGACTGGGGGAAAGAGAAACAGAGAGAAACCAAAACTGACAGCCATCACAGTCTTCCACCATTGCTCACTTGCATACTCTGTCCTGCTGGGCCCAATCCACACAACCTACCATAGGCAAAGTGGAATTCCAAAAAAAGTAAGAGAAGCATTCAGTTTTGCTTTCTGTGTATGCGCAATATCATGGAATTCTCTTAAAAGGAAAGCTCACTTTGTAAGCAAAGGTTATGTGCCTTTGCTCTTTTGTTAGAAAAGGACACTTCTCAAAAGGTCACTCTTGGTGCTCCCACTTCTACAGTGATTTTAATTGCTAAAAAGGCTGAAATAAACATATATAAATCCAAACTAGTTACATTGGCTTCTGGTGCCAAAGATAACTGAGGATCAGCTTCGAGCTATTAAAGCTGCTGCTGTAAATAGCTTTTATTGAAGTTTGCTTTTCATTTGCCTTGGAAATCCAAAGTGTGGTTTAACACATAGATCGGCAACATGCATCTCAGAGAGGATTTAGACTTGGCATTGAGGCGCGTTCTCAAATGGAGTTTTCAGAGTGCTGGCTCTGGCTTTGCTGCTTGCAAATCACCAGAGCAGCATAACTCCCCTTCTTCCAATCTTCCAAACACTGTTGCATCTAACTCAGCTTCCTTTGAGGAGACATCCTTTTACCTTATCCACAAGAACGCATGCCTTTTCGGCAGCTTTGTGGTAGTGACACATGTGGGAGGGCAGAGCTCTTCCTTGTTAATTCTCCAAGAAAGCAAGATGGGGAAAGCAAGAGGCAGTAGCCAATTCATGACCAAGAATAGCCTTGATCAGATGGTTGATGATAACACCAAGCAACTGTTGAATGGAATGAGCCCAGCCACCCTCCAGATAAGTGACATATCAGATCACATCTGCATTCCCACAGTAGCCCATGGCCATGTAACAGGGATGGGGACCCTGTGCCCCTGCAGACACTGTTGGACTCTAACTCCCATCAGCCCCTGCCAGCCTGGTCACTGGTCAGGGATGATGGGAATTGTAGCCCAGTAATATTTGGAGGGTCACAGGCCCTGCTATATAGAGTGAAGGACCATATACACAGCTCCCATTTGTAGATGTGGTTCTTCATCCAGCTAGGCCAAGGGTGGTCAACCTGGTGAACTCAATTTGCTTGTTGTCCTATAACTCTCTGACCGTGGGCCATGCTTGTTCGGTGTCAAGGAGTTGTCAAGTGAGCCCAGGTCATCCACAGGGCCGGAAAGAATGGGAGGCACGGAATGCAGTTAGCTTTTTATTAACAGGAAAGAACAGCACAGCAGAGTCCTCTGGCACGTCTTAATCCAGCTGAAATGGAGTACCAGACCCAGTCCTTCCCCCTCTAGTCCTCCCATGCAGACAGACTGTTACTCAGCAATGTGCAGAGGACAACCTTTGACTCCTCTCTGTCTGAATCTGCACCCACACTGTGATTCTCAGCCTCTAACCCTGTCCTGGAAAGGGCCTCCTTCACCTGTCGCCGTCCCCTGATCGCTCAAACCTCCTGCTTCTAGCGCATCTCAGCTCGCCCCTTCCCCAGACTCTTCTTCTGTGTCCCACCACCACAACCCCGGATCTGAGTTGTCATCTTCTGTGTCCTCCCTGGGGGGTTCTTAGGAGGCCAGCTCCCACAAAGAGTCAGCCAGTCCCTGACATTTGAGATGGCAGGAGCTGGCAACAAAAAACATCTCAGGCTATCCCTGAGCTAGTCATAGCCTCTGAATAACAGTAACTTAGGGGAGGGGAGTCCTTTAAGTTTGTAACCAGCTTTATTTGTTATCATTGTTTCCAATGCCAAAGAGAAAAGTCAGCCGTCGGATTTCAAAACCACTTTGTCTCTCAGCAGTGCGGAACTGTACACAAAAACTGAAAAACAAAAATCCCTGTGTTTGTTCGGATTGCCGTAAACGTAATGGAGAACTGGGTCAAAACTAATTTCAACAGAGATGGGTGTAAAGTTCTGCATTCAGGCAGGCAGAGTTAGATGTGAAAATACAGGGTGGGTGGCAGCCGGCTTCCCAGCAGTACATGTGAAAAGTGTCTAGGGGGGGGGTTAGTGCACCACAAGCAAAATACTGTACAAGCCAGCAGTGTGACGAGCTGCCTAAAATGGTTAATGCAATTCTAAGCTGTACCAGCAGATGTGTAGTGTCCAGATAAAAAAAAGAAATGGTAACCACTCTATTCTGCTTTTGTTCCTGGAGTATCGTGACCCATCCCAGGCAACAAAGCTTACAAAAGATACAAAGAACTGGAATGTGTCCAGAGGAAGACATCAAAAATGGTGTGGTTCCTAGAGACCAAGCCCTACAAGGATAAGTTGAAAGAACTGGGTATGTTTAGCCCATAGCAGAGATGATCAGGAGGTGGCATGATGGTTGTCTTCAAACATTTGATGGGCTGCTACTTAGAGGATAGAGCAAACTTCTGCTGCTTCAAGAGGGTGAGACTCGAAGCAACCAATTCAAATTACAAGACAGGGGATCTCAACCAAACATGAGGACAAGACGTCTGACAGCAGAACAGCTTGACTCAGAAGACTGGTGGACTCTTCTTCATTAGAAGGTTTCAAGCTGAGGATAGAATTCCTACATCAGCGCTGAATTACACTTAATAATATTTGTGGTCCCTGCTGACTCTGCAATTCTAATGTTCACCCACCGAACTTCCACAATATCTGCACTATGGAATACATTATGTGTACTTTCCAGAAACAAATAAAGACATTTTTTGTTAAATAATGCTTTCTGGGTGGGTCAAAAGGTGTTCATTTTATGTTGCTTAGCTGTTGTTTTGTACTGTTTTAGCTGTTTTTATGTTGTGTTTGTAAATCTCCTTGAGCTGCATGCAAAAAGCAATGGAAAAATTGAATGAATGAATGGATAATACTGATGAGTCTTGAGCTTATTTGAAATGCAATAATGCAGTAAGTCTTTTCAGTATTTATGAGGTACTCAGAATGGATATAAACAGAAGTTTCACTTGCGATTAAGCCTATTACTTTTTAACAACAAGCTTCCCACCCACACACTCCATGCCTCTTATTCTATGAGCTCACACATCTTGTATTTCATTTTATTTTTATGTTGGGATACAAAGGGAAAGCTAGAGAGAAGCTATTTATTTTTTAATTTTGTCCTCAGTAGCAGAACCTGAGAAAAAACTTCAGAAATGTGCTTCTTCTGGGTATTTTTGGTTTTATTTTTATACCCTTTGCTTTCTACAACTGCCTGCAGCAAAGAAGTCTACACAAAGAGAGGGAGGGAGGGAGGGAGGGAGGGAGGGAGGGAGGGAGAGAGAGAGAGAGAGAGAGAGAGAGAGAGAGAGAGAGAGAGAGAGAGAGGAGAGAGAGAGAGAGAGAATGCAGCATTTCATTTTTTTTCCTTTGCCTTTTCTTTCACGGGTGAGATTGAAGTTGTGAGGGAGGGAAATTGCTAAGCCGGGAAAAAGTCCTAGCAGTCGTAGAGATGATTTTAGCGGAAACTTTTTGTTTGTTTCCTTGTTTATTTATCCACCCCCCTTTTCTTCCTCCTCTGATCTGAAAATGAGACAGTACAAAAGCAGCTGAAGCTCCTGCAGCCAGGAGCCTCTTATCACACAACCCAGAGCTAGGTTAGCCATCTAATACACTCAGGGCTGGCCCTACCATTAGACGCAATGGGGCAGCTGCCTGCATCTTTTCATTGTGGACCGTTATACTTCAGTGTTTTAAAGAAATGTGTTTTAATTATGGCAGGGTGGGTTTCTTTTTTAAAAAATATATATATTGTGTATTATAACAAGGTTGTGTGATTGGCTTGGGGTGTGTGTGTTATGGGTAGTACCCAGTGCACTCATTTCACCTGGCGCCTTGCATCCTCCCTAAATCTGTTCTAGAGTGTTAGAAACCCAGATGAGCAAGTTGAGCTGGGATAGCTCAGTTGGTAGAGCACAAGACTTCCAATCTCAGGGTCAAGGGTTCAAGCTCCATGTTGGGCAAAAGATTCCTGCATTACATGGAGTTAGACTAAATGACCCTTGTGATCCCTTACAGTTCTAAGATTCTAAGTTAAAGCTATGGTTTTCCCAATAGTGATGTATGGAAATGAGAGCTGGACCATAAAGAAGGCTGATCGCCGAAGAATTGATGCTTTTGAATTATGGTGCTGGAGGAGACTCTTGAGAGTCCCATGGACTGCAAGAAGATCTGAAACCACAAATAAAGTTCACATTTAAAGACAAATATCAAATCAGTTTCTGAAACTATGCAGGGGTCAGCAAACTTTTTCAGCAGGGGGCCGGTCCACTGTCCCTCAGACCTTGTGGGGGGCTGGACTATATTTTTTGGGGGAGGGATGAACGAATTCCTATGCCCCACAAATAACCCAGAGATGCATTTTAAATAAAAGGACACATTCTACTCATGTAAAAACACTCTGATTCCCGGACCGTCTGCGGGCTGGATTTAGAAGGCGATTGGGCCAGATCCGGCCCCCGGGCCTTAGGTTGCCTACCCATGCTATATGGGAACCAAAACAGCCAAACGTCAAATCTAGCAATACAGTTCTCCAACTAAGAAGCATTTACAAGAAAAAAGTGTGTATAAATATTACTACATCACTTAAAATAACATACAAAAATGCATTATGTTAGGTTAGATTGTTTGCAAGCATTGCTTGTGTTCATTATGAGAAATTAACTCTAAAATGCTGGCAAACTTTCATAGGGATTTTTTTAAAAAAATGCAAATTGTTGCAGAAATGGGGGGAAATGGGGGGAATTGAACTTAATATTAGAAAATGAGAAACGGGGAGAACCGAAATTGACAGGTCCTTCCATCCCCATGAGTAACGCATGTGCTCTGTTGCTGAGCTCTATTCTCTCCCCAAGGAATTTTCCTTCCGTTCTCCCATTTCTTGCAATAACAATCCAACTTTGGTCAAAGCCAGCTTTCTTGGAGCTGAGTGAATGTGTGCCTTCTCAAATATATGCAGATGCACTTTGTTCTACTTTTCTGCTGGCAGATTAGGTGGTTTTTTTTAATGTGGATATGTGACGTGTGTGTGTGTGTGTGCAAAATACACAACCACTCCCACAGCTAGGGGAGGGCATGCAATGCAGCATTCAGAATAATCACAGGATCTTAATGCAAAGCAAACAAGGTGTCCTTTTTAAAAGATTCATACAGAAGAACTGCTGAAGGAGCCTTTTCACAGTTTCCCCCTCATGTTTTATGCTCGCCTTAATGCATCACAGTTGTGCTCGAAAGCAATGCAAAACAACCTCACGTTGTTGTGCTGTATTTCATGCTAGCACTCCATGCAAGCTAAGGGAAAGCTCAGTGTGATATTTTCACACTTCCGATTAAATCTTGCATTGGAGAAGTTTTAATTGTTTTCCTTAACTGCTCAAAATAAAACCTTGCTGAGCAAGCACACCATCATTGTACTAGTATTTATAAGATCTCCTGGTCTTTCTCTGTATTTATATACATTGCAAAGGTACATTGGTTTTCTCCTTGTTTAAGTAGCATGGCTTCCCACAAGGAATCCTGGGAGCTGTGGCTTGTTGAGAGTGCCAAGAATTCTTGTTAAGAGAATGTGAAATTAGCGGCGTAGTGGGGACCGTGGCCCTGGGTGCAAATTTCTGAGGGGGCACAACCAGACACCCCACAAAGGCTCTCTCATCAAGGCCAGAGCCATGGAGAGGTAAGCCGCACCCAGGCCAGGACTTTATGATGCGATACGATAATCTTTATTGTCATTTCCCCTACAGAACAACAAAATTGAAAAAAAAAATCTACATAAGACATTCAAAACCAACAAGCCTGCTATCCCATCTATCCCAACCTGGTTAGCCCCTAAAAACTCTGATACCCCATTTTTAAAATACAATATACTCCCACAGAGACTCTTTACACTGTATTTAAAACCAATATCGCATTTGGATAGAAACTGTTTCTCAGGTGGCTAGTCCTAGTCTTTATAACCCTGTACCTTCTTCCAGAAGGCAGAAGCTGAAAGAGATCATTTCCGGGGTGTGCACTATCCTGCGCTATCTCTGCAGCTTTCTTATGGCACCTGGAAGCATAGATTTGAGGTGGGAAGAGTGCACCCAATTATTCTCTCCACAGTCTTTACAACCCTGGACAGCATTGTTTTTTCCCTGACCGTGCAGCTCCCAAACCACACACAGAGACCATAAGTTAATACACTCTCAACAGTACAATGATAAAGTGCCATCAACAGGTCATTTGAGAGATTGTTTTTCCAGAGGAGTCTCAGAAAAATTGGGGCTGGGGTGGCAGTGGTTCCTCCTCCTCGTGGCTGGCAAAGGGATGCCCACGGGTGCCCCACCCTTGGGCTGGCCGAGAGGGAGGGAAGGAGGGGGAGGGCACTGCCAGTGCCCACCAAGAAGGGAGGGAGGAAGAAAAGCCACGTGTTTCCCAGAGCGCCTCACTGCAAAGACAGGAGGGTGTGGCGACACAGCAGTGCTCCTAGAAGGATTTGCTTTAATTCATACTTTTGAAGCTGACTTGTTGTTGTTTAGTCATTTAGTCGTGTCCGACTCTTCGTGACCCCATGGATCAGAGCACGCCAGGCACTCCTGTCTTCCCCTGCCTCCCGCAGTTTGGTCAAACTCATGCTGGTAGCTTCAAGAACACTGTCCAACCATCTTGTCCTCTGTCGTCCCCTTCTCCTTGTGCCCTCAATCTTTCCCGGCATCAGGGTCTTTTCCAGGGAGTCTTCTCTTCTCATGAGGTGACCAAAGTATTGGAGCCTCAGCTTCAGGATCTGTCCTTCCAGTGAGCACTCAGGGCTGATTTCCTTCAGAATGGATAGGTTTGATCTTCTTGCAGTCCATGGGACTCTCAGGAGTCTCCTCCAGCACCATAATTCAAAAGCATCAATTGTTTGCCAATCAGCCTTCTTTATGGTCCAGCTCTCGCTTCCATACATCACTGCTGGGAAAACCATAGCTTTAACTATACGGACCTTTGTTTGCAAGGTGAAGTCTCTACTATTTAAGATGCTGTAAAGCTGACTTACACCGAGTCAAATCATTTGTCTGTTTAGCTCGGTGTTATCTACTAGGGGCATGTGCCACTCAGAGGATTCAACTTGCATCTGTATCTGCAGCTTCAGGAAGCGGTCCAGCCTGTTTCAGTGCCACGCTGCATCTTCCCAATTCAACCTCCATCCAGGCAAGCAAGAATCACTCTTGAACAGGTAAGAAGTTTCCTTACAATCAAGAAGTCCATCAGTTTTGTTAAACCAGTAAATACCAGCATTCACAGAGGCATTCTAGGTGAGCAGAAGCATTCAAGAAGGGAGCAAATCAGAGCTGGCGAGGGGTGTGTCCCAGATAGGGCTCCAAGGGTCAGGTAGAGAGGCTGGAAGAACAGCTGTTACCACAGGCTCAGAAAGCAGCACGACAGGGCCTTCCAGAAGCAGTGCTTAGAGGAACAGACTTGCACCGTAACATACCTTTGAAGCGCCATGATGCTACTTTGAACATTTCTGGCTTTCCCTGAAGAATTCTGGCAACTGCTTGTTGTTAGACAGCCCCTATTCACCTCACAGAGCTGCCTTAAGAAAAAGAGATTGGTAAACCACTCTGGGAATTGCAATTAGCCAGGGCAGCTATGCTCTCTACGTTCACAGCTGAAGGCAGCAGCGCTTTTGAATGCCAGTCGCTTGAAGCCACAGAAAGGAGAGTGCTCTTGTGTTTGGATCCTGCTTACAGGTTTCCCATTAAGGGCATCTGGTCAGCCACTCTGAGAACAGGATACTGGGCTAGATGGACCTAGCAGGCTCTTACATTCAAATGAACCACGCTGAGCCTTTTACCTATAAATTAGTGCATACAATTTATATACATATCTGTATCTTACTTTTCCCTTTTGGCAATGTGCAACTGGCTGCCCTGGCAATACAGTATATTTGGGGGGTGGGGGTGGTACAGAATAGGCACTGGAAGAGTCGTTCTGAGGAAAGGAGAGGGTGGTGTTAAGCCAGGCCTAGCTTTCAAAAGTGTGTGTGGTTCGGATGCATCTACTTCTGGCGGTTCCCTCCCTGTGGGAAGTGAGGTTACAGGGAACCAGGCAAAGGTCCTTCTTGGTAGTGGCGCCCGTCCTGTGGAACGCCCTCCCACCAGATGTCAAGGAAATAAACAATTATCTGACTTTTAGAAGACATATGAAGGGAGCCCTGTATAGGGAAGCTTGTTAATGTTTGAGATCTTACTATGTTTTAATTTGTTGGAAACCACCCAAAGTGTCTGGAGTAACTCAGTCGGATGGGTAGCATACAAATAATGATTTATTATTATTATTATTATTATTATTATTATTATTATTATTATTACTACTACTACTACTACTACTACAGTGGTACCTCGGGTTAAGAACTTAATTCATTCCAGAGGTCCGTTCTTAACCTGAAACTGTTCCTATGCTGAAGCACCACTTTAGCTAATGGGGCCTCCCACTGCTGCTGCGCCGCCGCTGTACAATTTGTCTTCTCATCCTGAAGCAAAGTTCTTAAACCTGAGTTACTATTTCTGGGTTAACAGAGTCTGTAACCTGAAGCATCTGTAACCTGAAGCGTCTGTAACCCGAGGTACCACTGTACTTGCAACTGTCCCTATAGACCACCATCTTTGGGGAGCAGGAGAGCGGTGTGGACAGTCAGCACTGCTGACAAACCCAATCCTGGGGCCCGTTAAAGACATTTGGGCACCTGAGGCCGACTCCAAAATGGCTCCTCCTTCCAGGAAGAAGGGGAGATGGAAGGTCAACATCGGGAACAAGGAGAGAAGAAAGATTGACCTAAGGATTGACTGTCCTGAAGATTGGACCCCATGTAAGAGGCTATGAGAAGAGAGGGATGAGCTCAGGTGAGAGCTGGGGGTGCGCACACCTTCCTCTGCCAGGGATGAAAGTTAAGATACAGTGATGAAGAAGGAACTTGTAGTTCCTGTTTCATCTTTCGTTAGTTTCTTTCTTTTCTTTATTTCCTGTAGGTTGGTTCGTTTCTTTTGTATTGTGAAAACTTCAGAAGCATTGTATATCCTGGTGGACCCTGCCACCTGAGGTGGTCGCCTCACCTGGCCTCATGTGTGGGTCGGCCCTGAATAAAGCTCTACAGCATCTGCTGTCCCTGGGGATCCTGTTGCCTGGCCTCAGGGTGAATGGGGCTGACCCTGCCTGATCCTATTGCCCCTTTTAAGAAACCAAGGCTGAAACTGAGTGGGAAAATGCTAGGCCGAGAGAGAGAGAGAGAGAGAGAGAGAGAGAGAGAGAGAGAGAGAGAGAGAGAGAGAGAGAGAAATCGCACAGTCCTCAATTTTACACATATTAGTTAGATTTAGGTTGCTGAAACAAGGAGTGTGCGCGCCTTTGTGTACTGAATTCTCTCAGTGGGTCTGCTTTCTCGGTAACCCAATTCAGTGCAGTTTCTTTGCTTTCTCCTTGAAATAACTTCTGATGCTTGGAGAACATAGCTAGGGTTAATTACGAAATGTTAGCTCTGTATTCCCAACTTTAAAAATCTGTGGAGAGCTAACAAGACTGCGACAGCTTGGGCAGGAATGCCTTGAATTCATAATTGGCCTTCCTCTCCTTCCCGCTTTTCGACAAGAAAGGAAAAGCACAAGAAGAACCAAGAGCATCAATGTTTCACGTCACGTTGGCCGCCGAGTTTTAGATCCAGAATTCAGGATTCATTTCAGTGCGCTGCCAAAAATGTATTTATTTATTTCTATAGTTCCGTTTATCAATCACTTCCCCATTGAAATATATTGAAGCGATTTCACAGTAAATACAGCAACGTTTTTTAAAAAACAAAAAAACACAATTACACACCAAAGTTAACAAAAAGAAAGAAAACAACAGGTCTTCCAGATTCTCGCTATATTTGGATATGAAATTGTGAATTGATTATGATGTTATGCTGTATACAATATTTCAGTTAAACAGAGTTTATACCACATTATGCCTTAGAGATGCCTTATATTTAGATTATGCCTTATATTTATTTATCAGTGTGTTGTCCACCTCCCTTTACCGTCCTGGGATCTTTAACTGTAGTTCTTCATATCAATTACCATTCTCTGCATACCAGCATTTTAAAGTACCAGAATGATTTTCTTCCTATGTGAGCTTTTGTAGATATCTGTTCTGCTTTTCTGCTGTGAATTTTGGAACCTTTGTTGGAGTTTCTCCTAGTTTTTATTTGGGGGAGGGTTTCTTTCCCTTCCTCACTGTTTATTTGTTTCTTGTAATTAAAAAACAAACAAACCATTATTTTGAGAGCAAAAAACAATTACACAATATCACATATGAAAGCAAGCGTAACAATGACAAAAGAACAACTGAGAATGCTTTTATATGTAAAAACAATTTCAAATCCATTGCAGATGCAGACTGGGAATTTTAAAAAATCTGTTTGAAAAGGCCTTTCTCACATACTCAGCCCAACAAGACAACAACAAGAACCCGCCAATAGTATTCAAATCAATCTGGCTAACCTAATCCAAACACACACACACACACACACACACACACACAGCACTCACACACGAAAACAAAGTTCACCACAGCCAATCACAACCAACCAACCACACCCTAGGCCAACCCCAACCTCTCTCATCACCAAAAAAATTCAAGCAAATAGTAAAGAGAACCCACACAAGTGACCCTGACACAAAACCCCACACATACATTAAGTAAAACAGAAGCATTGCCACCTGACCCCGACCCCACTCCCCATGCCCCCCTTCACCTCTTTCCCCCTTTTCTTCCTAATGTAACACTAATGTCTCAACAAATGAAACTTGAAAATGTAACTTGAAAAAAGACACATTGCACATACTTTTGTAAACCAAGAAATCTTTAATTAAAATATATTTTTTAATAATAATAATAATAATAATAATAATAATAATAATAATAATAATAGAAAACGCTGACGCGGGAGCCGGTTCCCACACACAACTCCTCCACTCTGGGAGGAGGAGAGGTCTTATCATACCCAGTGCAGTGATCAGTTCGGTATATGAGGGGTAAAACAATTGGTATCCACATTTTGTAGGATTTTTATAGACTCTCAAGCATGGAAGGATAGGAAATGGCACCAATGATGAGGGAACAATGAACTAATGAGAGAAGCTGGGCTGAGAGTGTCAAGAATGACTAAGATCTGTGGACAGCTGCCTTGGGTGGTGATACACTGAACTGCAGAAGAAAAGTTTGAGTAGGCCCTGGATTAACTCTACCCAACCAGGTGGGCTGCTGGATCTTCTTGGATGGAAAGGAGTATGAACAGGCTTCCTGCCCCAGTTGAACCTGGTCCAAACATAAAGGTCTTCCTGAGATCTGCCATATTCCTGTGTCCTTTGGTTGACCTCCAGTCTTCACTTCTGACATCCTTCTCAAGCCAGCTTCCTTGTTTCTCCTTCAGTCTTGACTTGTTCTTCAGTCCTAACTACTGGCTTTGCCCCTCGGCTCCTGATTTCTCACTCCCAGTAGCAGCCAGCAGGGCAGCATGGGCAGAGCTGTGCTACTTACTTGGCTTCCAAAACCTTGGATACCAAGAGGGGTTGGGGTCAAGCAGCTGGGAGCCCAGCCCTGGATTGGCACAATGGCTGAGCCAATCTGTCTCAGTAACTGGAAGTGATCTGCAGTGTTGGTAAGCCATATAAGCAACCCCACCCTGCTTATGCCACTCCCGCCAGCCCTTACTGCTGCTCCTCACAGCATAGCCCTGATGGCAATAAATGAAAAACACTGGCTAGAGGGGGCTCAGTTTCCTGCAGTGTTTCTCTGTCCAGAGGTTGTTGCAAGACCCAGATTAATGGTCTACGGGGCCCATGTTGGTCCTGTATTCTGAACCCCATAAGACCACAGGCCCAATCAGACTCTCTAGGACTCCCCATTTGGGTTGTACTGACCAAGCCCCATCCACCTGTGCTACAATATCATCATATATGATGCCAGGTGTGGAGCAGGTAAAATCAGGGCTCAGTCAAAAATGGGGTTTGCAGACACTGGTGATCAGCTGATGGCCAGCACTTACAAAGTGCTGTGCTTCTGCCTGCACAGTTTGATTTCTCCATGAAGTCAGGTGACTGGCAGGTAGACATCTCTGCCCACCTATCAAACCTGGCCCGCAGAATATAGAAAAGGTAACAATCCAGAGGGTGGCAACAAGAGAACAGGCCTTTTCTGTGGTGGCTCCCCAATTATGGAATGCTTTCCTCAGAGACACTCGCCTGGAACCATCATTACATGTCTTTAGGCACCAGGCAAAACATTCCTCTTTACCCAGGCCTATCGCTATTAAATGAGGGACGCGGGTGGCGCTGTGGGTTAAACCACAGAGCCTAGGACTTCAGAAGGTTGGCGTTTCGAATCCCCGCAACGGGGTGAGCTCCCGTTGCTCGGTCCCTGCTCTTGCCAACCTAGCAGTTCGAAAGCACATCAAAGTGCAAGTAGATAAATAGGTACCACTCCAGTGGGAAGGTAAACGGCATTTCTGTGCGCTGCTCTGCTTCGCCAGAAGCAGCTTAGTCATGCTGGCCTCATGACCCGGATGCTGTACGCTGGCTCCCTCGGCCAATAAAGCGAGATGAGCGCCACAACCGCAGAGTCGGCCACGACTGGACCTAATGGTCAGGGGTCCCCTTTACCTTTACCTTTTATGGCTATTAAATAATCTAGGGCCTGTGAAATGACTTTTATTATTAGGCTGTCTGCCTGTATGCTTTTATTATGTTTTTTATCATTGATGTTCTGTAATGTGTTTTTACTGTTGTACACCAACCTGTGATCTTTTGATATAGGTGGAACATAAATTGAACAAATAATAATAATAATAATCTAGGTTGCCACCAAGATCTGTTTCCCCACTCCTTTGACAAAGCGTATTTTATTTTCCTTGTCTGTCAGTAATTGCAAGAAATGCTAGCCACCGAAAAATGCACCAACTTCCACAGAGTCTCCTGCATTCCCTTCTTCTTCACCCTGTGTTGACCTTCTGAGATAGAGAGAGTGCTGCGCTCCTTTTCCTGGACCGGAATGTCAGTATTTGAGATGCACAGCAGCAGGCCTCCCGTTTTCCTTCTGAGCCACAGAGCTGACCTACAAGAAGCAGGAGATGCAATCGGTAAGTGTGGCTGACCTGGCCTTGAGGCTGGGTCAGGCGGGCTTGACCCAGAAGTGTGACTGGATCAAACAGATATGCCGATCCCATCTTAACCTCCTCACAGCTTAATGGGAAAGTGGTAGAGCTGAAAGTGTGTGCTAAAAATGTCCTACATTGGAATGGGGGGGGGCAGATTACCACAGCAGCCTTGTTGTTTGTGAGGTCAATAGCTACAATGTTATCCGAAGCAATACATAAATATATATTTAAGAAAGTCCTTGGTACAGGCAGGTCATGCACCTTTATTTTTGCATTCATAAACTCCCAGATTATTCAGTTTTGGTCAGACCACACCTGGAAGACTGCATCCAATTCTATGCACCAGGAAGGATGTTGACAAGCTGGAACATGTGCAGAGGAGGGCGACCAAGATGGCCAAGGGTCTAGAAGCCAAACCTTATGAGGAACAGTTGAAGGGGCTGTTTATGTTTAGCCTGGAAAAGAGAAGATAGAAATGGGGAATGATAGAAATCTTCAACTATCTCAAGGGCTGTCAAATTGGAAGATGGAGCAAGGTTGTTTTCTCCTGCTCTGGAGGATAGGACCCAAACCAATGGCTTCAAGTTACAAGAAAGGAGATTCCAACTAAACATCAGAAAGAACTTTCTGACAGTAAGAGCTGTTCGACAGCAGAACAGGCTTCCTCAGAAGGCTGTGGACTCTCCTTCACTGGAGGTTTTTAAGCTGGGGTTGGATGGCCATCTGCCATGGATGCTTTAACTGAGATTCCTGCATTGCAGGGGGTTGGGCAAGACGGACCTCAGGGTCTCTTCCAACTCTTCAATTCTATTATTCCTCCACAGATATGACTTGTCTCCTTTTAAAGCCATCCAAGCTGGTGGCCCTCACTACGTATGTAGCTACGTATGTGCTGTGTGAAGGAATCGGGTGCCTTCTGTCATGGATGGTTTAGTTGAGATTCCTGCATTGCAGGGGGTTGGACAAGACGGACTTCGAGGTCTCTTCCAACTCTACAATTTGATGATTCTATTATTCCAGTTTGGCTGGAGCAACGCTGAAGCCAGGGCCAGCTCATGCATCAGCCTTCAACATAGCCAGGGCAGCTTCACCCCACAAGCTGCAAGGATCTGCTCTGCCTTCGATTGCACAGGGTGATGGTGCTAGTGATGCTGTTATCATTCCATTAACAACTTTCAGTTAACTACAGGAAAACACTGTGCACTGGAAGATACTACAGTTTGAACAGTGATAGGCCTGCCTTCTCCAACATGATAGCTGGACTACATATCCCATGAGCAGTGGTTACATTATTACATGAGCACTGTTCCACAGCATTTGGTATTTTCATTTATATACATTCATTTGAAATAAGATGGGTTTATGAAGCAATTCTATATCCTCCCACCACGCTTATGGAGAATTCTATGAAACAGTAGTCAATATCCGGAATCACTGTCCAGTGTTGGACATCATATTTGCTGAATACACAAAGCTTCACAGCTTGTCTTTCATCGTACAAAATCTGGTACCTGGCTTCATTTAAAGATTTTCAGAGACTTTTAGACTAAAGATTTTATTTCGTACTTATTATGGTTTGGAGGAATTCTATGAAGATTGTCTATTGCGTATGTACATGGCCATCGTGTTGCCTAGATATTTCTGATGTTCTCCAACATGATAGCTGGACTATATCTCCCATCAGACCCAGCCAGGATGCACCAACATAGATATTTTGGACCACAACTCCCATCAACCCCAGTCAGCCTTAGCTAAGTTTCCAGATTTTGGGGGAGACTAGAGCTCCCATCAGCCCCAGCCAGCACAGTACAGAGGGCACCAGGCTGCCAAAGACTGTTGCAGGCAATTGAGTTACTCATTCCTGTGGACGTCTCTCCCTCTTTTCCTCGTGAACTGTTTTGCCACATTAACTGAAGTGTTTGCCTTGGAGAACATGAGCACAGAGGAGGTTGCTAAGTGCACATAGCAAGCTGCTAATCACGAGGAAATTATAATGGCTTTTTCATGGTCCATTGTCATTTCGTTATCTTCATGGAATTACTGCCCTCCATTTGCAAAACAAAAACCTCCCCATTAGCACAGGTGCATAAAAGGCCTGTGTGAATATTTTCCAGCATGCAATCGCAGGGAAGGCTTACCTACTACACGCTAATGCGGTTCATCGTGTTCCTCCAGTGCTGTTTTGTAAACATCAAAGCATCTTCAAGAGCAGGTTATTTAGAACTGAGATGCAGCATGGGTGTTTAACCCATTCCTGACCATTTTGCATCTGCTCCAAATCATTACACTAGCAGCTTTTCTCTCTGCAGGGCTCAAAACGTGTTTCCCTTTACAAACCAGAATTTTGAACCCATTGGGGTAAGTGGCTTGGGGGAGGAGAGGTTTGGAGTGATAAGGCAATGAGTGGAGATGGATCTGAACACCTCCAGATGCTGCTTTTTTGCTCTAAATTCCTTCTCTGCTTTGAAAAAGAACAGAGCACTATAGTAAACCATAAGCCGTTACACAATCATTTTGGTTTCTTACCTGCGTTTCACCATAAAGTCCCAGGGAGCATTGCATCAGTTAAGAACACAATGTTAAAAACAAATTACAGTCACAAGAAGAGGGTGGGTCCTAATATCTGTCAGTCTCCCTATCTATCTCTCTATCTTGGGTCATGACCCTCAGATTTCTGCTCCTGAGACATTTACTCCATTTACTTGGGAAGTAAGAGCAGCTTTATTAAATATGAACCACCAAATCTGGGATCCCCTCTGAACCGATGCCAACATTTTGTACTTCTTTGTGGGGGGGGGGGGTAAAAATGTGGTACAAAGTGGCAGAAAACAATTACAAATCGTTGGCTTCAGTTCGGAGAGGGAATCCCAAATTTCAGGGCTCTTCTCCATGCTGGTAGGGTGGGCAAAGTTTGATTCAGTTTGCACTTAGCGGCAGACCTATCTGTTTCCAAAGCACAAATTGAAATAAAAGCCCATCTTTCGAAATTGGCACTTCTCTAATTTATGCAATACATTTTCCAACCAAGTGATGTGTACAAAAATGCAGAGGCTGCATCCAGTAAAGTGTGCGTAAAAATGCATATAACAGTGAAAATACTAAACAAAATATGTTTCATATTAGGAAAGAATTGTTTGCAAAGTGGTACATTTTAGGCAAGACTGCATACCAAGCGGTGCATAACTGGAGAAAAATACACTGAAATGCAGGTGAGGTTTCATGAGGACTTCTTTTAAAAGGATTTGCAAAGTCCTGTGGAAATGTGGAAAGCTGAACTTCAGAGAAATAGAGAGAAACCAAAAGTGACTGACTCATCCCTCCCTGCTCTGAAAACAACTATGTGCAGTTCTGCTCAGCCCAATTAAGTAAGGATGTTAAATTGGAAGTAACTGAAGAAAGATCAATATTTCCCCTCCCCGCTCTCCTAATACTATATCTCGGAGGTCACTCAGCGAAGTTAATTGGCAGCAGGGTCAAAAGGACAGGCAAAAGAAAGAACTTTAGCCACCTGATACGGAATAAAACTATGGCATGAGGTGAGTATTGTTGCAAATCATCAAGGGTGGTGATGCATAAGAATGTCTTCTCTGTGTGCTCCACCCCCACCCCAGTTATGGAGTGACCCCACTCTGAGATGCGCAGGCTTTATGATGACTGATCAAAGCATGCACCTCTTGACCCAGGCGTCGGTCTGAGTGGGTGCCTTCCCTCCGCCTGCACTGCTCTTTGTTTATTTTATGGTTTTGCTTTATGGTTTCCACGTTCATCCGCATCTCTTTTTTATTGCGATATTTTTGTAACCCATCCTAGGGCCATGCACTGAAGGGCAGGCTGTAACTACAAATCATAAATGAATTGAGAGGACTTGGTGGGCTAGCCATGTAGGAAGCTACTCATCTAGACCCGGAGTGGATTATCTCAAGGAGGAGGAGGAGGAGGAGGAGGCGACGAGGAGGGTTAATGTGCTTCCCACACAATGCCTGGCAGAATTTTTGAAGGCTGGGGATGGAATTGCCTGCGTGTTGCTTTGGCAACTCTCAGAACCCAAGAACCACACTGGATTAGACCAATATCTGACTGGTAGGTATCTATCTGGTGGGGCGGAGCTATTCTTCAGACACTGGTGTCACTGCAGCTTTTTTAGGTGGGGGGAAGGAGATGGAACAGGTTTGCTCAAACCAGTGCGCTCATACAACCCTGACCTTACTGCTCCCTCCCCACAGTTCATCTGGGTAACTTGCAGCGATGTCAATGTCAGGAGAGTGGCTCCACCACACCATACACGTTGCTACTGGTAATGGTTTATCTAGCCCAGCATCTTCTCCCAGAAGACCAGAAGTAGGAGGTGGTGGCCATAGCCCTACTACTGCAGCCCAGCAGATGATACTCAGTGTTCTACAGCCTCTAAACCCAAAGATGCCACAATGATCGTGATTTGTAGCCACTTGTAGACCTCTATCTTCCTTGAATTCATCGGATGCCCTTCTGAAGCCATCTAAGCTTGTGACCAGCACTGCATCTTGTACAGCAGCAAGGTTCATCAATGCATCATGCGCTACATGAAGCACATCAGCTGGTTACTTATAGGCAAATTGTTGGATCCATCCAACAACCTCTGATGGGTTATTTAGGAGGGTTGGGTCCGGCATCACTTTCACTGTTCATGTGTGCCAGTATCCATACTCAGCAGTTACATCTAAACACAGCTCCTTCCTTGGAAGTGTCTTTGGGGTTAAAGGTACACGCAGTAGGCAATAATCACTCATGGACGCCATAAAGATTCAGTCAAGTGTAGAAGTTTTACTTGACAGGCATAAAAGCATATTGGTAGCGAATATATACAGACATTCACCACTGCAGTGATCAAGGCATGCTTAGTCCAACGAGAGACGACAACTCTCTCTCTGCTTCTCTCACCACAAGGCGCAAGCAAGAGAGAGAGAGTCTCCTACTCTTGTCGGACTCTAAGCATGCCTTGATCCCAGCAGTGGTGAATGTCTGTATATATTTGCTACTACAACACCAAGGAAACACCATACTAGACACTGACTCCCAGTCAGGCAAGTTGGACCAGTCACTATATACAAGCAGTGCTTGCAAAAAAGGTTGTGTGTGTTCACCTCTACATTTATCTGCATATGTAAGTAAAAAAGTAAATGACCCCTGGACGGTTACGTCCAGTCAAAGGTGACTATGGGGTTGCTCATCTCGCTTCCAGGCCAAGAGAGCCGGAGTTGGTCCAGAGACAGCTTTCCAGGTCATGTGGCCAGCATGACTAAACCGCTTCTGGTGCAACAGAACACCGTGATGGAAACCAGAGTGCATGGAAATGGCGTTTACCTTCCTGCCACAGTGGTACCTATTTATCTACTTGCACTGGCGTGCTTTCCAACTACTAGGTTGGCAGAAGCTGGGACAGAGTAATGGGAGCTCACCCCATCATGGGGATTCGAACCACCAACTTTCTGATCGGCAAGTCCAAGAGGCTCAGTGGTTTAGACCACAGCGCCACCTGCATATGTAGAGGATTTTTTTCAGTATGCTGAATTCCTGCCTTGTCTCTTGGTGGCCCCCTAACATTAGCCCGGGCTGCCACAGTGGAAACTGCAAGAAGCGAGAATGCTGTTGGGCTCAAGTCCTGTTTGGGGGTTTCCCAGAGACATCTGGTTGGGCACCGTTGTAGCAAGATGTTGGACTAGATGGGCCATTGGCCTGATCCAACAGGTTCTCATGTTCTTATGCCCATTTGCTGTTAGAGCAGGGAACTAGACATCTCCTTGGGGGCTGATGTGGTCCTCCAAGGAAATTTTTCTGGGTCCCAGTGAATTTGCTTGCGGGAGCAAAAAAAAGACAGCACCCCTTCTTAGCGGGCCTGCATGAGTTGTGGGTGGGTGCATGTGAGAGGGTGGTGTGGCAATAGACACAACTGATATGTGGCCCCTGGATGATTGGCAAAGGCTGAATGTGGCTCCTGGGCCAAAATAGTTTAGCCAGCCCTGGCCTCAAAGGAAGGGTAGTGGTTGCCAGTTAGGGATTGCAGAGGGGTTGCCAATCATCCATGTCTTAAGACCCACCAACAAACTCAGCCAGGTTGACCAGTAGAAAACAGGACACATTGCGAAAGAAACAGAGTTCAGGACAAGAAACAGAGTTAATTCAGAGCCCTTTGCACTAACAAAGCAACCGGCATTATCCTCCCTTTTGGACAACTCTTGGAGAGAGATGCCATAAAGGATGGAGATATTAGCCTCCCACTCCACTGAGTGCAATATATGAAAGGCGTAATACGAATCTATTCAAGCAAAGACCTTCATATGCTTCACAGTTCTGAAAATTTGTGATTTTAATGCTTTTTTCAAAAAAAAAAAAAAAAGGCTATAAAACACACCCACACAAGCAATATAAGATTATCAGGGCCAAAATTCTGATTACAGCTTTGGGAGGCTGAAAAGGCAAATTACTTTCCCCTCTAAAAATAAAGTGCATTTGGCAGCTCACTCTGGCTGTTTTTCAAACTTCCTGTCCTTAAAGCTCAATAAATATTGATTTCAGAGGCTTCTCAGTAGACTGGGTTTTTAATTTGTTCCCTTAAGGTTTACTGTAGATAAATGTAGACATTTGCTTTCCAGCAGTTCTGTAGTCTTGACTCTGCTTTTGTCTTGTTATTGCTCTATTGAGGCTGGTCATTTCAACACATGCATTCCACACAAACACAAATGCAGTAATATTTATACAAGGCTTGTGGTAAATGGATCAGATACATCACACCTGTAAATGTGATGCTACGCTAATGGTAACTCACTCATGCTACCACCCAGGCGATTAATACCTTGAAAGCTAACTGAAATTTCATTTCTACCTACCTAATGCTTTTGCCATCGATTTTGTTTTATTAAACAAACTATATAAAATTACTGTTTAGAAACCGAATAACAACACATATCCATCATAATGAATAGATAGGTACACCCACCCCAATTAAATTAACTTGTCTATTATTGTGTGCTGAGGAAAACCTGCCATAGCTTGGAAACTTGAAAGAATAAAAATCCCTGACCTGATACGCTGAGGTGTCAGTCATCTTGGTAAGCTAACCAATTATCTTCCAGCAAAGGCACCACACACTCCAGTAACTAACCAGTAAATATTTAAGAACTTAAGAAGCTCTTTCAAGCTGACTGCTCAGTTATAGTCCAACTCCTGTTCCCACAGTCGCCAACCAAGATGCCCATGGGAAGCTAATAAGAACGACCTGGGCTCAACAGCTCTCTCATGGTTTGTGATAGCCAGCAACTGGCATTCAGAAGCAAAATGCCTCCAACACTGGAGTTCATGCAAATCATAATGAGTAGCCACTGGTAGCCTGGTCCTCTTTCAATTTCTCTGATCCTCTTTCAAGCCATCCAAGTTGGCAGCTTTCACTACATCTTCTGGGAGCTAATTCCTTAGTTTAACTCTGTTCTGGAGGTAGATCATAGCTAGTGTGGCTCGTAGCTAGCAGTGGCGTGTGGTGAGTGGACTAGCGGGACTAGGCTAGTCCCCTAAATGTTCCATTGGCTCCTCCTAGGAAGCTTCTGCCCAAGTTAGGGAAGGAGGCACAATGTGCATTTGTGAGATATCAGGACCTTGTGATGTCACATGAGCAACATCCCCCCCCCCGCCGCCGTCCATCACCCTCGCCTTTGGCCCTATCTGTTCCCCTATGAACAATTTCATTACACAATACTGGGTATTAATACCAATAATTTACAAAGCTTGTGTTGATATTTTTCAGCGGCTACGTTGCAGCTCATTCTTAAGCTTTAGTTATCTCCCGCTTGGATTACTGCCATGTGCTCTACGTGGGGCTACCTTTGAAGATGACCCGGAAACTACAACTAATCCAGAATGCGACAGCTAGACTGGTGACTGGGAGTGGCCACCAATACCATATAACACTGGTCTTGAAAGACCTACATTGACTCTCAGTACATTTCTGGGCACAATTCAAAGTGTTGGTACTGACCTTTAGAGCCCTAAACGACCTCAGTCCAGTATACCTGAAGGAGTGTCTCCACCCCCATTGTTCTGCCCAGACACTGAGGTCCAGCGCCAAGGGCCTTCTGGTGGTTCCCTCACTGCAAGAAGCAAAGTTACAGGGAACCAGGCAGAGGGCCTTCTCGGTGGTGGCACCCGCCCTGTGGAACACCCTCCCACCAGATGTCAAAGGAAAAAACAACCACCAGTCTTTTAGAAGACATCTGAAGGCAGTTCTGTTTAGGGAAGCATTTAATATCTGAAGGATTATTGTATTTTAATATTTTGTTGGAAGCCACCCAGAATGGCTGGGGAAACCCAGCTAAATGGGTGGGGTATAAATTATCATCACCATCACCATCACCATCATCATCATCATCACTTAGGTGCGCCAATTGCTGCAAAACTCTTCTAGTCAACTACTAAGGCATGAGGTGAAGGAAGCTTGGCTAAAACTCTGAATTCCTGTTTGCAGCTGAGGACATGTGGCAATGTTCTGTTGCAGGCACTGTGTATTAAGAAGCTAACATTCTTTACCATACCTCTGCCACAGCACCATTCTGAAAAGCGGTGTTGGTATTTTCCTTGAAGGCCAGAGGAAATGAGCTCCAAATGCAATAGCAGCTAGAGGGAGACACAAAGCACTGCAAAGAATTTGCTTCTTGCACAAAAGTTTTTTAAAAAAATAAATAGATAAGTGCAAATATTTGCTATCATGCAAATCCAGTCCATTACGTCACAGAAGTCATCTCATTAACTTCTGTGTGCTAGTGCAAGCCTCTACCTAGCACCTTTAAGAAGATCCCTCCTGGATCAAACCAATGGCCCATCTAGTCCAGCTTCCTGTTCTCACAGTGGCCATCAAGATGCCTGTGGGAAGCCTGCAAGCAGGACCTGGGTACAACTCTGCACTTGTGATCCCCAGCAACTGACATTCAGAAGAATACTGCCTCCAACAGAGGAGGCAGAACTTAGCCATCATAGCGAAGAGCCATTGGTAGCCATATCCTCACTGGCAATTTCATTTCCCAGAAGGTGGAAGAAGCAACAAGGGGATCATCTGCCTTGGACCTAGTCCTCACCAACAGGGAAAAGCTGGTCAATGAAGCAAAAGTACTGGGAACCTTAGGAGGAAGTGACCATGTCCTCTTGGGTTTCATGATCCAGAGGCAAGGGAAAGCTTACATGCACTCTGGACTTTAAGAAGGCTGGTTTCAAAAAGCTTGAGGAACTATTGGGTGAGATCCCATACTCAATGAGAAGGAAGCTCAAGATGGATGGGAGTTTCTTAATGGTGAAGCACTGAAGACACCAATTCCAACAAGAAATAAAAGAAGGAGGCATAAGGAGCTTCAAATATCTCAAGGGCTGCCACATGAGAAGATGGAGCAACCTTGTTTTCTCCTGCTCTGGAGGGTAGGGGTCAAACCAATGGCTTCATGTTACAAGAAAGGAGATTCCAACTAACCATCAGAAAGAACTTTCTGGCAGTAAGAGCTGTTCAACAGCAAAACAGACTTCCTCAGAAGGCTGTGGACTCTCCTTCATTGGAGGTTTTTAAGCTGAGGTTGGATGGCCATCTGTCATGGATGCTTTAGTTGAGATTCCTGCATTGCAGGAGGTTGGACAAGACGGACCTCGGGGTCTCTTCCAACTCTTCAGTTATATTATTCCTCCGCAGATATGACCTATCTCCTTTTAAAGCCCTCCAAGCTGGTGGCCATCACTTCATTTTGTGGGAGCAAATTTCATAGTTTAGCTACGTGCGTGCTGTGTGAAGGAATCGGGTGCCTTCTGCTTTGATTATGGTTGCTTTATTAAACACGCAGCTGGGAGGAGTAGTGATGACATTAACTCAGGACATGAAAGCAGTACCAGATATATACGAAGAGCGAGGCGGGCTTGAGGGTCACTCCGAGCTTGGAGACCAATGGAACATGGCGGTATCCTAGAAACAAACCAAGAAGGAAGAAGATTTTTTCCCCAAACAATGTCCTAAATCTAAAATGCACATCCAATAATATATGATGAAGGAAGGAGCTTAAAAAAAAAATACCATGCCAATTTTTTAAAAAGTAAATCCACACATGTGATGCGTACAGACCATGCTTTTAAAGCACATTGCTTCCTTTGCCCCCAAATCCCCAGTTCTGTAGTTTGTTAAGGATGGAAGGAATCACAATCCTGGGAGGGGTAAACTACAGTTCCCAGGATTCTTGGGGAAGGGGCAGTTATGCACTTTCAATGTGTTTCAAATGCATGTTGTGTGTGCAGCCATGTTCATACAATCCTTGGGGAACTACCTATGTGGAAAAGCAAGAGACCAGGTTCTTCCAGAGAGTTAATGCAGCCTGGTCAAAGAAATTGGGTATGCCCAGTGGAGAATTTGCTTTTTCTTTCTGCCACCCCATGGCACACCCCATTTTCTGGCCCTGTGGATCACTGCTAGATGAGAAATGTCAGTGGAGAGCTCTGAGAGGCCTCCATGTACGGGCTTCCTACTCTGCCACACTAGAGAGGCCTCCACCCATGGACTTCCTGCTCTGCCTATGGCAGGGGTGTGGACCCTCAGCATCCTACAGCCCCTTGGCCTATGCTCTACGTGGGGCTACCTTTGAAGGTGACTCGGAAACTGCAATTAATCCAGAATGCGGCAGCTAGACTGGTGGCTGGGAGTGGCCACCGAGACCATATAACACCGGTCCTGAAAGATCTTCATTGGCTCCCAGTACGTTTCCGAGCACAATTCAAAGTGTTGGCACTGACCTTTAAGGCCCTAAATGGCCTCGGTCCTGTATAGCTGAAGGAGCGTCTCCACCGCCATCATTCTGCCCGGACACTGAGGTCCAGCACCAAGGGCCTTCTGGCAGTTCCCTCACTGCAAGAAGTGAGGTTACAGGGAACCAGGCAGAGGGCCTTCTTGGTAGTGGTGCCCGCCCTGTGGAACGCCCTTCCAGCAGATGTCAAGGCAATAAACAACTATTTTACTTTTAAAAGACACCTGAAGGCGGCCCTGTGTAGGAAAGTTTATAATGTCTGACGCCATATTGTTTTTGATATATGGTTGGAAGCCACCTAGAGTGGCTGGAGAGACCCAGTCAGATGGGAGGGGTATAAATAATAAATTATTCTTATTCTTATTGGCCACACTCCCAGCAACTATGATTGCTTCTTAAGAGACCTATGTGTCCCCTGCAGAACACACAGAGTATTGGATAATATGGAGATCTGGCCCTCCAATTCTCCCCAGGCCACACACGCTCTGCAGACACAGCTCCCAGTGGCCCTGTTTTGTAACCCCATTGAATGCTTGAAACGTATCTTCTGAAGGTGCCTTCTGCTTGCCTGAAGGAGAGAGAGAGAGGTGAGTGTATGGTTCTGGGGTGGGGGTCATCACAAGGGCCAAAGCTGACCCTCCAGGTCTCTCTGTCTGGTCCTTGGAACTCTCCTCAATCCATACTCCTCACTGGCCCTGTTCGCCTCCCAGGTGCTTTTGCCTGGCTGCAATGTGTTCTTAAACACTCACAATGCCTCTTGCTTGTCTGAATGGACAAGGTCCATTGTAGAAACTAGCTGACCACATAAGGTCAAATTTGCATCCATGTGGCCCCTGGAAGGTTGCCCAGGAGGGAATATGGCCCTCAAGCTGAAAAATGTTCACTGCTTCTGTCATAGAAGGAAAAGTTCTTTTGATCTTGCAAAATAAAAAAGAAAGTTGTCTAACTATTTTGCTTCTTCGTTTCTTTTGGCACTCTTGACAGTAGAGATTTACTTTAGCTTTCCCAGAAAATCATCCTTGTATGCCATTTAAAGTAATAATCTCTCTTTATTTTGTACTGCTAACTTCATACGGGTAGGTTTGAATGCATTTTTATTTGTGGTTTTCCTGTGCCTTGATATTGATAAATAGACATCTTCCTCTTCCATAATAGCATTGCTAGATTTAGTCTGACAGCACATAGACTTTGTTGTCTTGTTAGAGACTAAATATTTCAAGACGATTCATGTAGCCTGAAATACAGCTTAATAATTCTATGGATATTTCATTGGGTTGTGGATATAATATTAAACTCAAAGAAATATTTTATAAACTGATTTTATGTGGGAGTTTTTTTAAATAAATAAATAAATAAATATTGTAGCTACAAAACAAGTATGAACCCGTTTGATGGTTTTCTATCGCACAAACTTTTAAATTCTCCTAAAATGACTATATTGATTTAAAGGCTGCCTTTGTCTATGGCTGATTTGGCTAATTTAATTCCTCTGTACAAAACTGTAAGTTATTTCACCCCAATCTAGAGCTCTGTAGCCACTCCAGCAACAGGGCAGCTGTATCAGCGCAGTGCAAAATTGTCTCAAACTCCACCATGAACGGGGAGACCCATTCATTGGGACAAATATTCGTTGTCCCCGAGAGGGGGCAATGACAATAAAGATAATATTATTATTATTATTATTATTATTATTATTATTATTATTATTTTGTGTGTGTGCATGCTGACTCCTCCCATCCCTGCTTAATCTTACCTTTATTCAGGCTCATAACTGGCAAAGTAAATTGACCGAGGAAGTCATTTGCAGTTAGTGCCATCTGATCTTCTAAAACAAAGCGTATTAAGGCAAGATCGGGAACATTGATGTTAAACGTGAATGTTTCATTCCATCTAGGATTCAAAGCTGCAAGAAACAGGAGGGGAAATCTAGTTGTTGGACATGCGTTTTTGAACAGAGCTCCGCTGAACATCTCACCCAAGTTCATGGTGTGTTAGACTTACCATTGTTCTTTATGACAGAAGTCTGCTGTTTATTCATATCTCCAGGAACTCCATGAATCTCTATCTTGACTACAGGATCAGCCTTGTTACTCTTGGATAGGTTGCTTGGTGGCAGCTGGCAACCACTGATAATCTGCATAAAGGAAATCAACCACCAGCATGAATGAATTGCTCAAATTACAGAGATACGTTCCCACAAGAATCCACTTTGAGACTGCTCCTTTCACTGTTGGAAGATCTGAAGTGGCGCTGGTGCCTCTGGAGATGCTGAACTCAAGGTGTCTTCTTGTCTGCCCACTCCCCTTTTTTTGTCTACACATGTTCACTCCACACACTTAAAGAGAACTAGTGTGGAATGGCAGCACGCTCCGTGTCGTCTGAATAAAAGATGACACGGTCCAGGCTGCTAGGGCTTTGGGGGTGAGCACCAGGGCTAGGCATCCCCACCCCACCCCACCCCCCAAAAAAACCCACGGGCAAGTGGGGACTCCAGGGATTGCCAATCAGAAGGTCAGCAGTTCAAATCCCCGTGACGGGGTGAGCTCCCGTTGATGGGTCCCAGCTCCTGCCCACCTAGCAGTTCGAAAGCACATCAAAGGGCAAGTAGATAAATAGTTACTGCTCCGGCGGGAAGGTAAAAAGCATTTCCGTGCACTGCTCTGGTTCTCCAGAAGTGGCTTAGTCATGCTGGCCAGATAACCCAGAAGCTGTCTGCGGACAAACGCCGGCTCCCTCGGCCTATAGATGAGCGTGCAACCTCAGAGTCATCTGCGACTGGACCTAACAGTCAGTGGTACCTTTATCTTTACCTTTTACTGCACTGAAATTGATTCACTCTACCTTTTTCTGTTTTTGCTCTTGTTGCAACAACAACATGGAATTGTATCCAGGTAAGAATTACTCAGAATAACTCTAAGTAGGTCTACTCTAAGTAGGACAAGCATGGGAGACAACCCATCATCATTATTTTATAACAACAATATTGCTAGTGTGGTTATAGTATGAGGGTAGACAGCCCCAGCATCAAATGATGGAGGGCACTCTGAATTTCTGAATTTACAAATTTCACATGATACAACCCTAGCCAACATGGCCAATGGTCAGAAGTGATGGGAGTTGTAGTCCAGCAACCTCTGGACTACAAACGGTGAAATTTCACAGTCCAATTCAACCCTGGGATGAGAGCTTTGAAAATGCCACATAAATAAATACTACAGCACTCCACGGTGTCATCCTCTTTAAGTCTCTTGAGATTTTCAGAATTACAACCATTAGCCCTACTAAGAAGATTGCTATAGCATGGATCCCTATATAGTGTTCAATCTTTCTCCCACTGTCAACAACAGGAGTCATCCATTATCTGCTGCGGAAGGAGGAAAAACATCCATAAGTATATATGATTTAAATGCTTTAGAAAAGATTCACTTTACCATAAATATAAAAATAAGATGTTATAAAATCAGCAGAACACAGAGTCGTCCAGGACCAGTATTGTATAACACAAAATGTATAGGCATAGACCCCCCCAGAGTGCTTGGGTGATACCTATATCTCAAACACTTTCTTGTTTCATATGATTCACTAACTTTCAAATTATACTTTGGAGAACTTCGGGAGTTTCTCAGAAGCTTGTCAGGGGTTTCTTAATCAGATGAATCATTATGACAGATAAGCTTTCATTACCAAAACCTCAAAGTTTTTTTTGGTTTTTTTTTTAAAAAAACTATGATGCAATAATTCATTAATCCAATGAAGCTGAATGTTGGAAAATTCAGAATAGATAAAAGGAAGTGCTTTTTCACACAGTATATAGTTAAACTGTGAAACTCAATCACACAGGAGGCACTGTAGGACACCAAATTGGCTGGCTTTAAAAGAGGCTTAGACAAATTCATGGAGGGCAAGGCTATTGATGTCTATCTTGTACTTCTACTTGTCAGGTGTATTATGCCTCTTAATGCATTAGGGTTGTCCTGCCTTTGAATAGGGAGGTTCTTTTTCACCAATACTCTTTGATAGACCAATTCTCCACAAATTAGTCCAACCTATTCTTACAAATCTCCAAGGAAGGAAAGTCCACCGCCTCTCGTGGAAGACTGTTCCACTGCTGAATCCTTCTTACTGTCAGAAAGGTCTTCCTGCTATTTAGTCAGAATCTCCTTTCTTGTAACTTGAATTCATTGGTTGGGGCCCTAGCCTCTGGAGCAGGAGAAAACAAGCTTGCTTCATCCTCCATGTGACAGCCCTTGAGATGTTTGAAGATGGCTATCACATCTTCTCTTTACCCAGGCTAAACATACCAATTCCCTCAACCATTCCTTATGAAGGAGGGAGAAAAATATCTGGCCTTGTTTAACATGCATTTTTTTAAAAAATAACGGTGAACAAAATCTTTGTTAAAGGTTGGCAAGATGGGAAGAGAATGCTTATTCTGTAGCCAGACCACACCTCCCCCCCCCCAAAAAAAACCCCACACTGTACACCGCTGGTATTTAATAACCTGTCAAATGTCTTTGATAACTATTTGCAGCTTGCTGGCCACAGAATTTATAGTATTTGAGGTATTTTCAACAACAAGCATAGGAGAGTACCAGGAAATATTACAGATAATAAATCAAACCTGTTTGATTTATTTTTGTTCAAACAGGCAATTTTCCAGAACCATCTCTGTACATGAATATCACAGCTTGCCCTGAAAGGTTTAATTCAATTTGCCTCTCTCTATTTTCAACATGCTACGGTAATGTTCTAAATTGCAGCTGAAGAATGACCTAGGTGTACTGAGAACGAGATCCTTGTAAATAACAGTATTTAATGAGGCTGCCTTGTAAGCAAAATGCCAGAATTTTTGGAAAGTTCAGTTTCGTTCTTGGATGCTGCAAATTAGATTTAATCCCATTCCGGGGATATATTGTAGCTGGGGGGCTAGAGAGGGTAAACTGTAACTATACCCCTGCATTCCTATCCTAGCCCTATTGAATTCTGTGGGACTTACTTCAGAGTTGGGATCTAATAAGGCATCATTTTCCATGCTGCTCTGCGTTCTTTGCATGCAGAATTGTTTCTGTTCTGCTGCAGTCGGTTTTCTGCCAAAAACTACATTATTTATCTCGCTATCCATGGTGGCAAAATTTACATAAGTTACGTAATTAATTAGATAAATCGCATCAGTTATGTTGATGTTATTCCGCCCCCTTCATTTCCGTGCAAAGGAAATACAAAACCGATGGGGGGAACATAAGCAATTGTGTATCATTTACAGGCTGGCAGCAAAAACAGCAGCTAATGCCAATTGTACTTGCTGAATTGATTTCTCTTCCAGACATGGAATAAGTAAGTGAACAATGGTCATTTCTGCTCCTGTTTCTGAATTCTCTGACATCCCTCATTTTGAGTAGGCATGATTAGGGTTGCCCACAGAAAACTCTGCCTCCAGGAAGGGTTTCCCAGTTCAGAGCTACCCTGCTGGATCAGACCAAAGATCCATCTAGCATTCTGCTTCCAAACATGGCCAACTGCATGTTTCTGTGAAGATCACAAGTTGGTCGTGAAGCGAGTGCTGGGTCATGGGCAACAGCCTGGAGAAATTCAGGAGCTGGGAAATGAGAGGCTGGAGTAAAAATTAAGAAAGATGCAGCAGCAACAGAGCAGAGGGCCAAAGAACAAGCTAGGGGACCAAAGAATTATCAGGATGCAAGAGAAAGAATTCTGAAGGCAGGGATCCAGATGAAGAGGGAAAATACAAGATACAGGTGGTGCTCAGGCAGATCTTGTTGCTCAAGCAAGATTTAGCTTGAGAAAAGAGGCTCTCTAAACTCTCTTCTGTTCAGAAAGATCTAGCGATCAGCCTGGGTGGGCAGAGTCAACCCAGAAGGTCAATCTGAGATGGTTGCCAACTGCAGTTCAACAGTTCACCACATGGGGCAGCCACATGGATTCCAGCAGTTCCTGGCATTGTACCGCCATCACCTTTTTTTGGTTTCAGTCTCTGGTATGAAAATGTACATACCCTGAACATAAAGTCTGTACTTCTGAATATGGAGCCCCCATTTAGCTCTCATGATTAAGGCTGCTCCTAGCATTTACTGCATTCTTCTTAGTTCAAAGTCTGCTGTTTAAATCCATGGGTTGTATTACTCCTATTAGTATTACTCCTACTCATGAGTATACCCATTGAAATTAATGGATACAAGTAACTTAAGGTATATTAATTTCAGTGTGTCTGTTCTGAGCATGGATGGAAGGATTTGTCAATTCTGGTTTTCCCCATTTGTCACTGTACCAGTCTTACATTCAGTGCTCCACATTTCTACAGCAATCTGGGAAAATTCATCTGCTTTTTTCTCCCCGTAAACACAGTTTTGCAAGCAATTTCCCCTAATATGGTGTGTTTTGTATGTTATTCTCCCTAATGTGTTTATTTTCATGCACATTCTCCCCAAATATATGAATTCTGTACACATTGTCTGATTGCACAACTACACTGCAAATTGAGATAAGTGAAAATTTTGAGGAATAGGTTTGCATCTTTAGGTAGGGCTGGAAAAGTCTCCTGTCTGAAACACTGGATGCTATCAGTGCAGACCTTGCATGGGGCCTTCCAAATGTTGCTGGCCTACAACTGCCATCAACCTTGATGAACTGGGGCCATAGGCACCAACTTCAGGGGGTCCTGGGGGCCAGGGCACCCTCAAAAAAACCCCTATGGGTGCAGGGCCCTGTCCTTGCCACCACTGAACCGCCCACTGCCTGCCACTGAACAGGACTGAGCCAATGGGGAAGTCTACTGTGTGCTGTCCAGGGTGCTGATCACTCCTTAGAAAGAGATGCATTGCACTGTCCTAGCTGGTTGGATTTGAAAGGACTTAACCATGCTTGACTAGACTTACGCAGATTCCCTCAGCAGGACAGGGTAGGGATTTTACCTGTGGGCACATGGGCCAAGAGTCACCAGTGATGTACAACTGAAATGTTCAACCAGTAATGAATTTGGGATATTTTCTTTTTTTAAAAAAAAAAATAGAGCTTAGGAGAAGTAAGGTAAAGATAAAAGGTAAAGGACTCCTGTATGGTTAAGTCCAGTCAAAGGCGACTATGAGGCTGCGGTGCTCATCTCGCTTTTAGGCCAAGGGAGCCGGCGTTTGTCCACAGACAGCTTTCTGGGTCATGTGGCCAGCATGACTAAACCGCTTCTGGCACAACAGGACACTGTGATGGAAACCAGAGTGCACGGAAACACCATTTACCTTCCCGCTGCAGCGGTACCCATTTATCTGCTTGCTCTGGTATGCTTTCTTTTATTATTATTTTTTATTATTAATAATATTTTTATTAAAGTTTTATAATTACAAATATCATGTACCATAATCCAATCCTACCTTTACAATCCCCACCCTCCCACTGGCATCCCTCATTTTCCCCTTCTGGTTTGTTACATTGTTTGTTGTATGCTACATGTATATATATATATACTATTAAATGTTCTTACATTGTCATCCTCCATTTTGAAATTCAATAAAGTTGTGAAAGATTATTCAAATCTTGACAATGAGTCCATTTCTTTTTGTTGTTTCTGCAAGTATCTTGTAAAAAATTCCTTTTTAAAGTCACTGTTGTCATTTTCGCTCTGGTATGCTTTCGAACTGCCAGGTTGGCAGGAGCTGGGACAGAGCAATGGGAGCTCACCCCATCGCACAGATTGGAACTGCTGACCTTCCAATCAGCAAGCCCAAGAGGCTCAGTGGTTTATAATACATAAGTATCATATATGAATGATAAGTGAAAGGTTGAATGAAACCTTCTTACCCTTACTGTAAGTGTAAGTGCTCTGAATTTCATGTTTACGTCATGTGGGTTGAAGTCTGTGTCTCTCTTTCTCAGGAATTCTGGTTTTAAGATATAACCAGAGCCACCGTTGTCCAAATACTTTCCATTCAGTAGATCCATCTGTACTCCTGGTGTCTGGAAGTTTAAGGCCACTGCAAGCAGGGGAAGAGATATTTTCAGTTGCATACAAGGTATTGTGTGAGCAGTTGTTGTTGTTTTTAATGCAACTGAAGTAATGACTAATTTTCAGAAATATGTCCCCCCTACACACACACACACACACACACACCAGGATCTGATGAAACACACACATACAGAGACATTGAAAAAACAAATGGGAGTGATGAAACTGCAAGGGCTGGGCCTCTGAATTTCTGGTGCATGCAGTGATCACATATCACAACACTTGCACATTTTGCTCTATGCACCTTATCAGCACGTGCTTGTAACCTCTTCTCCTGCCAGCTGAGGTGTGGGGCTCTGGCTCCTGTGCACATCTCATGGGGATCGTGGGATAACATACCTCCCCACTCTTTAAAATGCAGTTCAGAAAAACTCTTGGTGGTTTCATCATCTATCCTATGCAACTGTTCCGTGGGGCACAGAGCTAGGGACAGCTTCCTAGAGGCTAGAAGGGTGTTTGCATGTGTATCCAGAGCACTTTTGGAGTTGCTGTAAGTGCATGTTTTTGTCAATAAAGAATTAACTATCAGATGTGTACCTTCCTTGGCTGGGGGTGTCTAGGGCAGAACGGGGTGGAGCAACAATTCTAAATTTCATCTTTGTACAGCAGCCTAGTTTCTACACATGTGGATGGCTCAGTTGGATAGAGCGTGATGCTGATAATGCCAAAGTTGCAGGTTTGATCCCTGTCTGGGACAGCTGCATATTCCTGCATTGCAGGGTGTTGGACTAGATTAGCCTCAGATGAACACTACAATTCTATGAGCCTATGATTCCTCTCTAGCCTCCATCCAGAGAACCAAGAGTCATTATCAGTGTTCAAGGGCCTGTTCCTGCAAAGCACTTGGAGTGTGAAGCAGGGCTGGGGTGGGGTGGGGTCTGGGGAGGGTTTTGAGGACCAGATAATGGAGAACCATATTTGGTCCCTGGGCATGAGGTTACCCATCCCTCTCCATTAGTTTGGCAGCCACTGCAGAAAGAGCATTCCTAGTAGTGCCACCTGGACTAGGTAACACCTTAAGTCGGAAGATTGACCCTTTCAAATGGGATTTAAAGACCTGTTGTGCTCAAAAGGTGCACAGAAGCAGCCTTGTGCCAAGTTAAACCATTTGTCCATCTAGCCTAGTACTGTCCATTTTTTCTGCCCTCGGCAGTCCAATAACTTAGGCAGAGAAAGCTATTTTCCATTGCCTGCTATAAGAACCTTTTAGCTGGAGATGCCAAAGTTGGAACCTAAAGATTTTCTGTCTATTTAGACAATCTTCTGATCTTTAATTTGCCTAATTGATTTCATCTAGATTTACTGACTGCTGTTTAGCTTCTCTCTGCTTGGCATTCTTTTTGGTAGTTTTATTGTTCTGTTTAGGTTGTGTTTCGTTTCATTGGGTGTTCTGTTGCTGGAGAATACTTCAAAGCGAGGTCGTGAATTAAATAAAACTAGATAGGTAAGGTAGATATTTCCACCACAACCTACTCATCTATCCTGTAAATCAGCCTGGCACTCTCCAGCTGTTTTGGATTGCAACTCATTTCAACCTCAGCCAGCATGACCATGCAGGCTGAAGCTGATGGGAGTTCAAGTTGAAAACATCTGGTGGGCACCAAGTGGGTAAAACTTTCATCTCTTAGGCATTTAAATGGAACAGGGATTATAATAAATATAGGTGACAGTTTGATAAGGAAGCCTGTAGACCTTAAGACTGCAGTCTTGTTGCAGTTTTGCTTGGGAGGAAGATCACATCTTTGCTATGCATTTAAAGATCACTTAACACACACATGGCTTCCTCCAGTAATCCCAGGAACAGTTGTTTATCCCCTCACAGAGATACTATTGCCAAACATCTTACAAACCTACAGTTTCCATGGGGTTGTTTTTTCAGCCATGTGCTTCAATTGTGTTTTAGACAGCAGGTATAGATGCGGCCAAAGTCTCACTGAGCTTGATGGAACATATTTCCAACTCAACATACACGCATAGCTTCAACATTCACAAGGGACTGACCCTCTCTCTCTCTCTCTCTGAGACTGTATTGCTACTCCCATTATACAAGTCTGATGATTGGCAGCATGTGGACAAGCTCAAAATAGTTATATCTCAAAGGGCAAAACTCTTTGGTTCAGAACCTTTTTAATTTCATAGAAATAAAGTCACTCCTTCCACATGTCACCCATTCAGTTCTGGGTGCTGCAGTGACATTTACAAATCATCCAATTTCCTGCAATGCAGGCTGCCTGAGTCCTGAGTGGCACTCAATAAATGATCCTTTCACGCCAGGAAACTGTCCACTGCCAACAATGCACCCAGTCAAAGCTTTTAGAGGCAAGGAGTTAATTTCACCAAACAGATCACTTTATCTTTTGTTATGCATTACACACATGCCATTAAAGAGGAGCGAAAAATGAAAGCAACGAGCAGGAAGAGATGTAATTAGTATTTTTGTTCTTCCCCCCAACTGCCGCAGGATGAAACAAAGTACATGGCTTCCTATAATGTATTTGTTGTTACATTTCCCATTGCAATGACAAACAAGTTAAGACATAAACATTAGGCAGTGTGCTACAGGAAGAAGACTTAGACATCTGTTTGGGAGGCCAGCACAGTATATTTTTGAGCATGAGGGATTGCAATTTTGACTCAGCCATATGTCCGCTATCATTAAGGCTGCATTCAGGTCAGGGCTGGGGAACCTTCCACTCTCCATAAATTATTGGACTACAACTCCCATCAGGCCCAGCCAGCATGATGATGGCAGTTGCAGTCCACCACATCTCCGCCTCTTTCCAGCCTCCTCTTTCAAGCAGATTGGATGCTTTCATTTCTGGTTTTAAACCGTGTACAGCCTTCCATGACATCCAAATTGAGGCAACTGCCCTTTGTTTATGAGTAATGCTCCTATCATGGCTTCAGAACCTGGCTTGTGCTGGAACCATAGTTTGCACAAACCATGGTTTCCTGAGTTCAAATGTCACAGGGAACTGTGGTTAGTCTGTTACAAAAAGATACTTTGCACATCCCCCGGTGCACAAAGAGAGGAGGAGGACCACATGATCCACCCTGCCCCGACTCTCCACTATGGTTCTCCATTACATCTCAGACTGGCCAATGTGTTTGATGCTTCTTTGCTTTACTGTCTCCAGGTGTGTAGAATCTTTGGCTCTCCCATTGCTGCTGAAATATCACTCCCATCAACTCTGGCCATTGGCTACACTTTCTGGAGCTGATCAGAGTTCTAGTTTAGCAATATCTGAAGGGACAGAAGTTCCACACACCTACCTTAACCTCATTGCCCTCCTCAGCCTCCTCTGGCCTGTGACTGCAACCCAAAAGCACTCTAGAGTCCAATATATGTCAGCCCCCAACCCTCTTTCATCCATGTGAGACAATATCAAATCTAAGCCATATATCTAAACCTATTTTGGTGTTTCATGCATGCAAACACATCACATAAAACCAGGTGGAAAAGCCTACCCATTTGGCACCCAACGTTCCAGAATTCTTGTGGATCATAATTTGAAGAGTCTGTCCTGGTTCCTTTGGGGTAGATTCTTGTAATGAAGTTTGTAGTGTGCGCAATGAAGTCGGGAGCTGCAAAGAGGGATGGTGCACATATTTTATTAAAAAGTACAAAATTTTAATATTTCAAAGGTAAGATAATTTGATGTGTGTTTGTGGCAAAGTCACCATGCAATATTCCTGCCCACAATGCTACGCAATATTTCCTTTCATCTCATCTATGAACTCATATTCAAAAGTAACACTTCTTTAAAAAATAAAAAATAAACATAAACCTAGCCATGGACCCTGGAAATCAACATAACCATGAACCAGTTATAGATGGGATATCAAGGATAGAGTCCACTGGAAGAAATCTCAACTCTGGTTTAAAAAAAAGGCTGTAGTCCATATGGTCACAGGGAGAACATGTAAAAATGTGCTTGTTGTTCAAAACAAACAAAGAGAAAGCATAGGTTCAAGCGAAAGCATATGTTCAGTTCTTTTGATTTCAAAAGGGAGGGTAAATATGCACTAAACTTTCTCCCACTGGAAATGATGTGATTTATAATTGTTTATATTATTCATTTATCACTGCATTTATACCCCACTTTTCCTCCAAGCAGCTCAGGGTTATCCCCCTCACCACTTTATCCTCAAAACAATACTGTGAGAGGATGGTGAGGCATTCCTGCTCCTTCCAGCTCTCATCTCCTGCAGCCCGACTTATGATGTAACTTCCTGGCCCTCCAGCTGCTGCCATGATGGCAACCAAGCTACCCAGCAGGCTGCTCCCTTGTGCAGAAGTGGGCACTTCTACATTCTGGTCCCCAGCATAGCTCTATTCTGGAAGAAGTCTCGAGAGCCATAGAAATGGACTAGAATGTGAACAGAGTTTCTGTACCCCATAAATGGACATAAATCTGATATCAGGAAGCACAAGACAGAGAAACCAGTAGGAGAACACTTCAATCTCCCAGGACATTCTATACAAGATCTCAAAGTAGCTGTCTTATTACAAAAGAATTTCAGAAATAGACTGGAAAGAGAAGTTGCTGAATTGCAACTTATTACGAAACTTAAAACCATCTAGAGACCTGGTCTGAACAGAGACATTGGATTCTTATCTCATTATACATGATATAGCTATTTTTAGTCATCTCACCCCTTGCTTTTTCTTGTAAGACCAATTGCAGTCGTTAACAGTTGTCAACAGGTTTACCACACCTATCAGCCAATCACCCATTCCCACCACCCTTCTGAGTAATACCCCTCCCCACCCTCTCACTATATATAAGGGTCTGGTGACTTCTGTTTCAGTGTATTTGAAGAAGTGTGCATGCACACGAAAGCTCATACCAATAACAAACTTAGTTGGTCTCTAAGGTGCTTGGGACGCGGGTGGCGCTGTGGGTTAAACCACAGAGCCTAGGACTTGCTGATCAGAAGGTTGGCGGTTCGAATCCCCGTGACGTGGTGAGCTCCCGTCGCTCAGTCCCTGCTCCTGCCAACCTAGCAGTTTGAAAGCACGTCAAAGTGCAAGTAGATAAATAGGTACCGCTCTGGCGGGAAGGTAAACGGCATTTCCGTGCGCTGTTCTGGTTTGCCAGAAGCGGTTTAGTCATGCTGGCCACATAACCCGGAAGCTGTACACCGGCTCCCTCGGCCAATAAAGCAAGATGAGCGCCGCAACCCCAGAGTCGGTCACGACTGGACCTAATGGTCATGGATCCCTTTACCTTTACCTTAAGGTGCTACTGGAAGGATTTTTTAAATTTTGTTTCAACTACGGAAGACCAACACAGCTACCTACCTGTAACTGTATCCCACAGAGAGCTCTCTCACTACAGCCATACCTATAGGAAAGTGAGGCCTACAATTGGCCAGAAATACATTCCTTACGGAAGAAGGCTCTTGCCTTTCTCCTGCTTCTTTGCACTTTGCGGGCACGCATGGAAGTGGATACAGCGAGTATCTCATCAGATCAATGTGTGCAAGAGCCCGGACACCCCTGTAAGTGCCCTTTCCATTTGGTCAACCTTAGCTGGAATCCAACATGGCGGCAACAGCTTGGCCGCGAACCACCTGGGATGGCCTCGCAACCCACCTGTGGGTCCCACCCCACTGGCTGAAGATCTATAATGTAAACCTTTCAACCACCAGACTATTAGAGAAATGAACTAAGGATAAATTCTGAATTCCATTATAGCTCCCACTCCACAAAACAAATGTTGTGATTATGCAAACTGCAGGAGGCCCAATTTGCATCATTTATTCCAGTTCGGGGGGAGGGGTTGTTTAAGTGGGTGATTTGAGAAGCCCCGAGAATCGTAATTTTTGCTACAATTTCTAGGCAATCCATCTCTCTCTGCTTCCAGTGCTGTGCTATGTCTCAGCCAGGAACTCTTGATATGAAATGGGAATCCCTATGCGATGTAGCAGCAACCAACATATGAGCCTGTGCTATATTTTGTACTCATTTGAAATATTTATACGCTGTGCTTCTGATTAAAAGCTTCCAAGGTGGCTTGAAACAACCACTAAATAAATCCTGCACAATATTAAAATGAAAAGGATACAATTATGTCAAATGGCAACAGCAGAAGTTATGAGAATAAATGAAGCAGGAAACAGGGGTGGGCAGATGAGTCCATTTCACATATATTCCTTATTTGCAAGTCTTTTCCATCCAGTTTCGGCCTCAGTCAAAGAGTGCTTAGAAATGTGTGTTTTGTTAGGAAAGGCATTCCAGAATATATATGTTGTTGTTGTTGTTGTTGTTTAGTCATGTCCGACTCTTCATGACCCCGTGGACCAGAGCACGCCAGGCACTCCTGTCTTCCACTGCCTCCCGCAGTTTGGTCAAACTCATGCTGGTAGCTTCGAGAACACTGTCCAACCATCTCGTCCTCTGTCATCCCCTTCTCCTTGTACCCTCAATCTTTCCCAACATCAGGATCTTCTCTTCGCATGAGGTGGCCAAAGTCTTGGAGCCTCAGCTTCAGGATCTGTCCTTCCAGTGAGCACTCAGGGCTGATTTCCTTCAGAATGGATAGGTTTGATCTTCTTGCAGTCCATGGGACTCTCAAGAGTCTCCTCCAGCACCATAATTCAAAAGCATCAATTCTTCAGCAATGAGCTTTCTTTATGGTCCAGCTTTCACTTCCATACTACTTTTCACTTTCCACTACTGGGAAAACCATAGCTTTATATACATTCCAGAATATATATATTAAAACCATTCTTTTTTTCTTTAAAAAATGTTTAGGGGTACTCTCATTTTCTTACTCATATTGAAATACTGCCCCTCAATGAGGCCAAACTTAGATTCACAAAATGTTTAGGGGTATGCGTACCCCTGTGTCCTACCAGAAAAAAGCACTCTCTCTCTCTGTGTGTGTGTGTGTGTGTAGTGAGAGAGATAGAGATAGAGATAGAGATAGAGATAGAGATAGAGATAGAGATAGAGATAGAGATAGAGATAGAGATAGATAGAGATGGAGAGAGATAGAGATAGAGATAGAGATAGAGATAGAGATAGAGATAGAGATAGAGATAGAGATGGAGAGAGATAGAGATAGAGATAGAGATAGAGATAGAGATAGAGATAGAGATAGAGATGGAGAGAGATAGAGATAGAGATAGAGATAGAGATAGAGATAGAGATAGAGATGGAGAGAGATAGAGATAGAGATAGAGATAGAGATAGAGATAGAGATAGAGATAGAGATAGAGATAGAGATAGATTTTCTTGCCCACACCCCTTACCATAAATGTCCCAGGGCAGGTTATAACAAAGTAGGGTGTGGGGACATTCTAAATGTAAAAGAACAGTATACATTAAAAAAAGGGGGTTGACCGTAAAACAAAAATGCTTCGATTGCCAGACGCCAAGGTAAAAAGGTGCATCTTAACTCAAAAGCTGTATAATGGAGACAGAAACTCAACACACTTCGGCAGAGGGGAAGTTCCACAATTCAGGTGGAAATTTAGGTGCAAACCTTCATGCAGATTATTTAAAATCCCTACTTGAACATTTGCACTTAAAGGCATATACCCAAAAACTATCTCTCGCAAAAATAAGCATTTCTAAACAGGTTTTTATACTTTTTTTGAGCTGACAAGTTCACCCCAAGCTTCAGAGAAGTGTAAAATCAAGAGGGTGAACTGCAAGGTTCTTATCTGCATTTTAGTTCAGGAAGTGCAGAACAAGTCAGGTCATATCAGAATGCGCAAAGATCAAAATCCTCAAGCGCCGTCCCTGGCGGTGAAACAGATCGTCCTCCAAGTACATGAGCAAACAACATCAACCCAATGTCTGAACGACAGCAAGGTTAGCAGCCTCTGAGGATGTTCCAGGATGTTCGCACCAAGGGGAATGAATGACCTGTCGCCTCCTGCCTAATCTCAGAAGGTGGGAAGAGGCATTCTTAGAATGATCTCTGAAGCAGATCTTATAATATGGCCGAGCTTCTGTGGGAGAAGGCAAATCCTCCGATAGCTCCTGGCCCTAAGTTTCTGGAGACGGTAGTACCCAGATAATGGTTCACATTATTTTGCTCTTTTTAGAGAGATCCACACAAAGAGTTAATCACTCCATTATTTCTGTCTCAGCTGGGGTACCCAGCTAATTATTACAATGACTTTTCTCCTTGCAGATCAATATAAGCTGCTGACAGCAGGAAGGGGGGGAAAAACCTGCAAAATTCATAGCAACCTCCATTAAAATAAGGGCTGCCAAAGTGCCCAGAGTTTTAAATTGTATCATTTTAAAATTCTAATTCATTTTAGTAATTTTACCCACTCAGTAGTGTTTATTCTTGTATATATTTCTATTATGCTTAGATCTGGAAGCAAATGACTGGTGTCTCAGTTGAGTTTGGTAATTTTCCCTCCTTAGTTGTTCACATATGTGTGTGCATTTTATGTTTTGTGCAGATTGCAAAGGCCAGTGGCTGAAACAAATAAATATCTCTTTATTTAGAGTTGTATTCCATAGACAGCACTTTGACTTCTTCACAGAAGCAAACAGTAAAGCAGTAAAGACCTCTTGACTGGATTTGGCTCTCGATGCAGTAGAGTACGGCAAAGATCAGTAATACCACAAAGATGCAATCTTATGCTCACCTATCTGGAGGTGAATCCCACTGAATGATGTTCAAATGACATCTACAAGAGGGTCCTTAGGACTGATTCTCTTGCATGTTGCAAGTTTAAGTCTACTTACTTGGAAATAAGTTCCAGTAAAATCAGTATGACTTATTCCCAAGCACAGAGGCTTACAATCTGGTTGCAAAAGGTATTCTGGAAGCTGCACTGACTATAAAACACATTGGGGTATTATTATTATTATTATTATTATTGCTTTTCCCCCACTGGGACTCAATGGGCATCCATCTAGATTCCCATTGAAGTTAATGGACATGACTAACTCAAGAGTCATTACTTTCTTTCTTTTTTAAAAAATAATATTTATTAAAGTTTTAAGGGGTACGAAAAGGAAAAGTGAAAAACATCATTTTAAACAAAAAAAACAATACAACACATCCCAATAGGTAAAGAAAAAAGGATAAGATACAAAAGAAAGAAAAAATAAAAAAACAGAGAAATAAAATCCATTAAACAAGAAAGAAAAAACAAAAAAATACAGCAAATCTTCCCATTACTTATCTTTCATTAGCTTATTTCCTTGACCTCCTCACACCTCCCTTTTTTTGTATTCTAGATCGATTATCCATTTCAGCAAATCCTTTCCCTCTTTTCAAATTTTAGTCCTGTAATTTATCTTAGTATAATGTAGCTTTACTTTCCCTCCTTTCACCAATTAAGTCAGTTATTCCCAAATCCTTTATATCATTCCTGCTAAAATCACATAACATCATTCCAACATCCTTCTAACAGTCATTAATTTTACAATGTTTCTGTAAATAGTCTTTAAATTTCTTCCAATCTTCCTCCACCGACTCTTCTCCCTGGTCTCGGATTCTGCCATGAGCCATTAATTTCAGTAAGTCTACTCTAAGTAGGATTTAGTTAAATACCATTCTGTGTAACAGCAGAAATGTGCCATGCATAAAGTTTAGTTCTTCCAATAGTTTAAAGAAGCAAATAGCAGCAAGTGTCGATTTTAGAATCTTGTAAATTACCTCTCTTGCTTATAAGTTTTTGTCCTTTCACCTCCCCGATGGAATTATTTTGATAAAACTTCTGCTTCTCCTTTGAATCTTCAAAGCTGACAAAAGACCGGGAAGCTGTGTATATCACAAGTTCTGACAGCAACATGGCGACTTTAACCTTATGAGTCTGTGAATAAAAAGTTAAAAAGCATTACAGCCTTGCAAAGTGAGAAACATGAGGTGATTCTCTCCTGGGGCTTTTGTATAACTGAATAGCTAAGATGCCCTGTTCATTGAACACCAACCATCAGTTAATAGTCACTGAGACAGGCAACATGGCTGCTGCTTTTGCAAAAATCTGGTGTGCTGGAGGTTAAGGATAGAGGAATCTATCAATTTCAGTTCTCTTCCTTTCTCATTTTCCCAGTCTTAAATTTTGTTCTCTGCATTTTTACAAGCAATTTGTGATTAAAAAACCACCTCTGATTAATTAGTGCTGATGAACACATTTTGTGTATATCTTTGACTAGTATACACATTTTTACAAGCAATTTGCACTAATGCAGTGCATTTTTATGTTGTTTTCACTGCTGCACACATCTTTAATGCACATTACCCTCAATATATGCATTTTAGTGCACAATGTTTGATTATAAATCAGAGAAGTGTGCATTTCAAAGGATAGCTGGGTTTCTGTTCATGTTTTGGTTCAAGGAGTGTGAATTAGCTACTTTCTCACTGAAATGCAAACAAAATCTAATTCCTTCCCCACCTCTAACTGAAGGTATATTTACCTTCTTGTCCTTCTTATCCTTTTTGGGTGCTGATGCCAATCGAGCAAGAGGCTTCTTGATCAACTGTGCTTTAGGGTCTTCATCAATATGGTCATCCTCTGACTCCATGACCTCCTCGAGCTCTGCTATTTGGCCCATGCATCTCTGGCCCTTGCGTTGCAGGGTTTCTTCCAGAGTTCCGACTTTCTTATTTTTTATCAAGATTTTGAATTTCAATTGCTGCGGGAAGAAATTTGAGGGCATTCAGCACAGTAAACCACACAACCATACAGGAACAAAAACCATTTTTGTTCAGATGTCCACTCTGGGGAAACATTATGCAAACCAGACTAGCAGACGCCATGAAAAAGAAACCATGGCTATCCACTCCACCCCTGTCAAACCCCTGTCATTTGTTCACATCTAAGTCATCGACCAACATTATGTCATGGAGATTTGACTTGCATGTAGGGATTAGCTTTTGGGCTAATGAAAAGGAAACCATGGTTATCCATTCTACCCCTTCCTGAAAATTAAAGAAACAAGCTGTGCTATGACCACTGCTTGTGGTGAGCCCGACCCTTGAGACTTGTTGGATAAATTCTCCTTCACCTAGAGAAGCTTGGTGGCATTTCTCCACCCACAATCTGAGTGCAATTTTGAGAAGCATATAGCTCTAGGAACAATTCAACAAGCAAGGGAGCCATAGTTGTGAGTCAGTTTACACAAGTGTGGCCCTTTCTTCAGGACTGCAACACAATTCAAGTGTTGCACACCAACACTGCATGTAGCCTCATGTTGTCATCTCAAGGACAATGTGTTTTTCCTGAGATATCAGCATGGCTTGTCTATAGCTTGGAATGTCTCACATCTGACTATTTGTTTTCCTGGAAAACAATTATATTTCAATTTGTTTGAAGAAGGGGGTGGGCAATGTGTCGCCTATACAGGAAGCAGTCTATCAATCCATGCAACACAGGCTCCTCTGCCCTCTCATGCTTGCAATATTTATATCCTTCCAAGAAACTAAAGATGGCATAAGTGGTTCTTCCCCTTCCCCATTTTTATCCTCACAACTAGCCTGTGAAATAGGCTAGGCTGGGAAATTGTGACCATCACAACACCATCCCTCATCTTCATGGCCAGGTGAGGATCTGATCCAGGGTCTCCTCAGTCTAATCCATGGTGGCTAACCTGCAGCACCCCAGATGTTGATAAACCCCAACCACTAGACATGCTGGCTGGAACTGATGGGAGCTGCAGTCTTCCAACATCTGGAGGGCCATAGCTTCCCAATCCCTTGTCTAACCACTGTACCATACTACTTCATTTCACTCACAGTTTCAAAGGCTCCGGAATGAGCTATGGTGAGAGGAGGGGCGGAAGTGGAAGAATGGGCTGGAACAAGAGTGATATTGATCACAAGCCCTATGAGTCATAGAATCATAGAGTTGGAATAGACCACAAGGGCCATCGAGTCCAACCCCCTGCCAAGCAGGAAACACCATCAGAGCACTCCTGACATATGGTTGTCAAGCCTCTGCTTAAAGACCTCCAAAGAAGGAGACTCCACCACACTCCTTGGCAGCAAATTCCACTGTCAAACAGCTCTTACTGTCAGGAAGTTCTTCCTAATGTTTAGGTGGAATCTTCTTTCTTGTAGTTTGGATCCATTGCTCCGTGTCCGCTTCTCTGGAGCAGCAGAAAACAACCTTTCTCCCTCCTCTATATGACATCCTTTTATATATTTGAACATGGCTATCATATCACCCCTTAACCTCCTCTTCTCCAGGCTAAACATGCCCAGCTCCCTTAGCCGTTCCTCATAAGGCATCGTTTCCAGGCCTTTGACCATTTTGGTTGCCCTCCTTTGGACACGTTCCAGTTTGTCAGTATCCTTCTTGAACTGTGGTGCCCAGAACTGGACACAGTACTCCAGGTGAGGTCTGACCAGACCAGATCTAGATGCTATGCTCCTATTGATGCAGCCCAGAATTGCATTGGCTTTTTTAGCTGCCGCGTCACACTGTTGGCTCATGTCAAGTTTGTGGTCAACCAAGACTCCTAGATCCTTTTCACATGTACTGCTCTCAAGCCAGGTGTCACCCATCTTGTATTTGTGCCTCTCATTTTTTTTGCCCAAGTGCAATACTTTACATTTCTCCCTGTTAAAGTTCATCTTGATTGTTTTGCCCCAGTTCTCTAATCTGTCAAGGTCATTTTGAAGTGTGATCCTGTCCTCTGGGGTGTTAGTCACCCCTCCCAGTTTGGTGTCATCTGCAAATTTGATCAGGATGCCCTTGAGTCCATCATCCAAGTCGTTGATAAAGATGTTGAATAAGACCGGGCCCAAGACAGAACCCTGTGGCACCCCACTAGTCACTCTTCTCCAGGATGAAGAGGACCATCTCATTTCCCCCTGACCAATCTCATTTTTTATGATGAAGATAATCCAAACTCCAAATAATCATTATCCTGCAAATGTGCACAACAGTTGCAGAGCTTGCACACAAACACACACAAACTGACACGCACCAAAACACCCCAACACACCATCTTTTACAATAATAATAATAATGTTGGGTTTGGGGGAGATGTTACCTCTGGAGAGGGTAGTTCAGATGGCATGCTATCATCCAGTGTTGAAGTACAGAGGGTATCCCTGAGAATGTCTAGCAAGTGGCCAGCCATCTTCTCCTGTTGCGGAGCGCTGCAGTGATTCTCCAAAGATAGTGTAAGGGGATAATCTGATGCCTGAAAATTTAACATAAAGACTGTTAGTATTTTGAAACTGAGGAAGTCCATTAACAGAAGTATCCAAACCTCAACCCACATAAGCTCGAAGATAGTTGAATGTGTCATGGGCATCCCACCACCCAGAACTGCCTGGCTGTTTTGGCCTTTACCAGTGGGGAGAATCCACAACTGTCATAGGAAAAGTGTGGGTGGAAGGAAGCTACTGCAGGCAATGGTCAGTGTAAACCCCAAACGAGGTGTTTCAGGGGTAATTTAGGAGCAGATTTGAGCTAGCCAAGGATCCTCTAGATCAGTCTTTCTCAACCTGTGGGTCCCCAGATGCTGTTGAATTCCCATCACCCCTAGCTAGCAAGGCCAGAGCTCAGGGATGATGGGAGTTGTAGTCTAACAACATCTGGTGACCCACAGGTTGAGAATCGCTGCTCTAGATACTAAGCCATCGCCAACTTGTTGCTACTTCAGCCTTTCTTCAACACTGCCGTTGCCACTGGTTGTGCAAGCAGCAGGAATACAGCTGTACTGTCCCACCGCTGCTCACTAGGGGTAAGGATTGCCTCCTGAATCACTTTTTGTAGGGAAAAATACATGCTTAGTTAATGACCAGAAGCAAAGTTGAACTATAGAATTTGCTCCCACAGGAGGAAGTGATGGCCACCAACCTAGAAGGCTTCAGAAGAAGGTTAGACCAATTCATGGAGGAGAGGTCTATCAATGGCTAGTAGTCATGATAGCAATGCTTCTGGAAACCAGTTACTGGAAACCACTGGAAGGGAGAGCGCTTATGTGCTTGAATCCTGCTTGTGAGTTTTCCCACAGGCATCTGGTTGGCCACTGTGAGAACAAGATGCTGGACTTGATGGTTCAGCAGGTTCTTCTTATCTTCTTATGTTCTTAGGAGGATTCCAAGGGCCACGTTAGGCATGACCAAGAGCTCGTCCATGCCCATCTGGGATTTGTGACTCTGTTTTCTTTTTAAATGCCTGCAGCTGCCACATACCAAAGGTAAAGGGACCCCAGACCATTAGGTCCAGTCGTGGCTGACTCTGGGGTTGCGGCGCTCATCTCGCTTTATTGGCCAAGGGAGTCAGTGTACAGCTTCTGGGTCATGTGGCCAGCATGACTAAGCCGCTTCTGGTGAACCAGAGCAGCGCACAGAAACACTGTTTACCTTCCCACTGGAGTGGTACCTATTTATCTACTTGCACTTTGAGGTGCTTTCGAACTGCTAGGTTGGCAGGAGCAGGAACCGAGCAATGGGAGCTCACCCCGTCATGGGGATTTGAACCACCAACCTTCTGATCGGCAAGTCCTAGGCTCTGTGGTTTAACCCACAGTGCCACCCACATATTAGGAAGTGGCTTTTACAAAGAATGGGGATTGCTGATAGCGGACAGAACATAACAGTGGAATGCTGGGCTGCTTTGCCCCTGAATTTCAAGGATGGTTTCTTGGAGAGACGCTCCCCAGTTTTGGAATGTGAATTTGATCTCTGGTGACTTTGACACTATGAAAGTGGGAATTGGCTGTGTTTGAACTGGGTGCTTGATGTAATATTGCTTTAATAAATGTTGGTGAACAACTTAGTTCTCTTTCACAACTGAGAAATCTTCAGATAAGCAAATAAATAAACAGCAGTCACACAAATGCGGCCCAAATTGTTACGAGGAGCAGCCGTTCTCGAAACGTATCAAGGTTTTCCTCACTGCACAGCAACTGTGCTGTTCTGCCCACAGTAATTTTCACAAAGGAATTACAGTGGAACCTTGGTTTAAGAACAGCTTAGTTTATGTACAATTTGGATTAAGAACGCTGCAAACCCAGAAGTAGGTGTTTTGGTTTGTGAACTTTGCCTTGGAAGCAAAACATGTTCCGCTTCCTGTTGAGTGTGTTCTATTTGCAAACTGAGTCCCCCACTACTATGGGAAAGCACGCCTTGGTTTAAGAATGCTTTGGTTTAAGAACGGACCTCCGGATGGATTAAGTTCGTAAACCAAGGTACCACTGTATTTTTGTTTCTGTTATCCAGCCCTGCTATGTGTCACATCTAAAATCTGTTTTATGCTTTCTGTAGATCAGCTGACAACATCGTATAAGGCTCTCATAGGTCGGCAGACCACCCACCCTCAGAGTCATTTGATACTGCTGTGAGACAAGTAGGTACCCTACGGTGCCCTGTGGACATTTTTCAGAGCTTTTGACCAACTACATGCACCTACCTCAAAAGCATGCTTGTGGACCACATCGATGACATTCTTGAAGGTAATTTTGCTCGTCAAGGTATGTCCATGATAAACCACAGGCTCATTATTTGGACCATCCCAACAATCAATTTCAACACAGCGGCATCCCTTCTTCAGAGAACTTTGAATTGAAGAAGGAGGAGGAGGAGGAGGAGAAGGAGAAGGAGAAGGAGAAGGAGAAGGAGAAGGAGAAGGAGAAGAAGAAGAAGAAGAAGAAGAAGAAGAAGAAGAAGAAGAAGAAGAAGAAGAAGAAGACAATAAAAAGATCTGTGTCCCATTCATCAGCACTCATATTGCTTTCTGCTTTCCAAATAATGCTTGTTTAGCTATGGAGTTGCACTCTGCTAGAAGCTCAGATAGGGTAGCACACATTTTGATGATCCGCAGTTTTTAAGAAAACAGATCTTCTCCGAAGCAGTTTGCACTCCCATAGAGATATGAAAATATTAGAGAGCCACAGTCTTATTTACAGTTCTAAATTGGACCCATAGGGCACACTGTAAGCACTGGGTGGGACGCCAAAAGAGGTTCAGAAGAGTCCCAAAGTTCAGAAAGCACTAAATCAGAACAAAAGAATAATTCTGCCATTGTCCTATACAGCTGCAAATAAAACTTAAGTGTGTTTTAAAAGCAACATACAGTGTGACATTAGATGGCAATGGCCAGCCTTATGGAAAATGCAGTGTATTTTTAAATTCCTTTTTTTATTTTAAAAAAAAGCATTTTCGAAGCAGTTGCTATATGCATCTATATTCCACCCCTATTTCAGTTCTAGCTCAGCCACAGGCTTGCTTCCAATGAAGTCATTATTGCACCAGCAGGATGATGTCCATACATGCAATGGAACTTTCCTCCTTTGTAACCCCTCAATCCCACCAACTCTCCAGGGCAGATTTGTTGGGGGAAGTAACAGACGTTCCATTGTCTGAGCAGAAATAATTCAATGAGCACAATAATACAACCCATAGGTATTTTTCCAAGTTATTTTTTCTTCAACGGCTGCAAACATTTTGTGTTTATTTTAAATATGGAGAAAGAACACCATTAGGAAACACAACACACTTCCGCACAGTTTTGCTACTCCACACCCTACTGGCCTCACCTCTCCCCTGCCCTACCCCACAAATAAATGTACATACTTGGCGTAGCCCCACAGGTGACTTGGGCCTACAAGCTGGTCTTGTATCAGGTAGGTATTGTGTGACGATGATATAAAGTAGTCACACAATGGGAAGTTCATATCTTGGTAAACCGTCCGGTGCTTTTGTTTAAAGATGCTGCACTCTTCCGAAAGCATGTACCGTATAAAGCCTTCGAAGGTCATCTCCCTTTGGCTTCTTGCTAAAGTGGGAACATTAAGGGGGGGCGGGTTAAAATTAAAATTGCTCAGATACCTCCGCCGTGTTGTTGTTTTTTAATGCTGGAATTAAACAGAGGTTGGAAATACTCACACTATGAATGTGTGCCCCTGAATTTCACCTGGTGCTTGGCTATGATCTGAAGCTGAACATGCATAATAATAAGCTGAATGCTTATTTGTGCCTTTATTTAATGACACAACAATCACCAGAAGCAAGTGTAATGTGCACAAGCCAGGAACTAGACCTTAGCCATGTTAGTTCTTGTGCTTAGTCATAATACGCTCTGCTATTGTAGCGTTCATTCTGGGGGAACCTGGTGGTTCGTCCAGAAGCACATCAGAAGATGAGGAAATCAGTCATGGCAGATCAGCGGCTCTGCCCCACTTGAAAAATGTTTTGATCACCTTGACTAATCTTGCACTGCTAAGCCAGAGGGAAGCACTTGGTACATTTGAGTGTAGTGGTTCCCAGTTGCTTATGATTACCAGCAGCAAAAAGAATCCTCGATTTGACTCAGGTTTAAGATTTGTATCAGTACATGCAGGTCAACGGAGAGCCTAATTTCAACACGCTGCATTTAGATGTGCAGCAGAGAGTTTTTCCTATATTAAATCCCCGCGGCAGGGTGAGCTCCCATCGTTCGGTCCCAGCTCCTGCCCACCTAGCAGTTCGAAAGCACTCTTAAGTGCAAGTAAATAAATAAGTACCGCTTTATAACGGGAAGGTAAATAGCGTTTCCGTGTGCTGCGCTGGTGCAGGCTCACCAGAGCAGCTTCGTCACACTGGCCACGTGACCCGGAAGTGTCTCCGGACAGCGCTGGCCCCCGGCCTCTTAAGCGAGATGGGCGCACAACCCCAGAGTCAGACACGACTGGCCCATATGGGCAGGGGTACCTTTACCTTTTAATACTAAGCATGGGGAGGTCTCTGATCAGGAACACAGAATTCAGGAAAGAGAAGTTTAGCCCTTCCCACCCGATGAAAATCTTTGGCCTGCCGATTAGTCCAGTTGTCCCAATGGGAGCTTTTTCTAACCTCTGGGGCAAGATTAGGGTCCATTTCTGAGAGGATCGCAGCTGGGAAGGCAAGGGTTAAGCCTACCCTCTCTCTCTCCACTCTGCAGTCTTAATTAAAATCTCTCCCTCCCCTCCTAGCACAGAGTGTTAAAATAATACTAAATGCAGATGAATTTACACCCTGTGCACTTAACATTATGGGAAGTTAAGCCCCACGCACCCACTCAGTGTAATGGCACATGGGATTCAGTAAGCAGTTAGCTCCACCCCTTGAGCTGCCATTTTGCATGTGGCTCAGGTAGGTTCAAGTCAAAACCAGAGCAGATTCCCCAACCAAAGTCTGTTCATTCCTGTTCCAGGGTGCTTCCACACAGATTGACCGTGTGCTTAGAGAGAGACCCATATGTCAAGTTCAGTTTCTTTCACTTTCTCATTGTATCAGTCTTAAGCTCAATTCTCCACATTTCCACATCAGTTTGCAATTTTATCTTAGTTTTCAAAAAAAAGAGGAAAATTCACCAGCCTTTTAATGCATATTTTTCCTAACATACACATTTGCAATTTTGCCTAACGCACGCATTTTTGCAAAGCCATTTCCCCGAACGTAACACATATTTGTATGTTATATTTTGCTAATACGTGCATTTTCATGCACGTGTTATCCAAGTGTATGTATTATTATTATTTTTTACACATTACATGGCTGGAGAAGTGCATTGCAAAAATCAGAAAGTGTGAATTTTGAAGGATGTTCTGGTTTGTGTGTTGTTTTGGAAAGTTTGTTATTAGGTATATTTAAATGTAAACTGAAGCAAATTTATCCCACATCTCTAGATGTGACTCTACTGGTCTGACCTTAGCACCAAGAATGAACTGATAAACATGCTGCAATATGCCCCAGAATCCTCCACAAACAAGGATTAGCCAATTCTGTTTCTAATACATGAGGAGGTTTCTTGGCAAACCACTGAACATATAAAGGATTGTTGTAAAAAAGAACATATGAAAGTCACTGCTGTATTAATGCAATCCTTGAAGTCTACACCAGGTTAATACTGCTACCATGTACTTGTCATATCGCTGCTTAGAAACCGATGACACAATTTTTGTCCTATTTCCATTACAAAAATAAAAGCCTTTTCAATTGGATTTCTTATAACTAAATTGTATTAATGCTATGTTTTCTGGTCTTTCCCCTCATCTTAAAACTTTCGCAGAAACCCAACTTCTTTGCTAATGCGCAAAAGCAATATTATTTATTCATTTGTTATGCATACACTCTTAATAAGCTATTATTATCTATCCACTCTTAATAAACTATTATTTTCTATCTATCCATTACAAATCTTCAGAATACTCACAGCTGAAACTTCTCCTCCCCGTGACTCTTTTCCTAAACTTCCATTTCAGCTCAGTTTCTTTATATACGCTACCAGTTTTCATACTTACCATTAAGTCTCTCAATACGTTTGGATCTTACCTTTTCTTGGTGATTTCTTGTCTCATTCCAGTCTGGGCATTTTATTTATCTTCCTCTCTTCTCTTTGTATGCATAAGAACTCTTCTTTTGTCAAATATCTCCAGCTTTTTACTCTATACTTCAGGGATGGGGAACCTGTGGCCTTCCAGATGTAGCTAGACTACACCTCCCATCATCCCTGATCATTGACCATCCTGGCAGGGGCTGATGGGAGTTGGCATCCAACAGGTCCCCCACCCCCGCTTTACTCCCCTGAGCCGATTTGGCACCTCCATCACTTTCTTTTATAAAGAAACTAGCAGTCTTGTGCCCGGCGTTGCTCAGGAATTCTAAGAAACCAGAAAAATCATTGCAGCTTTGAAATCAGTGGTTAAAATCTGTGCAGTTTTGAAAGGTTCAGGGCACAATCTTGATTCAAAATTGTGTCCAGCTGTAGTCAAAACCCTGCAGCTTTATCTCAAGAACCACCATGCAAATTTTGGTCAAAATCAGTGCAGTTTTGAAAGGTTCAGTCTGCCTTCAGGATCCAAAATGGCACCCAACTGTATCCAGGAACAGATGAAAACCTCCTCCTTGACCTCGGGAACAATAATTTGATACTGATATCTTAAGAGGTGTACAAATGCCTAGCAAACATACAAACAACTTTTTGAAATATATCGTAGATGCTTCAACTTGTATCCTTTTGCCGCATAACTCACATGTGAAGGTGGTTATGACAGTGTTGCATCACACTCTACTAAAAATCAGGAATACAGTGGTACCTCGGGTTACATACGCTTCAGGTTACAGACTCCGCTAACCCAGAAATAGTACCTCAGGTTAAGAACTTTGCTTCAGGATGAGAACAGAAATCGTTATCCGGCGGTGCGGCGGCAGCAGGAGGCTCCATTAGCTAAAGTGGTGCTTCAGGTTAAGAACAGTTTCAGGTTAAGAACAGACCTCCAGAACGAATTAAGTTCTTAACCCAAGGTACCTAAGACATCAATATTAAACATACTTGCTTGGAAAGAAACCCCATTGAAATCAGTGGGCCATTCTTCCATGTAACTATGATTAGGATCAGGCAGTTCACTGATGTGTGTGTCCTTTCCTCTTTGTTGACTCCCTATATTGCAAAGCTTAATGATAAAACTACTTTTTTGTAACCCAAACTGTGCTTTTCACTGTATTAAATGTGCTATTATTTTTATGATTCCCGCTCCCTCCTTTCCACCCCTGTGCCCCACACAAATTCTTTTATGATTCATGTCTATTGAAGCTGCTTTAGGCAGGGACCTGTTTATCCGACCCTTTTGTAAAGAGCTTAGTATATTTTTGGTGCTATAAAAGTAAGCAATAATAATAGCACATGTCATATGGAGCTATGAGTGTTCAAGGCTATTATCCAGGGTTCCGCCCACTACACCAATTGCAATGATTTATTTAAACGATAAATATCACTCAAACACAGAGGAAAGGGAATTGCTTCTAACACTATTAGACAAATAGAAAGCAGTTAACTAGAGTCTGGGAGTCACAATAAGCTCAGGATCCAAACAGTTAGTATACAGGTATACTAGAATTTGGGGAGCATTCTGTGGGATTTTTTTTCTTTGAAGGACAAACCTACTTACTCTTACTATATATCAAGCAACAAAGAGACATGAGGGGGATGTTCTATTCAAGAAGCCTGTTTTCTTTGTCCATGGATGCCGAAGAATTGATGCTTTTGAATTCTGGTGCTGGAGGAGACTCTTGAGAGTCCCATGGACTGCAAGAAGATCAAACCTCTCCATTCTGAAGGAAATCACCCCTGAGTGCTTACTGGAAGGACGGATCCTGAAGCTGAGGCTCCAATACTTTGGCCACCTCATGAGAAGAGAAGACTCCCTGGAAAAGACCCTGATGTTGGGAAAGATGGAGGGCACAAGGAGAAGGGGACAACAGAGGACGAGATGGTTGGACAGTGTTCTCGAAGCTACCAGCATGAGTTTGACCAAACTGCGGGAGGCAGTGGAAGAGAGGAGTGCCTGGAGTGCTCTGGTCCATTGGGTCACGAAGAGTCGGACACGACTAAACAACTAAACAACAACATCATTCAGGAAACAGCCATTGTGATCATATAAAGGTGTTTCTGAGGGGGCACTGGGTTGTAGACCTCCTCAGAATCACTGTTCACCGAAGCACAGGAGAAAACCCAATGCTCAAATAATTATATGTAACAAACACAATGTCCGTACAAATCCAATAATGGGAGAGGGGGGAGCAGACACATATCAATGCTGGATACACTCTAGAAACTTAGGTGTCTGGTTATTGCATATATGTCAGTCAGTAGTGGGGGACCTTGGTGTGGTCGAAGTGTTCCCTCAGAAACTGCCGTGGGCTGGCCAAATCAGGCCAATGGAGGACCCACGGGAGGGCTCCCATGGGATGTAGGAGTCTCTCCCAGGTGTGGGGCAGCCTGATAGTGAGGATCTGGTGTGGGGTTCCATCAACCTATGATCTCATCTCATCCATCTCTGCAACAAGAGCTTCAAGCCCCATCTCCCTCTGTGTCCCCCCACCTGCCTCTCCACAGCTGTTGGAGCCTCTGACTGACACTTTCATAGTGCTGGGCGCACCACCCACCCCAGCACCACCAGACACTGGGAGCAGCTCTGCCTTTCCAGGTGGGAATGTTTTGCCGGTCTCTGCCACCTTTCAGGCAGCATAGACACCTCCCCTGTCACCCAGATCTAGGAGGTGCCAAATAAGAAGGGAACAGAGAGTTCCACCAACTAGGACTAGTGAGAGACTGCGGGAACACTTACTGAACTAAGTTGTGCCCCATTCCTACATATAGGATAACAAGGATCAGTGTCGGGTCAACATTTATAGCTTTGGGAGTTAGAGCACTTGCCTTTTTGTAGCTCTGTTTTGGATTGACTTTGTGTATTTCCTGAGGTGCCTTAAACTAGCAATGCGCACATGTCCCGCAGTAATCTAAACATCAAAGCCTTTAGAAACATAGCTGTCAACTTACAGATTTGAAAATAGGGGACTAGCAGCCTCGAAAATAAGGGATCAGCAGCCAACATAAGGGATTTTCCGGGCACAGGTATGTTCAACTTCTGAGCCCCTCCAAGCCAAAGGTAGAAAGCCCAGCCAGCAGCCAAATGAAGCCTCATCAATAAGGGACAGCAGCGGGACATGGCGCTGGGATAAGGGACTGTCCCGCCAAATAAGGGATGCTTGACAGCTATGTTTAGAAAGAATCCTCCTTCAAATCTTTGTTCTTCAGCAACTAGGGGCTGGGACAGAAACACCTTTCAGCTGAGGACAATGGTCCTTTCTTCGACAGCACTCCAAGGTGGAGTCAGAGATTCAATGGAGTGGTGTTTTCCGTCCTTCAAGCAACAGAAGGACTACGGCCTACTTGATGTTGTTCTAGTGCCTGCTCAAGAAACTTCTCTTCTGTATCAGGAGATGGGGAATCTTTTTTCAGCCTGAATGCCATGTTACTTCATTTGCAACCTTTGGGGGGGGGCACATGCCATTGTCGGGTGTGACCAGTCGGCAGAGCAAATAGATGTGACTCTTACCTTGTACAGTAGGCTATACTCATGCAAATACTAGAGGTTACTATGCATACACACACAAACATACACTTAATCCAAGCAAGCAAGAGGCATTATCACAGCTTGTAGAAACAGTCAACTAGGTAAAAATACTTGAGGAAGGTGGAGAGCAGGACCAGTCAGAGGTGTGGCCTGGGGTGGAGACAGAGTCTGAAGAGAGTCCCAAGGGCCAGAGAGCACTGTGAGGGGGCCACATGATCATTGGGCTTGAATGATTATTTCCTGGGGGGTGATAATAGATTTCAATTGTATCTAGCAACTACACTGGCTCCCAGTACATTTCCGAGTGCAATTCAAAGTGTTGGTGCTGACCTTTAAAACCCTAAACGGCCTCAGGCCAGTATACCTGAAGGAGCATCTCCACCTCCATCGTTCTGCGCGGACACTAAGGTCCAGCACCAAGGGCCTTCTGGTGGTTCCCTCGCTACAAGAAGCAAAGTTACAGGGAACCAGACAGAGGGCCTTCTCGGTAGTGGTACCCACCCTGTGGGACGCCCTCCCACCAGATGTCAAATAGAAAAATAACTACCAAACTTTTAGAAGACATCTGAAGGCAGCCCTGTTTAGGGACGCTTTTAACGTGTAATAGGTTATCGTATTTTAGTGTTTTGTTGGAAGCCACCCAGTGTGGCTGGGGAAACCCAGCCAGATGGGTGGGGTATAAATAAATTATTATTATTATTATTATTATTATTATTATTATTATTATTATTATTATTATTACTAAGCCTATAACCAAGGCTGAGCACATGCAATTGAAACAATTGCATTTTTTTCCCCTTCTGCATCCTTGCCTCTTCCTCCTTTCTTCCTCTTTGCTGAATTTTAGACTGGAAGCTCATCAGGATGAGGACCCATCCTCTTAGAGCAGTGTGCCACCCAGATATTTTGAACTGGGATGCCTACCAGTTGCAGCCGGAATGGGGCCTGAAGCTGATGGGATCTGAAATCCAAAGCACCTAGAGAGCACCAGCCAGGTTAGGTAAGGCTGTCTCATTGTCAGCACACTGATCAAACTAGATGGGGGGGGGGGGAATGAATAAAAATACATTTTTGAGCACTTTGATATTTTATCACCTTTCGCACTGACAAAGCTTGAAAGCACAACTGCAGTGTACCAAAGGGTACCGAACAATAACAATTTAGATCCCTCAAGTCATCCTGTTAAAGGGTGGGGAAAAGACAGTTCAAGTTAAACTCATTAGAGTTTTTGAACATCGGAGGTCAGCAACCTATGTATTCCACAGGGCTCTTTCTCACGGTAGAGACCGTTCTAGCCTTTGGTGTGCTGCTGTTATCAAAACTGCTTTTGAGACAGAAGGAAAAATATGTGTCTTCTCAGCACAAGGCGGAAAGTAGCTACTTCCTAATCCCCAAGGTAATCATGATTCTAATCTCTGAACCTGGATTAGCATTCACGCAAAAAAACAAAACAAAACAAAAACTGCCCCAGAAAACCAAAAAAGATGATTTTCAAGTTCTGCGCAGTGTAATAATATCACATGAATAGGGAATTTTGCACCTGGGATACTATGCAGTTCTGAAATGATCTTTTCTACTTAAAATGTTTCAAGCAAACATCAAAACAAGGTTTTAAGGCCTGAGGCTTCAATCCCATGCAAATCAGCTGCCCTACAATTCAATCCTAGGTATGTGTGGTCTGAATTAAGTCACAGTGTGTTCAGTGGGTCTTCCTCCTAAGTCAATGTGCGTAGGAATGCTGCAAGCCAATTAGATATTATTATAGAGTAGGGGAAAGAAACCTCTGGCCCTTCAGATGTTGTTGGAATTCAGCTTCCATCAACCCCCCAACCAGCACAGCCAAGAATGATAGGAGCTACAACAGCCCAGCAAGATTTGGAGGGACACAAGTTCCCCACGCCTGCTACAGAGAACGAATCTCTTAGGCAGCAAAGCCATTTCTGACTTGGGAGGAGAGGGGGTTGCGGGCTAATGCCTCCCTCCCATGCTCGCGGGGGCTGGCCCTTTGCCCCCGCGAGAAGGGTGGCGAGCTTTGCTCGAGTGGCGGTTAGGCATTGGCAGGGGTTAATTGTTATGCAAATGAATGGGGGGAAGGAAGCGCCATCACCTTCCCCCAATGGAAAGGGTAGTCCGGTAGAGGACTCCGGGGGGCGTTGCCTTGTCTGAAACCTAGGGAGGTAAGGGCCGCCGGCACACCCCAGAGCGGTGACACCCGTGGGATCCTAGTTGGCGTACTCCAACAGGACTCCCACGGCTTGTGGATAACCCTTCCCGGTCTCCGTACCGGGTAGTCGATAGGAGCCAATGCCTAAGGCCAATACCTTTCAATTTTGTAATCAATAAGGTTGTGGCCTTTTTATGCCCATTAACCTTAAATAATGTGTCCAGTGTCTTCATTTCACATGGGGGAGGGTACTTGCCACGCAAACCTATGTACACTCATCCAGGAGAAAGTTCCATTAAATAAGACCTACACTAATGCGTCCAGTTCTGGGTACCACAGTTTAAGAAGGATATTGACTAGTTGGAACATGTGCAGAGACTTCAAATATCCCTCCATGATCATGTTGCTAGTAGTACTGAATAGTTTCAAGTGGGGACATTACTGGATGACTGTGGAGTTGTGCGTATGTTACACCACAAAGGATTTATAGAATGTTACCGGTGTTGATATAAAAAAGAGAAACCTAGAAAAATGCATTTCCTGTCTTTAAAATGAGTTGAAGAACAGAAGAAATCTCCTCTAATATAACTGTTACCAGTTTAGCAACTCAGGTAAGCAATATTCAGTGCAATATCTGTTTGTGCTGTTTTGCAAAAACAAACTCGCCCACTATTCCTCAAAGTGCTGTAAATGCACAAATGCCATCCCAATTAATGAGGTCTTCAACAATGAAGAGGTAAGAAATTCAGAGCGTTAAAAATGTGTTTATTTGTGGGCAGTGTTGCTTTTTGAAAATCACATGATAAAGTTATGCTGTAACTAGAACACTATAAACTAATATTTTAAAAGCTGAGAATTGTAACAGAGAAATTGTTTAATGCACTCATTATACAAGGCAAGACATCAAATGTATTTCATACAAGATTAGTAGACTATTTAGCTAAATCCCATCAACCAACATTTAGCTGTTTTGTGCTTTTGTTTCCAGTGTTTTATCAAGTTGCATTTGTTACAATCTAAACAGATTCTAAAAGGTAAAATTATCAGTCAGCAGGCTAATGTAGGAAGAACAGTCCAAATAAGGTTATCTTCATCATTTATCATTAACTGAAACAACACATGCATGATCTCACTTAGTATCTGAACGGAACATTTACTCACATGATGCATACAAATTAGTCCTGGTTTATTCAAATTATAAACAACTTATCTATTTTAAGACTATCCAAAGAATATAAGAATAATGCAAAAAGAACTACAGACAATAATAAAGCAGAAGCAATACAAACAATTATTCACATAGTCTAAGAAAATAGGAGAATGCTTAGACTGTTGTACAAACTGATCTCATGTTATACAAACAGCAATAATCTTTTGCTTATGTATAAAGAAATATAAATGTACATTTTTTCCTTCTTCTTTTTTTAGGTTGCGCTTTTCTTTCTTCCAGAAAGCAACAATGAAGAATGTGATAAATTGCCACCATAATCTGATGAATTAACACCATCCGCGTTCATACAAACATGAATAAGAAAATACAGTAGGTGCAGTTTTGAAGGCTTTACACTTAATTGCCACTCTCAGAAAAACAACACCACAGCAGAAGACTCCATGCCTGTTAGCCAGGTGGGGGGCGGGGAGCTGGATTTCCCTAAAATTCCTCAGCCCTCCCTATCTATCTATCTATCTATCTATCTATACATACAGGAACATTTCTGCTTTTTTTCTTACAGGTACAGGTGCTATTATTTCGGGGGTGCTGCTGCAGTGAAATCCGCTTACCACAAAAAATCATGTTACAAGATCCAGGAGGGAGACTTTTTTAAAGGAGGAAAAGAGGCTTGACAGGTCAATTTGTTCTGAGGTATCTAAATTCACCAACCGCAAACTCAGAAGGTAGGCGGAATTTTCTAATCTGACAAATGAGGTTAAAGGTGCCACCACATTGCCTCTAAATAGGAGTTGCTGTTCTCTCCCCGCTCTCTGGCTAAATATATCCAATCAAGAGCAAAGGCTAAAGCAGGGAGGTGGGATTCAGGTGTCTCTGCTTGCTAGGCCAAAAAGGAGTCAATTAATGGAAGCGGCAGGATTAAAGGCGTTGCATGCTAAGCAAATGGTCTCTTGGTTGGTTGGTTGGTTGGTTGGTTGGTTTACGTGCTCTGCTGAGAGGTGTGGTGAAATTAAGTTATGCTTTCCCTTGATTGAGGAAAATACCATACAAATCCCCTGGTCTAAACCACTGAGCCTTTTGGGCTTGCCAATCAGAAGGTCGGCAGTTTGAATCCCTGCGACAGGGTGAGCTCCTGTTGCTCTGTCCCAGCTTCTGCTAACCTAGCAGTTTGAAAGGACACCAGTGCAAGTAGATAAATAGGTACCACTGCGGCAGGAAGGTAAACAGTGTTTCTGTACTCTCTGGTTTCTGTCATGGTGTTCCATTGCGCCAGAAGCATGCTGGCCACATGACCTGGAAAACTGTCTGTGGACAAATGTTGGCTCCCTTGGCCTGAAAGCGAGATGAACGCTGCAACCCCATAGTCAACTTTTACTGGACTTAATCGTCCAGGGGTCCTTTACCTAGTCTCATTGTGACCTCAAAGCAAGCATTTGTAAGCTGCTTTGCTGGAAATAAATCTGAAACAGCAACTCCTGTTACAGGTAACATGGTGGCACCTTTGCCATAGCACTCGTGAATTAGAAAGTATATTCAAGGAGAGAGGCTAGTTAGCTATTACATTTATATCCCAGATTTTCTCCAAGGAGCTCAAGGTGGTAAGCATAGTTTTCACCTGCCTCATTTCATCGCACAACAACCCTGTGAGGTAGGTTATGCTGAGAAGCAAGAACTGGCTGAAGGCTACACACAGTGAGCTTCATGCCCACGTAAGGATTTGAACCATGGTCTCTTGGGTCTTAGCTCAACACTCTAACAGCTACAGTACACTGGTTAATTATAGCTATAGCTTACAAGAGTTTGTCCCAGCCTGGAAATGAGGACAATTTGAATCCACTATGTAAAATATTAAAACATCACTTGGACAACTGTAAAAAGCTAGAAAACTTAAAATTGGAACCTGAGTCGGCAAAATTCCTTATTAAAGAACGACCATCATTAGCACAGTTTGCAGATGGGCTCAAAAATTATGGGCCTGCATTTCCCAGAGCTGGCCTTTTGGACCAATAATTTCAAGCAGAACTGCAGTGCATCTCATTAACATCAGTTTTTAGGTCGGCAGCAATTGTTAATGTTACAGTGAACATAAAGCCGATCTTGTTCTTTAGGGTTATAACATGGACATTACCTTTGCAGCTTCGAAGACAAGAAAACTTTTGTTATATACTATAAGAACACTCCTATTGTAGCTTATTCCTAATAGTAATGGGTTGTTGTTCTTGAATTATTATTATTATTTACCTTTTTTTTGCAAAGTGGTGGCAAGAAAAGCAACAATTGTTGTTTGCTTAGGAATTTGTTTTAATGTAAGTAAGTTGCAATGGAAGTAATGTAAGTAAGCTGCAAAAATCAGGGTTAAATAAAAATAGTTTTTAGTTTGATTGTGAAAAGGCCTGCAGACCAGATAAACTGCCCAACCTCTACTTTTCTGATGTCCTCACCAAAACATTTAGGCTGGCTAAGGGTCTGGGAAACTCCGTTCTCGTGGAATCCTGAATGATGCAATAAGCATGGGTAGCACTTATGATTGGATGTGGAGGGCAAGCCTCACCCACCACTGCTCCCCCTTTCTCCACCAAAAGATAGTGGCTGCAGAAATAGAGGTCAGCCCTGGTCTTCATTAGATGTGCTCATAACAGTGCATGACTCACAATCTCAGGTCAGCTATCATTGGAGCTGGCTGAATGTCCAAGGCAGACAATAAATTTAGAAAACTGACGAGCTTTCTGCATAAAAACAACATTTTCTCTTGGGAAAATAAAGGCTACATTGCGACTGTCTACATACTCATTATTACTCATATGTTCAATATCATTATCAACACACTAAAAGCTATGATTCCAAACTAATTAAACTGTAACATTAAAACTTTAGTGTACCTTCGTCAATGGGTTCAAACTTATTAATGAGTGACACAGCTCTTGCTTCATTAACATCAAGTTCAAACTGTTCCTTTCTAAGAAAGTCACACAGATTTGATACTGTTAGAATTTTTTTGTTTGGCGAGTAGCTGCTGAAGAGTTCGTGAAGTTCCGGTCGGTGAAGAAGCGTTCGATAAATTGCCCTAAAATCTTCCATGGTAATAAGTCCAGACTTCTGTTTGTCATTTTTCTATGTTAAAAAAAGAAGAGTTGGCAATAAATATAAATAAAGCACTATGTAGCAGTATTCACACCAAAACGATGAGCACTATGACATAGTTCGAAGCTTTTCTAAGAAACACTGACTAATAATAAAAATAAAAAAAATTATTTATATCCCGCCCTCCCCAGCCGAAGCCGGACTCAGGGCGGCTAACAACAATAAAATAGTACAACATTCTAAAATCATTTCATTATAAAATTAATTCACTAGAGTCAGTCTGTGAGTCTTCATGATTGTGAGGGCAAGCCAGTAGGGGAGTGAAGTGAAAAGGGAATGGGCATTGTTAGGTAATAATAATAATAATAATAATAATAATAATAATAATTTATTTATACCCTGCCCTCCCTGGCCAGAGCCGGGCTCAGGGCAGCTAACACCAGTAAAATTACAATAAAAACATAATGGGGGGGGGGGGGAGAAAGGAAAAAACCCAATTTAAATTATGGGTTAAAATACAATTTAAAATGCATCCCATAGTAGCCCATAGATCAAAACCATAAGGGGAGGGAAACATAAGGGTCAGACTGAGTCCAAACCAAAGGCCAGGTGGAACAGTTCTGTCTTGCAGCTCTGTCCTGCGGAAAAATGTCAAGTCCCGCAGGGCCCTAGTCTCTTGTGACAGAGCATTCCACCAAGTTGGGGCCAGTGCTGAAAAGGCCCTGGGCCCTAGTTGAGACCAATCTAACCACCTTGCGACTTGGGACCTCTAAAGTGTTGTCATTTGTGGACCTTAAGGTCCCTTGCGGGGCATACCAGGAGAGGCGGTCCCGTAGGTACCCGTAGGTTACATGCTGCACCTTAAATTAAAATCTGGGACCTAATTTAGTTACGTTCACATAGCTGAAAAGCAGATCTAGAAGCATAAGTCTTCAGTTTGACCTCTTCATCTCCCATCCTATATGCCAATTACTGGCTTAATCAGAATAATTAAAGGAGAGAGAGAGAGGAGCCCAGCCAATTCATCCACTTCAAACTCATGTTATAGTGCTCATCCGATCAAGCCTCTCTCCTCTCAGCTCTCCACCCTCCTGTCACAGCCATTGGAATATAAGACTCCACTGGAATATAAGAACAGCCATAATCAAAAGGGAGGCAGTATTGAGTTTTTTAAGCTTCCAAACATCTCTGTTTCTAAGACCATTAAGGGCACTAGAAGGCAAGTGTACAGAAGAATCAAACCTCTCATGTAACTATACGAGGTTCAACAGGTTCAACAGGTGAGACAGATGTTACCAACCCATCCCAAATGATCAATAATTGGTTTCTGAAAAGGAAACACTACCCAAGAAAGAAAGAAAAACTAAGGGTGCTTGCTCATGGGTGAAAAGATAGGTCCTTAATTACACAGTAATAACGCATCTTGCCTAGAAGCAATACAATACAACTTTAGTCTGGAAGTCCTGTTGGCATGTAGTAAGTTTACTTAGACAGCTATGGTCCGCTGACCACCAATACTACTATATATTCTTAATACAAATATGATTTTCTCACCTTAAACACCTTTTTCACATGAACGTAGTCGTAACTGACGTCAAACTTATTTAGCAGTTTCAAGGTCTTATCTAGATTGATCTTGCCATCTCTAAATTCATCAAAGATGAGGTCCATGAACCATGTAGAGAAAAGCAAATTAAGGAATTTTCCAGCTAATTTTGGCACTCTCTTTTTTTTCCAGTTTAAAAAAGCGACTGATGTTGGCAAGGAGCCACTATACACTATACATTTTTTTTCTCACTTGTGAAGCAGGAGCTGGGGGTATAACTAATTAGATCCAAGTATTTTATTTAAACATTGTTGTGGATCAGGTTCTAAAGATGTCTCTGGAATAGCAGCATTCCAGGCAAAGGATCCCTGCAAGAGGAAATTGTTCCTTTCATGGGAGAGGTGACAAATTCTCCCCTTCTATAAACATAGTGTGGCCTGTGCGTTGAAACAGGGAACCTTTCCGTAGACTGGAAACAACACATTTCTGTACAAGTAGATGAGACTTCAGTGTATGAAAGAAGAGAACTCTACAACAGAAAGGTGGTAATAAGGGAAAGCTGGCGAAGGAGGGGAGGTCATTTTGGAGAGTCACTTTGCTTTGTGGCTGGCATTGTCCCCCGAAAGGGAACTGGGCTCAAGTGCTTGCTGTGTACTTGCATCTTAGTAATGTAACTGTGGATAAGGAACCCTCAGCTTTGGTTCTCCCTTTGTTTAAAGAAAACGTGGGAGGAAGATGTTTGTGAGTCACTTACCTGCATGTGATTGGAAATTTATAAAGAGATTGGGTTATTTACCTAGCCTTCACCCTAAAGTCGTAGGTGGCTTCTTCTTCTTCTTCTTCTTCTTCTTCTTCTTCTTCTTCTTCTTCTTCTTCTTCTTCTTCTTCTTCTTCTTGTTATTACTCCACCTTATTCCCATTCTAGGACTCAAGGTGGCTTAATTCAAATGCCAAGTTAAAAAATGGTATAAAACAATTTACCATATTTTTCGCTCTATAAGATGCACCAGACCACAAGACGCACCTAGTTTTTGGAGGAGGGAAACAAGAAAAAAAATATATTCTGAATCTCAGAAGCCAGAACAGCAAGAGGGATCGCTGCGCAGTGAAGAGGGATCGCTGTGCAGTGAAAGCAGCAATCCCTCTTGCTGTTCTGGCTTCTGGGATAGCTGCCCAGCCTGCATTCGCTCCATAAGACGCACACACATTTCCCCTTACTTTTTAGGAGGGAAAAAGTGAGTCTTATAGAGCAAAAAATACGGTACATTTTACAATCACAGAAAAAACGTGGGTCCTAAAAATTTACCAGGTTAAAGGGAACTGCTACTAGGATTCCACTGCATCTTGTGGAATCTCTCCCACTGGAAACACCCTCCTTTGGGTACCCGTCATAGTCTTCAACATTAATATACTATGTTATCATTCTGCTGACCAGGCAACTTATTAAATGCCCTGTGTGGGAGGAGGTAGCTTGTGACAGGTTAAGTTCTGGGGAAGGGGCACATTATCTGTTTGAAGGAAGCAGGGAGTGGGCTTTACTGAGGAAGCAGGGAGCAGCATACCTCAGGCAGGCACCCCCAAACTTGGCCCTCCTGATGTTTTGGGACTACAATTCCCATCCTCCCTGACCACTGGTCCTGTTAGCTAGGGATGATGGGAGTTGTAGTCCCAAAACATCTGTAGTCCCAAAACATTTGGGGGTGCTTGCCTCAAGGTCTCATGGCAGGGGTGCATGGACAGCTAATCCTACTTGTGTTCTCCCATAAATTGTTCATTTATGCTTGTTCTTTTTTAAAGGGGGAAAAAATGCACAGAGTGATTGACATGTTTCCCAGGTGCTCCAAGAGAGGTTAGCTGGGAAGCAGGGTGCAAAGCTCATGATGATCTACAGTAAGCCTGCAACTTACCCCCAGGGATCGCGCCAAAAGCCAAAATCGTGTCTCGTCAAAGACATGCTGGGTGCAATGGCGGGTGGCATCACCAAAGTCTTAAAAAATTTTTTAAAAAATTCTACTCAGTGCCTAAAGCTGAACGCACCCAAGTTGAATGTGCATAAAGTTGGGGACTTACTGAATTTATTCTCTGTTTATATCTGGGGAGCAGGGTGCCATCTTGAGTAAAATATTGGGGGGGGAGGTAACCCCTAGCCTGCATAATTGACCACATGAAGCAGCAGAAGCACACTATTTGAATAATGCTCCGTCAAAGATTTTTTTGGGGGGGGGGTGTCAAAGGAACCTCAGACCCTAGGAGTTGGTTCCTATGCTGGGGGGCGTCTGCTGAGGACCCCAAGGAGAACCTCTTCCCTCATCTCTCCATGGGGGCTTCTCGCCCCCTGATTCCACGACGGAGTGGGCGAAGTGGCTCCCTTCCCGCGCCCCTGAAGGAAGGATATTTATTCTCCATGGTGCTGCTGGTGGTGGTCCTGCCTCCTCCGCCTACTCTTCGCGCCTGTTCCTTACTGCGATGGTCTCAGCAGCTCCCAGCGCGGCATAGCCCGCCTACCCGCCCGCCCGAAGGTCTTCCAGGCTCCTGCCCGGAGGCGCGACCGCCCTCGCCGGTGTCCGCGAGGCGATGGAGGCGCGGGGGCCGGCGCGGTGCCTCCCCACGGGCGCGCAGCTGGGGAGCTCCCTGACGTCACACAATGGGCCGCGTCACACTCGGCTCTCGACGTCACCGACGTCATAACAGCGCAGGCCGTTGCCAACGAAACGCCGCGGCTTGCGTTTTCTTTCTCTCCCACGTTTGGCCCTTTCCGGACACACACACACACACCCCTGTAGCGCACATACAAACAAAAGTGTCAGTCTCCTCCTCAGGGAGCAGCTGAAAAGCAAGCCAGAAAACAGACAGACACGTTGTACAGTTTTCTCGTATACCATTCGCGCTTTGCCAACCTGGAGCTTACAATGCATTGCATGGAGGGGGGTGTCTGAGCACATGCAGAGTGCCTTTCCTTCAGATGCTTTGATTTTTGCATCTTTGTTGCATTTTGATATTTTGTCTCCAGTACCCGTTTCCCTTCTCTCTCCTTTCAGTAGCCCTTTATTGACATATCTTTTGTGTGTGTGTGTGTGTGTGTGTGTGTGTGTGTGTGTTTTGTTGTTGCTTTTTTGAGGGGGCAGGCAGCAAAAAAGGTATGGAAATAAATATCAACCATAACCAATTCCTGCATACAACCTGGTGATGCCCACAGGCTTGGGCACAGGAGACCAGCTTCCAGTCCCAAAGCACAGGATGTGATGTGTGCTAACCTAGATATGATCTCATATTTTTAGCACGTTTTGAAAAGATTCCACTTCTCTTCTTCCCTTCACCCCATTTTATCATCACAAGAAACCTTCAATGCATGTTAGGCTGAGAAGTGGCCTCTTGTGCAGGGTCACCTAGCGAGCGTTGCAGCTGAGTGGAGGATTTGAAACCAGGTTTCCCTCCAACAAGTGCTAACATAGACCACTTGCATAAACCATACTGGCTCTCAAATATTTATGCCTACAAGTCAGTCTTCTCTCAGTCCCTTCTCCAAGTAGGGCATAATTTCATAAATCTGTACTATGTCTCACCACAAGTCTTTTTTTCTTCTTCAAGCTGAAAAGTTCCATGTTTGTTAGATTTTCCTCTATGAAAAATTCTATGACAATATCTTTTTTTTGGTACGCTGTCTGCTGACAATGTTTTTCTGGCGTTCTTTTCTTTAAAATACAGCTATTTATTTGCCTTGTTTAATTTGTTGTGACATTTATAAACTAGTATGATTATGATTTACCATGGAAATACAGAGTATTCATTTTGAAAGAGAGATGCCCCGATTCCTTTACAATTTTGGCCACCCTTCTAACGTAGTTTGCAAAAGCAGGATTTTCGTAAGCACTTTGATACCTGTGAAATAGGCAGCAAGTCACATGAAGTGCTAATCCTGCCAGATAAACTGTAAGAACACTGTATTCACCAGACGCAAATTAAATGGTTTTAGCCAGGATTAAAAGCTCTTGATAATAATCATCATCATTATTATTCAAATACACCAATTGCTTTGCTACCTTTATTGCATTTGTCCTCACAACAGCCCAAGCATTTTACAGATCAGACTATAACGAAGTTTGCTCAAGACACTAAGTTGTCCATGGAGGAACAGGATTTAAACTCGGCGCTAAGAAAAATACTCCATCTACTTTTCTGTGCAAACTTTGTTGCCCTCCTGCCTCAGAGACACAGAATTCCAGGGACCCTTAACAAACTACAGTTCCCAAGGATTCTCCATGGCTGTTAAAGTCAGGCATAGGCAAACTTGGCCCTCCATATGTTTTGGGACTACAACTCCCATCATCCCTAGCTAACAGGACCAGTGGTCAGGTATGATGGGAGTTGTAGTCCCAAAACATCTGGAGGGCCAAGTTTGCCTATGCCTGGTTAAAGTGATATAAAACACAGTGCTGTAGACTATGTAAACTAGCTGCTTCCCCCTGTGACCTCTGTGTTGCTGACATCACAATAGAGGTGGCCAAATTTTGACTTTCGGGGCAGGATCAGGTGATAGTTGCATGGAAGACCCAGACCAGGACAAAAACGTAATACTTGTGAACTCCACCTTCTCCCAGAATTTAGTCTGTTACCTGAGCACAATTGCCAGTATGGTACTAATATTACTCCCAATTTTTGGATACAGGGGGCAGGTGGAAAATAAGACTATGGTCCAAAAGTCAACCACTGGTCAGTTTCCAGGGCTGGTTTTTCCATTTGCTGAACTGCTTGGATTCTTTGGAGAAATGTTGGGTTAAGCAGAATCAAGTGAGACATGCAATGTAAAGTTGCGAAGTGCAGTGCTCCTGTTCAGTCTTCCAGCCAGCCATGACTTCTTTTGGGGTATTCCATTTCCTTCCCTCCCTGCTGCAGTTTCCATTTCTCTTTTTCAACCAAGAGTCAGCCTTCTGTGGCAACTAAATATAGTTGATCCTTTTTGTTTGTTTTGCTGTTGAAGTTTTAGGGAGTTGCCTCCTTAGGATATTTCCCCCTAAATATATATTTTCCCCACATCTGAAAAAACTTGGGATTCCCCTAAAGATGCTGATACCTCCCTGTTGTTTTTCAGTAACCTCTTTTTAGTTACATACCTGTCATAAGTTAGCACCCAAGTTTGCTGTTCATTATTTATTATTATTATTTATTACATTTATACAGTGGTACCTCGGGTTAAGTACTTAATTCATTCCGGAGGTCCGTTCTTAACCTGAAACTGTTCTTAACCTGAAGCACCACTTTAGCTAATGGGGCCTTTGCTGCTGCTGTGCCGCCGGAGCACAATTTCTGTTCTCATCCTGAAGCAAAGTTCTTAACCCGAGTTACTATTTCTGGGTTAGCGAAGTCTGTAACCTGAAGCGTATGTAACCTGAAGTGTGTGTAACCCGAGGTACCACTGTATACCACCTTTTCCTCCAAGGGGCTCAGGGTGGTGTACATGGTTTAGATGTACTTCACAACAAAAGTTAACAATTAAGGTATAATCTCTGTTAAATGATCCTGAGCATGTAGGTAAATTTAAAACACATCAGGGAACACTTGTTTAATAGTTGTTCGCTGAGCAAAGTTCTTTTGAACTTGAGGGCTGCAGAGCACCAATATAGGAACAGCCTGGGGCAGATGCCTCTGAACGGTTTGTTAATCCAATTTCTATATAAATTTGAGTACTTTTGTAAGAGGTAACAAACTTTGACCAGTTTCCGGCCCAATCCTATGCTCCAGGAGTGTGAAACCTGTGGCCCTTCAGGTGCTACTGGACTGCAACTCCCATCATCCCTGACAAATGTCTATGTTGGCTTGGACTGATGGAGTTGGAATCCAAAAACATTTGAAGGCCACAGGTTCCACCTATACATGTTTATGCAGGAAAAGAAGTTCCACTGAGTTCAATGTTAAGTGGACATAGCATTGTGATCTATAGCGTCCACTCTGAATTCAGATGGTCAGAAGATCTGGATAACCTACATTCAGCCATTGTAGTTACAATTTCACTGTCAGGTTGAATGATCTGTCAAATTATGCTTCACGGCACTGTACAACAGTGAAAACCGCATAAGCAATATGTTACAGTAGAACAGCCTAAAACGTTTTAAGGATCTAGCACAATAGACGATAATAGCAATGGCGTAGCAGCAACACTACTGCTATCAAATAGGATGGCGTCACTACACTGTGGTTGCATGCATCTCTTTCCTGAACCCTAACACAACCCAGAACTGGGAAAATCCAGGGCTTCTCCACAGGAGAGCTTTATTTAGCGGTTGATCCACTTCCCTTCCATTTGAATTAGACAGGAGTAGTCCAAAATCACATGCATTTGAATTTGCATATGAGGAGCAACCAGTGCCGGATTTACGTATAAGCTAAACAAGCGATAGCTTAGGGCCCCACTCTCTTGGGGGTCCCCCCAAAAATGAAAAAAAAATGGATATACATTTCCAAAATATAAGATAAAGCCTACATACAGCAACAGTTTTTTGTGTTGTGTAGGCTCCTATGATGTAAAAAATGGGCCCCGCCTGCTACCCGGCTCCCTAAAATATCACTGGTTTGCTTTGTGACAATTTGTTGTTCACAAAGGACAGCTGGACCTATAAAGAGCCCCATTACCTTCAGTAGCTTAGGGCCTCATCAAACCTAAATCCAGTCCTGGGAGCAACTTTGGTCTTTCCTGTTCATACCAATAGGCGTTTCCTTTTGTGTTGGTCCCTGATGGGGCAATCACACAAATAACTGCACACACACCTTGGGAGAGGGAACAACCCTCTCAGGAAGTGTACAAAAGCACACAGTCATACAATTGTAAATTTCCACCACTCACTTTTGCAGTTTTCTGGTTTTGTGCAAATATGAGATAATTTTAAAAATCTATTCAAGCTTTACAAGGGAGTGCACTGAGCCCAACTGTATAAGAATTGTAAGCCACTGTCAATTCTCAGCATGCACTTTTCAGATAGCTGTGCAATATCTAGTGCAGAAATTTGTTAATTTGTTATGTGGTTTGCTTGTGTAGTTTTCTAGTTTTGTGCAAATGTGAGGGATCAAAACAAATATATTCAGGAGCACACTGGAAACTGTTATGAGCACAGGCTGAAAAGAGAGCACTAAGGAAGTAGCAGACATGGAAAAGGGATTAGCAGAAAGTGATCATTGATCCAAGCACCCCAAAACACCTAAAACAAATAATCTGCAGCCATGAGTGGAGCATCTTGGAACCTAATTCCTTCCAAATTATTGGATTATACCCGTATGCAGTAAACCCAGTTTTACAAAGGGAAAGCATAAAATCTCTGGTGTGGGCAAGTCCCCAGAGTGTAATTGCTGATAAGCCCATATATATATATATATGACAGGCCAAAGATGAGATGGAGTAGAATGAAATGGCTCACTTAAGACAGAACATTAATGCCACTGAAGCACCAAAGAGACAGCAGCATTGGTCCCAGTAACTTGTAGTTAGTAGACTGTTGGGATGTGATTGCAATTGGCATCAGACATAGTAGACTGGAACTGCCTCACCTTGCTTGAGTAAGATATCCTTAGGAACAGGGTGGGAAGTTCAAAAATCCTATTCAGTCTTGTAGCCAAATATTCTCCAATGTGAGTAGAAAGCAATGACTGTTTAATATATTTCATGGTTTGTATGTTCTATTAATAGTATATGTATGTATGTATGTATGTATGTATGTATATATTAGTTATTTCATTACTTTTTAATACTTTAGCAGTAGATTCCAGTCTTCTAGAACAGGCAAAGGCAAACTCGGCCCTCCAGATGTTTTGGGACTACAACTCCCATCATCCCTAGCTAACAGGACCAGGGATGAAGGGAATTGTAGTCCCAAAACATCTGGATGTTTTGGGACTACAACTCCCATCATCCCTAGCTAACAGGACCAGGGATGAAGGGAATTGTAGTCCCAAAACATCTGGAGGGCTGACTTTGCCTATGCCTGTTCTAGATCTTTTCATTATCATAGTTGTTGTGTTCAGAACAAATTGCTCTGATTTTCACAGCGACTATTTTAGGCTGAAAATTCTGTATTAAACCAAAGCCCTCAGCTGGTTCTAGTTTATGTTTCGATAAAGCTTTGAAGATGAAGATTAGAAAAAGCTCAGGAGCACAAACGTTTGGTACTATTTTGCCAATGATATTAAGCCAACATTTTAGTGCTGATTTCTTTTTTTCTCCCGAAGAGCAAACAATATTTTTCTTTAGACATTTAAAAAGAGCTGGTGTTTATTCTCCCCTCCCTCTCCTCTCATTTTGATTCCATAGGTAGCTTTATCACTCCAAAGACAAACCGTGATGTCTAATGAATGTGAATTATCTGAGGAGGAGAAAACAAATGTCATCTGCAGCTTGCTTCAACAGGCTCCCCCGGGCGAATACAGGAATGTTTTTGAAGACCTCCGCATTCTGGCTCATGACGATCATCTCATGAGGTACGAGGCCGCTCAGGTGTGTGCCAATCACACCAGGAAAAACTTCACAGCTGTGCGTGTAAAGGGGGAGAATGCTCTCGTGACTCGCTACAACGATCTTGGAGGAAACCGCTTCTTTGATCCACAGATCAAACTTTCCTTCAGGTTTGATCACCTGACCAAAAGAGTTGATAAAGTTTTGCTTTATCACAGCGTCAGGAAAGATCGTGCAGAGTTATGGAGGGAAACACTCAACATCATTTTGGAGTCCTACATGAGGAGACACTTCCTCTCAGGAGACTGCCGTGTCTACAAAAAAATGATCGGGAGCAACCCCTTCTTCGTGGTCTGCCTTGAAGGCCATCGGCACGACGATATCTGTAATGCCGTTTGGAAATCTGAGTGGACTATCGCTTTTGCACCGCCAACAGCACAGGTCGCAGGGAAAATTGATCTGCAGGCACACTATTTCAAAAAAGCTAACCTCCACTGGACAGCAAGCCAAGATGTTAGAGAGTCCATATACATAACTGGCCGTGTCCAGTTTGCTATAGAGTTTGTGAAATTAGTTGCAGCCGAAGAGAGCAAATTCCAGACTGATTTGGTGGAAAGGCTCCAGAAGTTGTCGGATAAAATATGGAGAGCACTGCGCAGACCGCTCCCAGTCACTCGTACTGTCATCAGCTGGGATAAACTGCTGACTAGTTAGAGGAGAGAGGTGAAGGCATCCTGAAGTGATGTCCCATTATGCTTGCCGAAGTGTCTTGTGTGAATGAAATATTGGCCAAATAAAACAACAATCGCTGAGTACATTCACATTGATTCCCTTGATTTATTGCCTGATAGTTCATGGGAATGCAGAGTCCTTTGGCAGAATGAATAGTACGCAGGTCAGTAGTGTCTCGCCAGGAGTTATTTCATTTCATTCCTCATGTGCTGGGCAAAATACCAGCATCTGTTGCAAAATAAGGTTTTGTCCTTTAATATGAAAAAGAAGATGAAGAGTGGAACGACGAAACAGAGGGAAGCCCTATACTGCATATGTATGTCACAAAATATTATTTCTCTTTAAACAACCAACCGTTTAAGAGCCTCGGCAGGTTCTTTGGAGAAAACTAGGGAGCTAGATCCGTTTCTTGCTCCCATATTTCTGAATACACTTAGATGGTTGGTCATCCTAAGAGCTCCCCCCTTTCTCCTTTTCCATATGATGCAGAGTGGCTTGCTTGAGCTGACTGGGTTTTGCATTATTTCCGCTCTATGTACCAAATAATTTACATTTATTGAATGGATTAAGAAATAAGGACAGCTCTGGAGAGGACTTTGACCCAGTCCAGGGGTGCTAGAGATAAATCTGAAGGAGCATCTCCACCCCAGCGTTCTGCCCGGACACTGAACTCCAGCTCTGGGGGCCTTCTGGTGGTTCTCTCCCTGCGAGAAGCGAAATTACAGGGAAACAGGCAGAGGGCCTTCTCAGTAGTGGTGCCTGCCTTGTGGAACGCCCTCCCATCAGATGTCAAGGAAATAAACAACTGACTTTTAGAAGACATCTGAAGGCAGCCCTGTTTAGGGAAGCTTTTAATGTTTGACGTTTTATCGTGTTTTTAATTTCTGATGAGGGACGCTGGTGGCGCTGTGGGTTAAACCACAGAGCCTAGGACTTGCCGATCAGAAGGTCGGCGGTTCGAATCCCCGCGATGGAGTGAGCTTCCGTTGCTCTGTCCCTGCTCCTGCCAACCTAGCAGTTCAAAAGCACATCAAAGTGCAAGTAGATAAATAGGTACCGCTCCGGCGGGAAGGTAAACGGTGTTTCCGTGCACTGCTCTGGTTCACCAGAAGTGGCTTAGTCATGCTGGCCACATGACCCGGAATCTGTACACCGGCTCCCTCGCCCAATAAAGCGAGATGAGCCCCGCAACCCCAGAGTTGGTCATGACTGGACCTAATGGTCAGGGGTACCTTTACCTTTAATTTCTGTTGAGAGCAACCCAGAGTAGCTGGGGAAACCCAGTTAGATGTGCGGGGTCTAAATAAATGGTGGTGGTGGTGGTGGTGGTGGTGATGGTGATGCAATCATAAAAACCTGCTGGATCAGGCCATTGGGCCATCTGGTCCAGGATCCTGACCACTCAGTGGCCAATTAGATGCCTGTGGGAAACCCACAAGCAGCATTTGAGAACAAGACCACTCTCCCCTCCTGTGGTTTTCAGCAGCTGGTATTCAGAATCATTACTGCCTCCAAGTGTGTTCATGGGATCTAGTGTTCTGAGAGAAAGAAATACCTTTCTCTGTGTCATGCATAATTTTATAAACTTCTATCATAACAAAAATACTGATATCCCTGATATGCTAGCCTTCTAAGCACAGGGACTGATTGATTGATTGACTGAAATATTCACAGTTCCACTTTCAGTCTTCTATGGTGTAATTCAGGCACCACAGTGAGAACTAGGGTGTTATCAAGTTGCTTTAAGGACATGCTTTGCAGCCCATCATGGAAAGCTCAGGAACATTTCTGAGAGCCATTAGCATTCAGCTGAACGCTGCCCAGTTAGACAAAGAAAAGTGATACCTAAAGGGGGAACAGTGTAATATGAACATTGTCTTAGACAATTGAATTATTTATTCATTAAGATTTCTTTCCCCCCTTTCCCCACTGGCACTTCTGCTACATTTGCTGAAGTGTTTGCCTTGGAGAATATGTGCATAAGGGAAGTCACTAAGTGCACAGAGTAGGGCACTAATCACGAGGATATTATAATGAGTTTTTCATGGTCCATTGTCATTTAGTTATCTTCATGGAATTACTACCCTCTCTTTGCAAACGGTTCCCATTAGCACAAACATTTAAGAGACATACATATTTATTTCCTGGCATGCAATTTCAAAGGTGGCAATCCTTTCTGGTGCAATGGGCAATCTTCTGGACAGGATTATTATGCATCTAGGCAGATTTAGACACGGGTCAAATTCCATTCCCAGGTATTTGGCAGCGGATCAGGCTAAAGTAGAAAGCGTTGCATCCATGCTGCACCAGCAGAATTCTGCTCACACAATTCTCCTCCTTCCCTGCACATCCTCAACATTTGCTTTGAAAGGTCTCACAAGCCTCCAAACCCTATAAAGAGATACAACATACATATGAGGTCCCCAGTACCCCCACCCACCCAGTATAGAGCCTTTGTGTTCCATAGCCAAATCCTAGATGAATGAAAATATTAGTTTCGCAATCGGTGACAGACAGTAATTCTGAGTAGCCAAAACTGTGGACCAGCATCATTATGATTATCCCCCGCCTCTCACCCTGAGGTGATCCAAGGGCAGATTACAACACAAGCAATACAAATAAATAACCACACATGTGCAACAAAAGTCAAACATTAACAATTATACGGTACGAGGTCTCAGAAATACCGTATTTTTCACCCTATAGGACGCACTTTTTCCCCTCCAAAAATGAAGGGGAAATCTGTGTGCGTCCTATGGGGCGAATGCAGGCTTTTGCTGAAGCGTGGAGAGCGAAAGGGGTCGGTGCACACTGACCCCTCTCGCTCTCCAGGCTTCAGGAAGCTATCACCAAGCCTGGGGAGCCCGCAGGAGTTCCCGCAGGGCACCCTAGGCTGCGGATAGCAGCCTGCTTGCCCGGAGCGCGGGGCGTGCCGAAGCAGAGCGCCCGCGCTTCGGGCAGATATCCGCAGCCTAGGGAGCCCTGCAGGAGTTCCCACAAGGCTCCCTAGGCTGCAGATAGCAGCCTGCTGCACGGAGCGCGAGGCACGCTGAAGCAGAGCGCCCCACGCTTCGGGCAGATATCCGCAGCTGTGGGGTGAATAAATTCTTTTCCCTTTATTTCCCCCCCCCAAAAAAAAACCTAGGTGCGTCCTATGGGCCGGTGCGTCCTATAGGGCAAAAAATACGGTACTTTTCAACAGTTGAAAGCTGAGTACAGATGGATCTAGAGTAGTGGTGGTGGAGAAATCCTATTCCGTTCCCATTAAAGGCAGACATATCAAATTTGCACTTTCTGAAATTTGTGAACCAAACAAAACACAGCCATCTGTCGGAATGTGCACTTCTCCATATTTTGCAGTGCAGTTCTCCAGCCGAAGGAGGTGTAAAAAGATGCATATACTGAGGTAATATGTGCATTAAAAAGTGCATGTACAGGCAACTCCCCATTTGTGCGCATTTGGCACACGCACAACTGCTGATGCCAGTGTGTTTTCGGCACCAGAATGGGCTGAGGTGACCTTATGTGCAGCCCGATGATGCGCACCGTGCCTCAGAATACAACCCCCGCATAAATGGTGTCTTGCCTGTATTTTTGAAAACCCCATGAAAAAATGCATCAGAGGAAATTGCTTTGTGAGAATTTGTATATTAAGGGGAAAATGCACTCATATGCTGGTGACTGTTCACGAAGTTCTTTTTTGTAATTGCAGATTGATATGAAAATGTGCAGTCAAGATTGGAAAAATGAGAAACTGAGAAGAAGAAGAGTTTGGATTTGATACCCCGCCTTTCACTCCCTTTAAGGAGTCTCAGAGCGGCTAACATTCTCCTTTCCCTTCCTCCCCCACAACAAACACTCTGTGAGGTGAGTGGGGCTGAGAGACTTCAGAGAAGGGTGACAAGCCCAAGGTCACCCAGCAGCTGCATGTGGAGGAGCGGAGACGCGAACCTGGTTCCCCAGATTTCAAATCTACCACTCTTAACTACTACACCTCACTGGCTCTCAGAGAAAAACTGAAGTTGACAGATTCTCCTTTTCCTAACAAGACACACCTCTTTAGGAAAGGATTTCACAGCTTGAGGTCTGCCACAGAGAAAGTCTTCTTCTGGGCGTCACCACTCTGACGTATCAGTGTGGCCGAGTGGCCAACAGGGCCTCCTCTTAACACCTGCAAAATTTTGTAGGGAAGCTGGGGGAGTTTCAGATACTTCAGGTGTAAGTCATGTAAGGCTTTAATCACCAAATAAAGCACCCAAAGTCCTCCTTTAAGCACACCCAGTACATTCCTAATGGGATTTTAATTTATTTATTCTTCCTCAGTGCCAGAAGTGATTTGCCATGGGGACACAGGAGTGGCTGTTGAGAAACAGAACTCCAAATCCCCTCAAGCACAAGGAATAAGCCAGGTGCCTCTTTGGATTCTGGCTGTGGCACAATATTCTTACAATGGATTTTGACTAGCAGATGACATTTTGGTCCTCAGATGAATGAACCTGGGTGGACACATCACACACAAACACTCCCCACCACACGCACCAAAATACAATAGTTTTAAGGCACGCAAATCAGACTTAAGGAGCTTATAGCTTAGAAAGCTGTTGGAGCCGAAGGATAATTGCAATGTAGGAAAAGAAACAGAATTTGGATAAAGAAGAATATACTTCGCAGTGCCAAAAGTGACTGGTGGTTTCTGCCATTCTTGGAACAGAGCCACCATATTGCCTGGGGAAATCAAACTCTTCCAACTCCACAATTCTATGATTCTATGATCCCCTGATGAAGAAAGAAAAGCTACACAAGCAAATGCATTAAGATGCCTCCGCAGTGCTGAAAAAGCTGTGAACTGTTTTCTGTACAGAATGGAAACTCGCTGCAAGCAAATGTGAAGTATAAATTGGATGCTGGAGCCACAGTTTTGGTTGTAGGCTGCCAGAGCTGAAGAATAACCCTTGTCTCTCCAAATGCAGGGGGATCTCATTGTGCCTTGATGCACTAGACCCTTCAAAAGTAACAGACATCCAGATCTGAAGCTTTAAACACACCAGATAGGTGGATTGGATCCATGTGTTTATATGCTGCTTCCTCTTCCCAGATGGCCCTCTAGCTTGCTAAGGTGGTAGTCCTAGCCCAGGCAAAGTCGGCCCTCCAGATGTTTTGGGACTACAACTCTCATCATCCCTAGCTAACAGGACCAGTGGTCAGGGATGATGGGAATTGTAGTCCCAAAACATCTGGAGGGCCAACTTTGCCTGTGCCTGTCCTAGACCCACTTGCCTGAGAGTGCCAGTGGTCCATTGGTGCAAATGGCACTTCTCCCACCAACCTTCTTCACACAATGCATAACCTGTGTAATGGCTTCAATAGATCAGGGTATGGCTGTCAATGGCAGGGCCAGCCCAAGACCTTTTGGCGCCCGAGGCAAGATGTGGCACTGACGTCCCGCTCCAGATCCAGGCCTGCACCCCAGTGGCGTGGGAGGAGACCAGCAGCAATGCAGCTCCTTAGCTATGGCTTTCAGATGCAATTTTGGCTTACCTGAAGCTGAGTTGGAAGCTGCTGCTGAGTATGGATTGGGATCTCCTGCCCCCTTTGGAACATGCGACCCTGAGGCAAATCACCTCACATGCACCGGCCATGCTATAACAGCAAGCTAGCTTAGCAGCTGTGGGGCAGGCCACATGGCACAACTTTCCAACTACTTTCCACCCCCCAAAATTTGCCATCTGAGGCAGCTGCTTCACTCTGCCTCATGGTAGGGCCGGCTACAAGTCATTATGTATTGGAGTATTGGAGGCAGTATGTGTAAGAATTCCAGTTGTTTCACAAGATGGGGAAATGCTGTTGCACTTGTGTTCCTGAATGTTAGCCTCTCTACCAGTCCCATCGGGCACCAGCCACCTGTGGCAATACCCAATGAAATCATTAAGATTTCATTTTAAGTAGACATGGTCAGGATCACAATGTAATCCAGTAGAAGGCCTGAATAAAGTATCCTGCAATCTATGATCAAAGAATGGATCCAGATGCATATATGCATTAGGCCCCTGGCACCCATCTTTTCATTGTTAACCAATTTCCTAACCCTGAAATTCAATCAATATTTATTTCAGACAGCTGTTTATTGTCTTTGGGGGTTTCTTTTTAGCTTCTTCTGCTGCAAATAAATGGAGACATTTCCCCCACCCAGGGTTGCTGTGTTTTTGTGAAAACTCCCAAGGCACCATGTCTACAATGACTTTCAAACCACATAGACACATGGCTTTATTCGTGAGAATGGCATTAAATAAAAAGATTAAAAAGACAACATAGCAATTGCAAATAATAATCAATCATACTAGATGTACTATCCCATTTTTTAAAAGTGCCCAAAATGTCATTGCGATCTAATTCTTCCTCTGTTCTCATCTGTGCCTAAAGCACTTACTTGTCCCCTCATTGCTCTTTATTTTATCTAACATCTGTAAAGTTAGCAAATTAAGTAGTCACAGCTGCACAAGTATGTTAATTCATGCACTAAAGTTTTGAAGAATGTTTGGCTTTTTAGATATAAATAATAAATATTATCTAAAATAATCGTGGGGTGTTTTTTTTTACTCATCAATGAATTCTTTTCTTTGCTGTACATTTCAGGTTACAGAATGGCATTAGCCTACCATTCAACACAGTGTTAGGTGTGCATAAGCCCACCCATTTTGCCTAACTATGGTGGATAGTAGCCCTGGTTTGTAAGACTCAGCAAATATCATGGGCACGTTGATGCGCCTGGATAGAGATATCAAAATCATAGTGGTACAGAGTTGCTGAAACTTTGAACTTCGCAAAATATACAGTTCAGCCATCCATTTCATCAAAGTGGAAAAACTTTATCCATAAGCTTTCTGAAAAGTATGACTATAGACCATCCTGAAATATGAACCATCCACAAAACTCAGGAACACAACTCAGAGTTCATGGAGAGAACTTATGTTTCAAGGCAGCAGTAAAACACTTCATGAACAGCACTTCTTTCTCTAGTTGCACATAGTTTTGCAAATTTGTCAAGTCTGGTGTGAATGCCAAAATATTGACATAGAAGATAAAGCAGCAACTGAGTAGATAGATAGATAGATAGATAGATAGATAGATAGATAGATAGATAGATAGAACAAATGACAACTTCACCCATTTATTAATGAAATATGCAAGCTGAGCTTGTCTTTGTTAAGAATCCCAAAGGTTAAAGAAAGAAGATATTTACATATCGGTATTTGTTTCTATTTTCCTGGTTCTCAAGAATGACTGTGTGCCAAAGGACTTACATACCTACATGCATACATAACCATAAACCCAAAATGGGTTCATGGTGATTTACAATCAGAAATACAAAACATGCAAAATACAAAAACAATTGTGGCTATATCACAATAAACAAAACCCACACAGCTTGCAATAAAAATCCTTCCTAACCTCGCAGCAACAAAATCAACATAAAAACCAAGCCAACACATTAACAGTCAAATTCTATGAATGTTGCTGAGGAGATAATGTCTGTGCCAGGCAGACATTTCTGGGGAGAGCGTTCCATATAACTGGGGCCTCTAATGACAAGGTCCTCTCTTACAGCCACCCTCCGCACTTGTGCTCATTTACTACACAGTTGCACCTGTGTGTATTTCAGTGGGGAATGATTTGCATGTGTTAACCTAGAAGCCAAGAAAACCTACAGCTGGCTAAGTTACAAGTGACAAAGAAAAAAAACACCACTTTGTTATTTAATATATGGTCACAATTAGAGTTCTGGACAGGGTTTGGGGCTGAAGAATCTGGATTTGCACATTTGTGTGTGTAATGTCTCTGATTCCAGTTCCAATTTTTGTTCCAGTTCTTGCATGTTGTGGTACCGTGTTGTTGCTACACTGTGCAACTTCCTGTTGTGCTCTTAGACCCAACGATATTGCCACTACCACCTTCCCTGTCCAGTGCATATTGTCACATGTAATTTGCATCTGACATTCGTTGCATTTGACCAAACACAGCTATGGGATCTGTAAACTAAAGCAGAAAACTGGCAGAAAGCTCGGTGGTGGATGACTGTCTTTTCCTCACCTGCCATTCTTCTAAAAATCCCTCCCAAGCTGTTTTTTGCCTTGCATGGCATACGGAGGCATGTCATACGGCTTGCCCCCTGTGCTGTTTTCCCAGTTTATTGTAGTCTCGGCATTTTCCTGCTAAATGGGAACAAGCTACATGTGACCGAGCATCACATACATTTTAGTTCTCAGAGGTTTCAAAACCTTAAATCAAGCCATGTTGGACCTTAGTCACTAGTGAGCTGCAAACTGTTTCCTTAAGGAATTATTTTACTGGATTCAAAAAGTATAGCACAAGGGCTTCCTACAGACAGCTGCTCATAAAACAGAAAATCGGGCCATTGTTTTTCTTAGATGGCATTAATGATACTCAACATGCCAGATAAATAAGGAATGCAAAGAACAAAAAATATCCACGTCGCAAACTTCCCAAACTACATTCATCTCATTCCAATGGGAAATACACCAATCGCTCTCATGTTAAACCTGTTGCGTATCTCCATGGTTGGCATGCCCTGCACCTCTAATCAGTGTGGGATATCTTAGAAAATGGGAAGGATCTGAGGTGTTTGGGCGATTGCATGCTTTAACTTGCATGCATCGTAACAGTGTACACTTAACAAATGGAATTCACAGCCCCAGTACATAATGGCCATCACTAGCTTGAGCAGCTTGAAATGTAAATTACAGCAGGGGTTCACAAACTTTCTATCACCATTTGAGACAGCTGAGAATTATTAAGGCCCACCAGTCACAAAATGGCTGTGAAGTCAGTCACAAAATGATGGTAGGTGGATCAGAGTTGGGCATAATCAGCTGGCAATTACTAGCATCATTTTCTACTGGTATCTAATCAGTCTTCAGAAATTCCTAAATTCTTTCCTGCAGCATTTATCTTGTGGGAAGGAGTTCCATAGGCCAGCGTTCCTCAAGCTCAGTAGACACATTTGCTCTGGTGGTATTGTGACAACCTTCCTATTTTACCCAGAATTTGTTGCTGCAAAGGCTGTAGGTGAAGATGGCATTTTCCAGGGGTTCCAGGCACTTACCCAAAGTTTGTGTTTCCTTTTGAAAATAAGGCACAGCGGAGACTGTAGTGTCTTTACGATATATAATTTATAGTATATACAACCTAAGCCTATGTTGGTGGCGTTCACAGCATTAACACCCCCAAAGGGTCTTGTTTCTCCCATATCCACAGCCTTGGATTCAAACAGACATCAAACATTGCTCTCAAACTTTGCTCTGACTCTCTTTCCAGTTCACTGCTTTATCCTCAAAGAAGGGGGCCCCACCCATTTGCCACCTTGAACCATCACCCAGGTTGTCACTTCACCAGGAGACTATCTTAGCTATTCCAATAATTAGAAGCCTTGATTAAATTCTAACACTTGCTGGATCCAGGAATTAGAGGGTTCTGGCACCTAGTTTAAACACTGTTTTCTCTTCTCACCCCCACATGAGTCTCAAAAACATTTTAACCCACCACTTGCAATTTCTTTTCCCTTTGTGTTTTCATACTCAACTTGGACCTTGTTTGTTCCCCTGACAATTTCTTTCATCCCCCTTTCCTTGTCTCTGTATATTCATGTCTCCCTGCTGTAACAGCTTTCCTCTCTTACCCTTTCTGTACCTATTATAATATTATAATCATTAATGCATATTAACCTTTTATTTCTAATTTTCTTCCAATGCCTCCTCTAACCTTTACTGTCAGAGGGAGACCATCCTTCCCTCTTCCTCCTCTGATATTCTCTGTCTAAGCAAACAAGGAGTTTCTGGTGCTGGCACTGGTTTGGTCAAATTGCTCTGGCATGACTAGGGTGTGCAGCAGCCAAGTGAGGAATTACTGAACAGGTCATGGCACTGAGGCCCACCTGAAAGTGGCCCAAGTCCCACTGGTGGAGAAACGCTGTCCTAGTGGATCACGTTCTATTGATAGGTAGTGATCACGGGAGCTAAATGGGACCTCCATGTACAGAAGTAACATGCTGCAGAGTACCAGATTGCTGGGTATAAACAATGGAAAATATTGCCACCTGCATTCCCTGCTTGTGAGCTCTCAGAAGCATCTGACTCATAGCTGTCAACTTACAGATTTGAAAATAAGGGACCAGCAGCCTTGAAAATAAGGGATCAGCAGCCAAAATAAGGGACCTGAAGCCTCACCTGTTCCAGGCACTCCAGTCTTCCTGTCCTCCTGCAGTCTGGCCAAACTCATGCTGGTAGCTTCGAGAACACAGTCCAACCAACTTTGTAACCAGAGGTTCAACTGAATAGAATCTGAATCACATGCACCACAAGGCCTACGCAGCCTCAACTTAAGATGGCTCCCTGGCCTGGCTTTGCACTGCAAAGTTTGCAGCAGCATGTGCAACAAAATGGCGTCCAGCATTCAAAAAAACCCTCAGCTTGCATTAACTAGCCACACACGCACAGCCTCCCCCCCTCGCCACGAGATTGCCAGTCACTCACCATTTTAGTCAACCAGCTCCTTTCTTTTCCCCCATAAGTCAATCGAAGGAGCCTCCAAAACAAATTCAAAAGCCCCCCTCCCACGAGATCTCCTTTCCTTTTCCCCCACCATGTGCCCCCACTCCAGACAGACCTTTTCGCTGGCAAGGGTGAGTGGGCCATCGATGACGTATCCATCTGATTCCGATCCAAGCACTCAGCACAGGTATGTTCAACTTCTGAGCCCCTCTGAGCCATAGGCAGAAAGCCAGCCAGCAGCCAAACAAAGCCTCAAGGAAAACCACCGTCACCTTTCCTCTGGGAAGTGCTGAGCAAAGGCGAGTCCCCAGGCAACGCAGCTGATTTGATCAGCACAAGGCATGCAAGCTCCACCCCCCAGTTGTTCTTAGACTTCTTATTGGGTGAGCAACGCAGCCAAGCAATACAGTTGGAGCCTCCCTCCTCCCTGGCCGGCAGGTAGAGAGGGAGAGGAGCTGCTTCCTTTGAAATTTAAGGGACATAATCTAAGGGACATTTAAAGGACATCCATCAATAAGGGACAGCAGCGGGTCATGGCACTGGAATAAGGGACTGTCCCTTCAAATAAGGGACGCTTGACAGCTATGATCTGACTTGGCTGTTGTGACTGACACAGAACAATGATTCAGCAAAGCAACTTTCATATGGCCTTTATGCATACTGAATACCATTGGCTCACACAAGTAAAAATAAGTTATGACAGTAACAAAGTAGTACTATTAAACCATGGTTTCTTTATTGAGGATTCAGGCTGCTGAGGGAGCTCTGTTAGCAAACATTATTGGTTAAAGTACCAAATATGCACAAAGAGTGAAGCAGGACGCAGGTTGACACCAAGTTTGGAAAAAAGTGGAACCTGGCGATAACCTGTAAATGCAATAGCAATGAATGAGTGGATTACAGGCAAAGCGATTCACAAAGACATGTAAACCTTAGTTCTGTCCCAAGAAATGGAGCCTAGGAGGGAGCCATGTTCAGTCCTCTTCACATCTTCAGGTAGGGCTGGTAAAGACTTCTGCCTGAATCCCCGGAGAGTCACTGCCAATCAGTGTAGACAGTGCAGAGCAAGAACCCAATGTTTAACTTGCTAAAAGACAAGTTCCTATGTTCCTATAAGAACCTATGAGCGCACAGAGCAGTCACTGGGCTTGCAACCTTGAAGATGTGGCCAGTGGCATCCTGGGAATCAGGACGGATACAGAAATACAGTCAACATGGAGGTACCGGTTCACACAAATAGGTTGTAAGCACCATTATGGACCTGCACACTCCTAAAACAACTGTATGTGAACCAATGTATTAACCGCCCCCTACATTCACCTAGAAGGGTCAGCTACAATTGTAAGTATTAACACAGTAAGCATGTGGTAGAGCACAAGACAGCTCCTGCAGCTGAAATAAATGAAGATTGCAGAAATTCCAAAAGGATGTACATAAAAAGACAACATTGTTGATCTGTATAAAAGGGAAAGCAGAGTTCACACTTTTAGGAACAGTGAGGACTCAACAAGTAATGCAATTAACACCCCATTCAGTTCTGCACAATGTCACAAATTAAAGCTAGCCAACTAACATGGTTAAAAATAGTAACACCACAGCATTTTTTTGAACAGGTCTGGTTTCAGCAATGATAGTAACACAACCACTGTACCTTGGAAGCACTCAATTTAAGGCTATGTTGCATATCATAATCAAGAAGAGAAAAATTTGTTGTTAGGGATTTGTGCATGGGGACGGGGGGACGGGGACTAATACCTTTATTCATGCTCAGAAGTGGTAAAGTATATTGCCCAAGGAAGTCATTGGAAGTGAGAGAAAGCTGATCTTCTACAACAAACCGTACTAAGGCAAGCTCTGGAACTTGGATGTTAAATGTGAATGTTTCATTCCACCTGGGACTCAAAGCTGAAATAAAGAAAGCAATATAAGACAAGCAATGATCTGTTAAAACAACTCTACATTGCTAATTGTGTTCTATTCACTGACCACTAAAAATAAAACCTCCATTTGTTTCCTATTTCTTTCCCTGTTCATTGATGATTCTCACTGATTGCAGGAGTACAAGTCTGAAATGCTCCCACAAATGCAAAACAAAGGCTGGCTAAGTAGAAACTCTTCTTATGTTTTTAGCTTTTCCTGTTTTATATCTATGCTTTTCTATTTTTTTATCTGTAAACCACCTTGAGTCCCAGTCTGGGGGAATATTGTAGAATTGCAAAATTGGAAGAGACACTAAAAGTCACCTAATCCAACCCCCTGGAATGCAAGAATCTCAACTAAAGCATCCATCACTGATCGCCATCCAATGTCGTCTTAAATATATATTATTATTTTTATGATTGGACAACATTTAGCTTGCTTTAAGTTTGATGAAGAAGCACATAAACTGCTTTTGGAAAACTAGAGAATTTTAATTTATACCTTCTGAAAATGTCAGGTAATGCTAAATAATAATAAAATAATAATGGTAACATATAACTGCACGTACTTGGCAATCATTTTTAGTGATCTCTGTGCAATTTTACACATGTTTTGCTTACCAAGCAAAAGTAAATTACATTAATTTAACCAAAATATCTTTTGAATTCTCAAGTCATGTTCCAACTTTTTTAGCACGCCTCATTTTTGGGAATTTGAAAGCTGAAAAATTCAACTACACCTAGTCTTGTTTGCCTGATGTTAAAACTGGCATTACACTGCAGTGGAGCTGTCCCTTTGGAATTTAAATGATCCACTGACAGGCTTCTTCTTTTTAGTTTAATCACAACTATGCACAGTTTCCAGCAGTGAACCATAATGAGGTGAACCATTTGGAGTGACACAGTGATTTGATTCCTCCCTTAATTTTGTCGTAATGCTTCTTTTCTTTCTTTTTTTGCAGATAGATAGTGGAAAGACACCAAGGATGCATAAAAGACACAACTTTAAACATTTGCCAGGATTTTTTTTTCCTACTGCAAGCCTAAGAAAGCAACCAAGCCAAAGGCTTCTCTAATCTGGCACCCTGTTCTCACAGTGGCCAACCTGTTGGCTGTGGGAAGCCTGCAAGGAGTTAGATGCAGTAGTGTCTCCATAAAAATTTACACGTCACTTGGGAAGACAGGCAAACTAATGCCAGTGTACTGGAAGAAGGAAAGATCACCAGTGTCCAAGCAATGATTCTTCAATATCAGCTTCGTTGGACTAGTTATGTTGTGTGGATGCCTGATGATCGTCTTCCAAAGCAACTACTCTATTCCGAACTTAAAAATGTTAAACGTGATGCTGGTGGTCAACAAAAGAGGTTCAAAGACTCTCTCAAGGCAAATCTAAAAAAATGTAGTATATACACTGACAACTGGGAAACACGGGCCTGTGAGTGCTCCAATTGGAAAACAGACTTTACCAAAGGTGTCACGGGCTTTGAAGATGCTCAAACTCACGTGGTAAGAGGAAGTCCCCACTGTGGAAGGATGTGTGGGTCCGGAACTGGCCTCCACAGTCACTTACAGACTCACTTTTAAAACCATGTTTATGGTAGACCATCTTACTCAGCCACGGGTGATGGCCAAAGAAGAAGAAGAAAGAGCTCTCGGGATGAAACAGACTTTCCTGCAGGGATGGCCTTATCACTAGGCAGATCCTATAGAGTTGCAGTGAGATGCAGGAGGACACAGCTTGATGCATTCCCCACTGTCTGCCCTGCTTCCCCCAAACTAGTCTGCTGTCCTCAGGCATTGCCTCATCTCCAGTGTTGAAGCAAGATTCACCTGCAATCAGGTCAGTTTCTATAGATGACAAGGATGGGAAACCTCTGGCTCAGGGACCAAATGTGGCCTAGAGACCTCTCCATCTGCCCCAGATAGAGACATACCCCCCCCAGTGGCCCCACTTCATTCCCCAAGTGTTTTTGCCTGGATGGAATGTGTCCTTGAACTCTGACAATGCCGCCTGCTTGTCCAGATAGAGAACAGAGAGGCATGTGTGAGGTTATGTAGAATGCAGCCTACTACATACAAGTAAAATATTTATCTATTGCTCCACCCACTTTGGGCTCTGGCCCAACCCATCACCAAAAGGAAAGGGGAATTTGTGGTGTTGCAGGCACCAGGCAATCAGCGCTGCACACGGCTGGCTTGGGCTGCCAGCCTAAAGAACCGGCTTTCTATGAGCTTGTTTCCGCAAACGAAAGTGTGTGTATGTCTGTACACAGTGTGGGGACCTGTATGCTTCTGTCGTGGCTCAACTGTTCAAGTAACACACATTTGTACACACCCCAGAAGAAGCACAAAAACCACAACGGACAACTAGGGACAAGCAAAAACACAGAAAGAGAGGTATACTGTTACTACAAACATACAAATTCCTGCATTTTTCTCTGTCTGTTTTCTTCCACTGCCCACTTACAGCTCTGACGTAAACAATGAAGGCAGGAAACAAACCTGTCCACCTCCACAGAATGCAATTAGAACAAAGCTTGATCTTTCCTTTGTTCTACTTTTCCCCATACACGTGTAAATGTATGTATTTTAGCCTGTCCTTTCTAATTCATTCAAATAGTGGAATTTTAGATTTTCCATATAAGAACTCTGTCTGTGTGTGTATGTACCATTCATGCTTTCCTTACTAATTCATGCACTGCTGTTTCTGTATATAGGCCCAGACAGTTTCTGTATATAGGCCCAGTTTTGCCAAAGACAAAACTTTGATAAGCTATGTAAGCCCATGAGTTAAATCCCTAAATTACTGAAACATTACGCAACCAATAGACTGTTGCACTTACCATTGCCCTTAACTACACAGCTCTGTTGCTTTGCATGGTCTTCCGGAACACCATAAATTTCTACTAGAACTAGGGGGTCAGCTTTATTACTCCTGGAGAGACTGCTAGGTGGTAACTGATGACCACTGATAAGCTGCACAGAAAAACAACAACAACAGTGCATAAGCTTCAACTGGGATATACAGTGGTACCTCAGGTTACATACACTTTGGGTTACATACGCTTCAGGTTACAGACTCCGTTAACCCAGAAATAGTACCTCGGGTTAAGAGCTTTGCTTCAGGATGAGAACAGAAATCGTGCTCCAGGGGCGCGGTGGCAGCGGGAGGCCCCATTAGCTAAAGTGGTGCTTCAGGTTAAGAACAGTTTCAGGTTAAGAACGGACCTCTGGAACGAATTAAGTACTTAACCTGAGGTACCACTGTAAAATGCAATTGATTATTATTCTAGCATCAATGGTTTTACTGAAAAACAGACAGGGAAGCCCACCATACAGGACAAAGCTAATTGAGCATTATTTACCCTTAACTATGAAACAGCTGTAAAAACAAGTGTTTGAGCTGCTATTGGGGCAAGAGGAGTGGTGGGAGGGAGGGGCTGCTTAATCATGTCCTCTCAGTTTTCTGTGTAACACTGGGGATTCCAAGCTTCTTTTCCTCCCATATACATGTTATCGAATCACCACAGATGGAAAAGCAGCAAGAGGAAGGGCAATTTTGAATGGGGGAAAAAATGACTACATGGGTGTCAGGGAACTGCCATCGGAAGAACCGGAGGTGCAAAGGCTCATTGAGGTTGAGAGAGAAGTAGCAGCGGAAGAGGGAACCAGTAGAGGGCGAGCAAGAACTCCAAGGGAAAGTGAGTCGGAGGGATGGCTCAGAGACGCTTCCAGCGAAAACAGTGGGGAGGTCTCAGGACCTCCTATAGGGACACCCACTCCTCGCCGGAAACTGTCACGCCGAGAGTCCAGAAGACGTGTTTCCGTTAAAGAGCTTTTATGTTGGAAACGATTCCGAAAGCAACCACTTTCGGATTCTACTAGCGATTGACGCAGCCATGCCGGAGGGGCTCCGTCACAGGCAGAGGTTTGAAAACCTGATCAAACTCTGAGGGACTTGCATTTTACGCACAAGCAGCTCATCATCCCATCACAGCAATCCGAAAGTCTCCGAAAGCCAGCTTGTGCAGGGAGAGGCATCATGAGCAACCCAGCCGGAACCGGAGGAGCAGGAGCAGCTGGAGGGGGTCCAAGCCTGGAAGAAAGGTACAGGGCGTTGGAGATCCAGCTGGCGCTGCAAACAGCGAGGCTTGAGGAGAGGAGGGCTCAGGATGCAGAAAAGGGAAAGGAGAAAACCACCCCGCTCGCCAGAAAGGTGCCAGGATTGGTGCAGAAATTCGGGGGGGGGGGTCCCAGGAACTATCATGCCTTTAGAACAGAGATGCAATACGCTCTCAACCTGCAGTTTGATGACTTCCCCGACGAGGAATCGTGAGTGGCTTTTGTAATTGGCCATCTCGAATCGGGGGCGAAGGACTGGGTTAGACCCCTGATGGCAGCGAATAATGAGATCCTAAAGGACACGAGGAAGTTTTTTCGTGCCATGGACCTGATGTTTTCCAGCGACATTGAGCAGGGGGTGGTGCGAAGGCAGTTAATGGCTTGCCAGCAGGGAAGCCGATCTGTCCGTGAGTACTGGACTGAGTTTACTATGCTGATTCATAAATTGGGGTGGGACCTATCGGCGGAACCCATCCAGATGCTTTTCGAAGAGGGGCTTTCTTCGGCCGTCAAAGATGAACTTTCCCGGGGGCCCAGGGCGGAGTCTATGGATCAGCTGACTAAATCTGCGCTGTCCATAGGAGCGCGCCAGGAGGCGAGGGCTTTGGAAAAGCGGGAAGGGAAAGGAGACCGTTGGAGGGAGCTCCGCATTCCAGACATTCCAGAGCCACCTTTCCCGCCGGCAGAGCCGATGGAAGTTGGAACAGCGCGGGCGCGCGCAGTTTCAAATCCCAGTGAAGGGCGGAAGAAGGAGGGAAAGAGCGCCAAGAGATGTTATCTCTGCCAACAGCCAGGGCACTTTGCCAGAGTCTGCCCACAAAGAAAGGAATGGCAAGGGATGGCAGGAGCTGTTGGGGAAAAGGAAGAGGAAAGCAAGGAGCAAGTAAAAGCCAACGCCTGGCTGCCACCGTCGGGGCACAGCAGCCAGGCCAAAGAGCAGTGAAAGTGCCCACGCCGGAACCTCCCAGACCTGCTTTAGTGATAGAGGTGTTACTAGAACTGCCAAACGGACACCCACTAAAGATCAAGGTGCTTTTGGATTCAGGCAGCTCCTGTAATTTCATGAGTAAGGAGTTTGCAGCTGAGCACCAGATACAGACCATCCCTTTAAGTAACCCCTTGCAGGTGACTACGATTGACGGCAGAGAGCTGTTGGGGGGAGAAGTTAGCCAACAGACTGTCCCGATGATAATGAGGGTGGCAAGGCACACCGAACGGATAGCGTTTAATGTGGCCACCTTGGGAGGAGCTCCCATCATTTTGGGGATGAGCGGGCTGGCGCTACACGATCCGCTAGTGGGCTGGCATCAGAGGGTGGTCTCCTTTGGGTCAGCGCATTGCCTAGAACACTGCAAGGAGGGGAAGGTTCCGGGAGGAGCCAGAGTCACCCTAGCCGGGATGGAAGTAATGGACAAAGGGAAGGTGCCCCCGCAATACACAGATCTGAGCAACGTATTCAGCGAAAGGGAAGCAGACAAACTGCCACCGCATAGACCCTTTGACTGTCAAATCAACCTACTCCCTGGGGCCCAACTCCCAGTGGGCAAGCTGTACGCCATGTCAGACAGGGAGATGCAGGAGCTGAGGGAGTTCATTGACAAAAACCTGAAGCGAGGTTTCATCAGAGAGTCCCGAGCGGTGGGGGGCAGCCCAGTGTTTTTTGTGGACAAAAAAAACACAGATAAGCCGAGACTTGTGTGTGACTTTAGGGCCCTGAATGCAGTGTCGGAACCCCTGGCTTTCCCTATGCCCCGAATTGATGACATTTTGACCAGGGTAAGGAAGGGAAAGATTTTTACAAAGCTGGACCTGCGGGGGGCGTACAATCTGATACGCATAAGGAAGGGGGATGAATGGAAGACCACCATGTTCACCCCTTTGGGAGCCTTTGAATACCTCGTTATGCCCTTCGGTCTACAAGGAGGCTCCGCGTGCTTTCAAGCTTTTATTAACCACGTTCTGGGACCTTTGCTCTACAAGAATTGTGTGGCCTTTTTAGACGACGTGTTGGTGTATTCGGAAGATGAGGAGCAGCATGTGAGGGACGTTCGAGAAGTGTTGGGCAGGCTGCAAGCCAACCAGCTGTGGGTGAAGCTGGAGAAGTGCCAGTTTCATACCAAGGAGGTGGAATTCCTGGGGTACCGCTTGTCAGACAAGGGATTGGCCATGGATCCAGGCAAGGTCCAAGTGGTACTGGAATGGAAGACACCGAAGACCAAGAAGGATGTGCAAAGATTCTTGGGGTTTGGGAACTTTTATCGGAAGTTCATCAAGAACTTTGCCCACTTGACGGCGCCCATCACCGACTGCCTCAGCAGCAAGAAGAAATTTGTTTGGACGGCAGAGGCGGAGCGAGCATTTGAAGAACTGAAAAGGGCTTTCGCCTCGGAAGAACAACTTCTGCATGTGGATTTACGAAAACCCATGAGAGTGGAAACCGATGCGTCCGACCGGGCGGTAGGGGCGGTACTTCTTCAACCGGGGAGGAGTACGTCGGAGTGGAGACCGTGTGCCTTCTTCTCGCGGAAGCTGAATAAATCCGAGAGGAACTACACGGTGTATGACAGGGAACTACTTGCCATTCACGAAGCGTTCCGGAGGTGGAGACATTTATTAATTGGGGCACAACACAAGGTGCAAGTGTGCACCGACCACAAGAATTTAGAGTATTGGAGAACAGCTCGAGTGCTCAACCAACGACAAGTGAGATGGGCACAGGAATTCTCCAAATTCCACTTTGAAATTTGTTATGTGCCAGGCCCAGAAAACGTCAGGGCGGACGCGCTCTCACGCAAACCAGAGTATTGGGAGGGGGAGGGGGCGATCGAAGAGAGACATGTCATCCCTGAGGACCGCTGGGTGTGTGGGGCGGCGCTGGTGGGGCAACGAGAACTGGTAGAGGAAACGGAAAATGATGAATATGCCCAGGATAAGCTCAGAGGTCTCAGGGGGGAGGGCGAGAGCCCCGGAGGTTTTGAGGAAATAAATGGGGCATTGTATTACAAAGGGGCACTGTATATACCCGAAGGTGAATTGAGGGGGAGAGTACTCAAGCAGTTGCACGATAGCCCCACGGCGGGACATTTTGGGCAACACAAGACCATGTGGTTGGTTACCAGGGAATTTTGGTGGCCCAAGGTGAGGGAAGATGTAAGGGAGTATGTAAGAGGGTGTGACCAATGTCAGCGAGCCAAAGGGGAAAGAAGGGCACCGGCAGGGTTATTAGAACCATTACCCACACCAGAACGGCCTTGGGAAGCGGTATCAATAGATTTTATGACGGATCTGCCGAAGTCCAAGGGGAAAACAGCCATCATGGTAGTAGTAGACCTGTTAACTAAGATGTGCCACTTTGTAGCATGCTCACATGCAGTCACAGCGGAAGAAACAGCGAAGTTGTTTGTAGAACACATCTTTAGGTTGCACGGGGCTCCCTTGAGGGTGATCTCAGACCGCGGCAAACAATTTACTTCCAGGTTCTGGAGGAAGCTCATGAGCTTGCTGCACGTGGAAGTCAATTTTTCAACTGCCCGGCACCCTGAAACCAACGGGCAGGCGGAAAGAGCAAATGGCATTCTTCAACAATATCTGAGGTGTTATGTCAATGACAGAGAGAACGATTGGGTCGAAAAGTTGGCGCTGGCAGAATTTGCCTACAATAATGCGGAGAATGTGTCCACAGGGATGAGCCCCTTTTTGGCTAATTACGGGTGTCACCCCAGGGCATTTCCAGGGGAAGGAGGGGAGAGATGGAGCGTCCCAGCGGCTGAACATTTTGTAGAAGAGATGGAAGCGATCCATCATCAGCTCCAGCTCAACTTAGAAAGGGCCAAGGCACAATATAAGAAGCAGGCAGACAAGAACAGAAGGGAAGGTGAAACCATAAGGGTGGGGGATCAAGTGTGGCTGTCAACCCAAGGGTTGCCGTTCAAAGGGGGTTGTAAGAAATTGAGGCCCAGAAGATTGGGACCCTTTGAGGTCATTCAGCAGGTCAACCCGGTGGCTTTCAAACTCCGGTTACCCAACCACATGAAATTGCACCCAGTGTTCCACAGGTCGTTACTGTCACCATACAGGGGGGGACGTGAAGGGGAGCACGTCAGGGGACCAGCCTTGGAAGAGAGGGAACGCCGCAACCATGTAGCGGAAATCCTCGATTCCAGGTGGAAGGGAAATCAGGTGGAGTATTTGGTGGCATGGGAAGGGGAACCGGAGTCAGAAAACACCTGGGTGATTGCAGAGGAAGTCAATGACGAGGTTTTAATAGAAACGTTCCACCAAAGATTCCCGAGGAAACCTCAGCCAGTAGCAAGGTTTAGGAGGGAGTATTTCGGCACCACCGACGAGGAAGAGGAACTGGAAGGGTTCGCGGAGTCGGAGTTGGAAGAGGGAGTGGACTCCGATGACGAAGAGTACCGAGAGACCAGGGACAGCAACAAGTGGAGGGAAGTGTTCGAGACTTCGGAAGATGAGGGAGGTTCTTTCAGGGGTTTTACCTCCTCACCGCCCGTAGGGGAGGAGACGGGAGGGGGTGAAGGGGGCCCTGGAGGGGAGGTGGATGTCAGGGAACTGCCATCGGAAGAACCGGAGGTGCAAAGGCTCATTGAGGTTGAGAGAGAAGTAGCAGCGGAAGAGGGAACCAGTAGAGGGCGAGCAAGAACTCCAAGGGAAAGTGAGTCGGAGGGATGGGTCAGAGACGCTTCCAGCGAAAACAGTGGGGAGGTCTCAGGACCTCCTATAGGGACACCCACTCCTAGCCGGAAACTGTCACGCCGAGAGTCCAGAAGACGTGTTTCCGTTAAAGAGCTTTTATGTTGGAAACGATTCCGAAAGCAACCACTTTCGGATTCTACTAGCGATTGACGCAGCCATGCCGGAGGGGCTCCGTCACAGGCAGAGGTTTGAAAACCTGATCAAACTCTGAGGGACTTGCATTTTACGCACAAGCAGCTCATCATCCCATCACAATGGGAAAGGATCAAGAAACTCCTCACCTGCTATTCCTCCACTTGGGATTACAATTCCCATGGCCACTTTTCATTTTAAAAAGAATGTTTTAAAAAAACCACACATCTGACATATAATATACCCAGTTTACCTGAAGGAGCGTCTCCACCCCCATCGTTCTGCCCGGACGCTGAGGTCCAGCGCCGAGGGCCTTCTGGCGGTTCCCTCATTGCGAGAAGCAAAGCTACAGGGAACCAGGCAGAGGGTCTTTTCGGTAGTGGCGCCCGCCCTGTGGAACGCCCTCCCATCAGATGTCAAAACGATAAACAACTACCTGACATTCAGAAGACATCTGAAGGCAGCCCTGTTCAGGGAAGTTTTTAATGTATGATATTTTAGTGTTTTCTGGTTTCTATGGAAGCCGCCCAGAGTGGCTGGGGAAACCCAGCCAGATGGGCGGGGTACAAATAATAAATTATTATTATTATTATTATTATTATTATTATTATTATGCCTAGTATGAGCTTCTGTTTTCCTTCATTTATGTGCAATCTTTAGCATTTTCTGCACCCAAGACCCCCAAGTGGATCTGTAACTAGGTAAGAGGAGGTCCTCATTCCCTCTTGCAAGTAAAAATAAGTACAGTGAAATTGAGCATGTTTTTCTTCCGCACTTCCCCTCCTCTCCATCTTCTGTGCCTCTTTTTGTCTCTGTTCTGACAGAATGCTGCTTGCAACAAGCTTCTTGGGACAAATACTTCTCCTTTTTGCTCATGCTACTTTGCAAATCACAGTGTGTACCAACGGTTCTATATTTTATACCGAGTAATGATGACTTATGATTTCAACACCACTTTTGAAAATCCCAATGGATAACAGCAGCAGTTTGTCACTGGCAAAATATACTCAGTCCTTGGTACTAGATGGGCTTCTTGCTTTGCTTGTTATTTGCATAAATCTCTTTTGTATAGTTAGACCAATCCTGCAAAAGCTAATGCCCATAAGTCTTCTCTCAGAGTATATCAGGCGAAGTTTGAGTAGAATGCTATGCAACACATCTTATATCCTGCTCCAAAGGGTGTTTCCATGCCTGTATTTCTCAGACTTAGGCACTGCCAGACAGTTGCTATTCTCAAGTGGAATTTAAACATATATTTGGCAAATTCAAATTGTGTGTTTTATAGTTGATTGGGAGGTCTTGTGCAAAAACCCCGCTTCCCCAAAAGATCGGACTTTTGCAATAAAGAAAACGATGGGAAAAGGCACTGCGACGTATGAGTTTACATATGCTTTGACACAAACTCATCTAACCTCAATGCAAACAAATAAGAATGAATTCTCAATAAACAATCAATGTCGTCTAATCATCCTGCAAACAAATCAGGGTGAATGCTCGATAGGTCAACTGGAAATGCCCTTAGTTTCTCATAAAAAAGGCCCTAGTATTACTGCAATACTCTCTATATTGCAAGGGCATTTCATTTCATCACATCTCTTAGCAACTGATCCACCACAAAACTGTCTTATTAGAGGGGTGTTTTTTAGTACATATTACCCATTCACTAATCACTTGCTTCAATCACCACCTACTTAATCCCTTCTCTCTCTCTCTGACCTTGAACAATCCTGATCTCCTCACAACCCCACAGACATTTTATAGTCTTTCCCAACCTTTCACTGGAGAAAAAGAAACTCACTCAGTCTCAGTAGAGCTATTGATATGGGTATGTGCATACACTGAGCTGTGTTCTGGCTCCTAAATGTAATAACCCCATTCCAAAGCCTAGCCCCACGTTTTAAGCAGAGGCACTACACATTTACAGAAAACCCATTAAAAAAGGGTTATGGGATGTCAGAGGGCTAAGAGGGGTGGACCAAAAGCCACTAAAAGGGGGGGGGGAGAATGGCAACAAAGAGAAGTCGCTCAAGCAACTTCATTGAAAAGGCAGGGATGCCTGGAGTATCATAGTCATAATACTTCGACACTGATATAGGGCTTGGGGTACATTATCTCAGGGTGCTTACAATAACCTTGTACAGCAGGTTAAGTATTATTATACCATACTGCTGGAGTGACACTGAGACAGAGAGAGCATTGGCTTCCTCAAGGCAATCTAGTGAGGTCATGACAGAGGTGACATTTCAACCAGGGATTTCCCACTTCACTTCCTTGCAGAGCAACCCTAAACCGTGGTTCTGTACTCCTCTGGGCAAGGGAGCGGCGGGTTCGGATGCGGCAGAGGTTTCTCCACCACCAACAGCTCCACAGGTGGCAGGGGGCTGTTTCTGCTGTGCCCACCAACAGCACAAGCTGTTGACAACCTACCCGGGGTGTTTGCTTCCTTCAGGAGGCCCTGAAATTTGTGGGGATGGGGGGAGTGGCAGAGCTGAGCCAGCCATGGATCCTCCTGGCAGCCACAGATGGGGCCCAACTGGGCCTTTCTGCAGCAGAAGCCTAGAGCTAGCAAAACGTAAAATAGGCTTCTACGCAGGCCAGTGCCAAGAGCAGAACTTTGAATGCCGTAGTGTTGCTGTCCCTCTGCCCAGCACTACTGTTCCTTGGCTGGGACTGTGGATTGCTCCCTTAGCCTTGCAGCAGCTCCCTTAAACAAAAGGCTCAAAGCCCAGTAAAATTGCAACATGTTAAGTGTTTTTTGGATCAAACCAGAGAGACAGTCCTTACTTAAGTGAAGAATTACTCTTAATTAAAAGCACACACTGGCATGAACAAAATATTTCAGTCTTTTTTCTTCTTCTTGCAATTAATTAAGTGGGGCAAACTTTTTGAGTGCATTTTTAAAAATCTGAATCGGTGTTACAAAGCTGGCTCGTTGTCACGTTTGCAAATGCAGGGCAAAATGGCAACTGTGTAACAAGACAATGAACTACAGCAGTGGTATTTAATAATGTGCCAAATGCCTTTGATGACTAAATAGCATTTGCAAGAAGCTAGTCTCAGCATCTGTGGTACTCAAGGTATTTATTTCCAACAGCAAGCAGAGGAAAAGCACAAGGAAATATTACAGATAATAAATCAAGCAGGTGTGATTTATTTTAGTTCTGACTGGCAATTTTTCAGTACCACTGCTATGTATGAGCCTCACAGCTTGAACTAAAAGGTCTATTTCACAAAGTTTTAGCACACAAATGATATTTATAGGTTATATGTGAAAAATAAGCTGGTTAATCTCATCATAACAAAAACAATAGCTGATAAGAGGAAAGCCGACCTGCCTTCTGAAAGCAGTAAGGTACAGGAATGGATTCAGACCGCATTACTAAACTGAGTGCAAGCCCTGATTTAACTGGATGGTGCCCTGCAGGTTCAAGCAACCCAAAGTTGAGGCCACTTACAGCAACGTCTGAAGAAATTTGGAACATGCTGCAAATGTGCCCTAAACCTTCCTCCAAGGAGGTCAGTTTGCCATTTAGCCTCACAACATGCCTGTGGGGCAGTTCACAAAAGATCCCTACAACCAGTCATTAAACTTTGCAGTCCAGAGGGGATCTGAAGCAGAGTTTTCCATATCCAAACCTGACCCTCTAGCCACCATGATTCTCCAGCATCCATCACTAAGATGGATGGACATCTGATCAGCAGCACCAGCTGTGGGGGCAAGGTCCTTATGAAGTCAAAGGCAAACAAAACAGAACAGGCAGGGAAAGGGTAAGCTCTTGTTTTTGAGCTCTTTAAGTCACGGGGCAGAACAAACCACCAGTATGGGAGCCAGATCAAGCAGCTTTGGAATAATCAAAGGATAAAGTCGGACAAAAATAAATAGAGATGATTTCTGTGACCAGGTAAAGGTAAAAAGTGGTAGCGTACCCCTGGACAGTTACGTCCAGTCAAAGGTGACTATGGGGTTGCGGTGTTCATCTCGCTTTCAGGCCAAGGAAGCCGGCATTTGTCCGCAGACAGCTTTCTGGGTCATGCAGCCAGCATGACTAAAAAACTTCTGGTGCAATGGAACACCTTGAGGAGTGCCAGAGCACACAGAAATGCCATTTACCTTCCCACCGCAGTGGTACCTATTTATCTACTTGCACTGGTGTGCTTTCGAACTGCTATGTTGGCAGGAGCTGGGACAGAGCAACAGGAGCTCACCCCATCACAGGGATTCTAACTGCTGACCTTCTGATCGGCAAACCCAAGAGGCTCAGTAGTTTAGACCACAGTGTCACCTGCATCCCTAGTTAATAACCAGGTAGAGACTAGCAAACATACACTGGAATAAAAACCCTGTTGTGCTCTGGGTGTGCTAAGGGCTCTAACTCTTTCCACAGACAACGCTTCCCCAAGCTAGTGCCCTCCATTTGTTTTGAACACCAATCAGTTCCCACCAGCACAGCTAGAGCTGATGGGAATCGTAGTCTAAAACATCTGGAGGGCACCAGGTTGGGAAAGGCTGCTCTGGAGCTATCTATGTTTTAAAACCTGTATCCTGTTGATGTAATGCACAAACTTTTGGAGGCTAAAGTGGTATTTGCTGCAGCCAAGGCTATTTGGTTGGATGGTTGTTCATTAGTCATTTAAAATATTTATATTCCACCTGTCTCAACAACCTGATTAAAACAATTCATTAATCAATTAAAAATAATTACACAAATTAAAAAAAGAAGCAGGTAATATACAGTAAGTATAAAACAGAGCAGGTAGTCAATCAAGTGCCACCAGACACCTGAGCAAACAGGAGTTTTTAATTAGCACCTACAATTTGACAATGTAGGCATATCCCCTTGCAATCAACTCATTTCATACTTGCATCAGCCCCAGGACTTCCCTTTGCACATTCCTAGGAGGAAAATTCAGAAACTGCTTATGCAGTGTCACTGGAATCAGTGGGACTGCAGCAATATATATATGTGTGTGTATCGTTCCTCCACATTTCATAATGGCTGATCTATAAGTGTGACTTGAATCATGTTTATAGCTGAGTAAGTGCCTTGAAGCTATTATGCATCTTCACAAATCTACCGGAAAGCAAAGAGAGAGGAACCATATACAAACAATAGCACAGGGGTCCTGCTGGTACACATTTTTATTTTAAATTAACTATAGGCCACCTTTCACTGTGAAAAATAACAAGGTAGTTTACAAAATAAAACCAGTACAACACAATAACAATAAAACATTACGCAGAATATCAAGGGTTTGGTAAAGTCAGTATTAAGGATCTGAGCTTGGGAGTGCCCATGTAAATAGTTCAATATCTACCAAGCTGCAGAACACCTGCACCATAGGTGCCCATCATATATTTAAGTGGAGCTCATTATACAATGTGGGGGCTAACACAAAAAAGGCCCTCCTTCGAGTTGCCAGATGTGTCTCTACTAGATGCCTAGAAGGACCTCATCTGACAACCTAAGGGAACAAGCAGGTCTAGGTAGAAGGGTCCTCCTTCTCAGATAACCTAGTCCTAAGCTGTGCAGGACTTATATGTCAACAACAAAATCTTAAACTCAGCTCGGCAGCAATTATGCTGCCAATTGACACCAATCAGCTATCGGGTACAGGTTACGTGAAGTGCTTATCACGAGCTGAGGTGGAAAATACAGAGAAAGTATTAGTATTTATTTGCAAAAAAAAAAAAAAAAAGCACAAGTGGTCTGGCAAATTAGATAAAAGAATGTTATCAACAAAATGAACTGACCTTTATAGTAAGAAGCACCGGTTGACAGTTTGCAGATATAGCATGTGGAGTAAATTGTGTGTCTCTATTTCTTAGGTATTCTGGTTTTAGTATATAGCCAGAACCACCATTATCCAAAAATTTCCCAGTTTGAAGATCCATTTGCAGTCCTGCTGTTTGGAAATTTAAGGCCACTGTATGAAAAAGCAGAATGTTCAATTACAGAAAGGTAGACAGCAGGAGGCTACAATTTAAATATATATATTTACAATATCCACCCTGCAAGCTGCTTGAATATACACACCACAGTAACTCCAGCTATGGATTCAAAGCACTTGAGTAGATACAGCTATTATGGTGTCTTCTTAGAAGGTTTTCCATTTTTAAAATAAGCATATTATGGACAAACTAACCAATCTCAGACTGAGTAGAGCAAATCAGTAGGACATTAAGAGGATCAGGCTGGAATTAACTGATCAGGCTGCCTTAGTTGACGGCACTTTGAAAGAGGGATCATAGCACATGGTTATGTAAATTCATCCAATGCTTTTTGTTTTGCAAACCCGGGTATATTGCAAGGCTGTGGGTGAAATTTTACTGTGGTGCAGTAACAAGGCTACAACTTTTATTGGCAGCAGTGCCTTAGCAGTTTGGCTTCACATATGGCAAGGATCAATTCATGACCTAGCTCATCTACTGTATGATGTGAAAGCCCCACCCTTGGTCCATGTGCTGGGTAGTTAATACACATTTTGCTGCTGCTTCTTTTTTTCTCTTTCTTTTTTTATTTGTTAGCTTCTTTTTAAAAAATGCTTTGTAGTTTTACTGCCTCCAGAGGTCCTCCCCTCCCCCAAATGTATAAAATGGAAGGCTGCTCTGATTTGTTTGTTCAAACACTCATTTTTGCCTTCATAAACCAGTATGTGCAAACTCCATCTATAATAATTTTTCTGCTTATTGCGGGCAGCAGTGCTCCAAAAATATGACCAATCTTTCAAAATTATGGAAGAGTGGCAGCCATACCTCTCTGGAATTCCCAGTTATTAAAATTCTCTGCATGTCTCTAGTGTATGGAATTGCAACAGATGAACAAGAGCGATGTCGGCTGCAATCCTAAACACACTGTACTAAGGAGTAAGCTTTGTTTGTTTGTTTTAGAGGATTTGAAATATTCAAGGCAAACCCTCCCAAGGCAGGTTACAAAGATAATTAGCTGCATATGCATAGCAGGAACATGATGCTTCCAAATAATTTATAGAACAGCCCAGCTGCAATTATTCCAGCCCAGGTCCTCAATGACAATCTTTTTACCCATCCACTCATAATCTCTCCTGTCCTGCCTATCCACAGAAGTTGTTTCCAGCTATCAGGCATTGGCCCACACTGGTTCCACTTCTCTGGTAAGGGTGGTCCAGTGCCTCAGTTAGTGGAAGTTTTGTTCTAATGATGAAAAGATTTGGGGATTTGGGTGGGAATGGCTAGACCACCTTTCTGTTTTCCAAAACCTTTGAGGTCTACATAACATTAGTGATGGGGAGGAAATTAGATTCAGTTCGCATGTATAGTGGTACCTCAGGTTACATACGCTTCAGCTTACAGACTCCGCTAACCCAGAAATAGTGTATCTGAAGAAGTGTGCATGCACACGAAAGCTCATACCAAGAACTAACTTAGTTGGTCTTTAAGGTGCTACTGGAAGGAATTTTTTTTGTCCAGAAATAGTGCTTCAAGTTAAGAACTTTGCTTCAGGATGAGGACAGAAATTGTGCTCCGGCGGCGTGGCAGCAGGAGGCCCCATTAGCTAAAGTGGTACCTTAGGTTAAGAACAGTTTCAGGTTAGGAACAGACCTCCAGAATGAATTAAGTACTTAACCCGAGGTACCACTGTAAAGGCAAATGTACCTAATCAACACTTTCTGAAACAATATGCAAACTGAAACACAGCCGTCCATTGAAAATTCCCTGAATTTTGCAATGTATTATTATTATTTTATTATTATTTATTTGATTTCTATACCACCCTATACCCGAACGTCTCAGGGCAGTTCACATAAAATATCAAATACATAAAATCAAAACAAAACCAACAACCCAAGCAGACCCCCCCCCCAAAAAAAAGAGGCAGCATTTTTTTAAAAAGGGTGTAGATCAAGTCAGGCAAAGGCCTAGTTGAAAAGGAACATTTTTGCCTGGTATAAAGGTGTATAGTGAAGGCACCAGGTGGACTTCCCTGGAGACAGCATTCCACAGACAGGGAGCCACTGCAGATAAGGCCCATTCTCGTGCTGCCACCCTCCTGACCTCTCACGGAGGAGGCACACGAAGAAGGGCCTCAGAAGATGATCTCAGGGTCCAGGTAGGTTCATATGGGAAGAGACAGTCCTTGAGGTATTGTGGTCCTGAGCCATTTAAGGCTTTATAGGTCAAAACCAGCATTTTGAATTGGGCCCGTATTGAATGTAGTTTTCTAGCCAATGGTGTGTACAAAAACGCATACTATACTAAGAGAAAGGCTCCATAAACTGCACACACACACATTCACCTATACACACATGCACTAGGGGCTGTGCCCCTGCTTATCTTACTGGCAAATCCAGCCTACCCCACTCCTCTTAAACCTTGCCAATCTCTCAATCCCCTAACCTTACAACATGACAACGCCCCCTTCCTCTAACGGATCACCAACCCCACCTCTCTCCTTAAATTGTGGTAGCAGCAAGTGTTGCTCTGCCACAATCCCAACAGCACAGGTAACACTTGGCATTAGCTGTGTGGCCACAGGCTAAGGGCCCAGTGGCATCACTAATACGTCGCCAGCCTCAGATGCTCTGATGTGGAAGAGGACCTTGCAAACATTGGCCTCAAACAGCTGACTGCTTTATGGCTTCGTGGAAAATGTACTGATCCAACATGCTGAGACACATTTATTCACAGGGTGCAGTTCCTTAGTCTGGAGGTAAATTTCATTTAAAAAAAAAAAACACATCATACTTCAATTAAAACAGTAAAAAAGTAAGTTTTGAAAAATCCATTTACCTAGGTGCATGTACATAAAAAGAAATATATTCCATGTGCTATATAGCAGGACTTTATGAATTTGTACTTTTCAATCAAACTGAAGGGTTAGTTTGGTACCTGCACACCAATGAATTCTGCAGCTCCCAATTTTCTGTATGGATTTTAGAGTTCCATTCAGAGTGGAGATCGCACAGAAATGGAACCAATGGCCATAGCTCACTGGTAGAGCATCTTGCTTTGCATGCAGAAGGTCCCAAGCTCAATCAAAGAGGGCTGGAAAACAACCCAGACTGAAACCCTAGGTAAAAAGGTAAAGGGCCGACTCAATCTCGCTTTAGTGGCCGAGGGAGCTGGCGTACAGCTTCCGGGTCATGTGGCCAGCATGACTAAGACGCTTCTGGCGAACCAGAGCAGCACACGGAAATGCTGTTTACTTTCCTGCTGGAGCGGTACCTATTTATCTACTTGCACTTCATGCTTTCAAACTGCTAGGTTGGCAGGAGCAGGGACCAAGCAACGGGAGTTCACCCCGTCGCGGGGATTCGAACCGCCAACCTTCTGATCGGCAAGTCCTAGGCTCTGTGGTTTAGCCCACAGCACCACCTGCGTCCCGAAACCCTAGGTAGTCACAGCTATTAAGTGTAGACTAGAGGTGGGGAACACGTGGCCCCCCAGATTTTGCAGGACTACAATCCCATCCTCCATGGCCATTGACAATGCTAGCTGGGAAGGATGTGAGTTGACAATTCTGAGCTAGATGGAGCAATGGTCTCCGTATAGGATGTTCTGTGAGGTCTAGTCATGCCAAAACACCGGGGGAAAGCCTACCTGGAATTCTTGAGTGCCTTTCAGATTTAATTCCCTTGTGCTATGAGGTTTGAAGGAGCTGTAAGAAAACTACGAGCTGCACAGAAAAGACTGCATTCTCTCAGATGCTTCTAGCATGTTTATTCAACCACACAGGGACAAATCTGGTAGCAGGGTTGGTGGAACCCTTACCGTGCAGGCTGAAAAACTGCTCAGGTGCTTCTATGTCATTGTATGCACTAATGCAGAGCTTTTCTCAGCCTGAACTCACTGGAAGTCAGTTCCAGCACCTTTCAGGTGGGTGCCATTGCCATTCTAAGAGAACGAGGGAGGTGTTCATAGTAAGTCCTGGCACCTCTTTTTCTAGAAAACTTGCACTGCACCAATGCCATAATATACATGAAAGTGCCTGTTTATAATTAATTTGGACAGCCATGGTTTCTGAATTAACTATTCTGCAGCACCCCTAATAAATTTAAATTATGAATTAATTACAAAGCAGAGCTGACAGATCCCACTCACCCTTCAGCGGCTGTTCAGTGTCGAATGAAAGAGAGAGAGAAACAAGATCTGCTCTTCTAATTTAACGATAAGTAGTAAAACCTAATTATAGTAAAAACAACAACACCTGTACTGAAAATATGCTTGACAATCTATGTAAGTTATGTGAAAATGCACCATTCTGTTGTCTAAACATTTTGAATTGCTACCCAAGCCCTCCTTGCAGTTTAATCATAAAGCACTGGTCTTTATCTTGAACACAAAACTGTCAGAATTTCCTTTTCTCAGAAGCTCAAAACACTTTCCGTTGTTTTGCTGCTGCAGTTTTGGAAATAAAACAGCACACTGCCTGGAACAGGATATTATAATTCATGGGGAAAAGACAGCACAGTTATCACTGGCATGAAGTAAAATCTTCCCTTGTCTAGGACTGTGGTGCTCCTCATATTGAAAATTCACTAGTCAGCCTAGTAAAGCACAAACATGACACACATAAAATAGATAAATGATTTTGGGTTTTTAAAAAATCAAAGGAACTTGATTGTTTGCCAGAGAGAAATACCGACCCAAAGAGGCACAAGTCATGTTTAAGAGTAATTCAGAAGAGGCTTATTCTCTCTTCCTATGAGATAAATGTAGAGCTACTGACTGCATGCTGTCAACTTCACATTTTATATCTGAGGAAGAAATGTCTGAATTTTAGAGTCCTTGGTTTGTTATGCTGTGTGGGATGTGTGCGTGTGGATCCTTCTTGGTGTCACTGTTTTGAGTTCTGGATTCTGAACTGGCATCCTTACAGGCTGATCTATAACTGATATTTCCGGACTCACTGGAAATTCAGAATTCCCAAAACAGCATGCAAACAAAAATGCAGCTATTTTTCAAAATTTGCACTTCTACAAAATTTGCTGCCCTGTGTGCAAACATGTGAATATTAGGCGAAAGTGTGCATTGAAAATGCATATATTTGTGAAAACAGCATTATTTAGAACTTTAGAAAGATAGGAAATGGAGAGAAATTAAAAAAGAGGTGTAGATAAGCCCCTGGTCAGTTTGTGCTGGTCTACTGCATTTCCAAATATGTGTACAAACAGTGGTGCTGTCAAGGCAGGTCTTTGAGGCAGATTTCCAGGGGGCCTACTCAGCAGAATAAGCAGAAGCAGGGCAGGCTAACTGCTTACTGAAGTAAATGAAGTAATACACACCAGCATCTAACGAGGGCACTTAAAATGCCCAATTTCATCGCTGCATATTAATGATCAAATCAGGAGTGCAGGAAGCACTCGGTCCATCTAGATCAGGATTGTCCACACCAGGTGTGGGAAATCTTTGGCCCTCCAAATGTTTCTAAGCTATGCTTCCCATCAGCACAAGCAAGTATGGCCAGCTGTGGTTCAGCAACATCTGGAGAGCCAAAGGTCCCCCCCACACACACACACCTAGCCTGCCCTGAGTGGCAGAGGCTCTCCAGGGTTCAACATGGGAACATTCCCAGTACTGCATGGAGATGCTGGGGTTTGAATCAGGAGCCTTCTGGGTGCAAATCAGAGGTTTCTGCTACTGAGCTATGGCCCTTCCCTAAACACACAAGGAATTTAGCCCCATTGAACAGCGTGGGACTCACTTCCAAGTAAACATGCAAAGGGAATGTATGTCATCATTCACTTTCAACGTAACTGTTATAGGTAAGAATGATGGTGGGTGCGGGGAGGGAAGATCTCAGATGAGGCATATGGAAGGGCATATGCTTTGTGAGATTTGGCAGAAATTATGTAAGCAGCCGCAGTGTCAAGAAAAGTTTGGACTAATTACATTTTATAGCTATAAAGTCATTTTCATCTGCAAAGTTAAAGGTCTCGGTTACTTTAATGTTTTTAATTACATTCATTTTCCCCATTTAACTGCAAATGTTGGTGCCTCCGCTGCAAAAGCATTTTTAAAGTTATTATAAATCATTCATTGCCATTTCCCAATTACACCTGAAAACGCATTTCCACCAGGATCCTTTGTATATGGGGGTAGGAGAGGAATATCTGTGGGGTGGGGGGACTGCTCATTAAAAGAAATCTAAGCTGGGGTTTTACTGAAATGGGCAAATCAATCTGATATTCACACTTTGGCCTAAAAGAACTTCCTGAAAGAGACCGGGGAGATGTTTTTAATATCATCTAAAATGCATTGTGTTTTTGACAGCACACTGCCTTTAGTCAGGTTCATTATTCCCTGTTGCCAAAGTAGGCCTTTAATACATTAATTAAGGAAATATGATAGCAAAACCCTTAAGATTGTCAGGAAGACTCAAGGGGAAGTTTAATACCTGAAATCATTTTGGTTCCTTATTAATTACCTAGACTGGATTTCAAGATCACTGTGTCCTCTAAAAAGTCTGTAGCATACACACACAGAGAGAGAGTGAGGTGGGGGGAGTATTTGATCCCCTGCCAAATTTGCCTGTTTGCTCTCTGATGAAGAAACGACCAGTCCATAATTTTAATGGTAGGTTTACTATAGCTGTGAGAGACAGAATAACAACAGGAAAACCCCCAGAAACCCAGAAGACAAAAGCCAGAGATAGATGTGCATTATAATGAGTGAAATAAGTATTTGATCCCTTTGCAAAAAATGACTTAGTACTTGGTGGCAAAACCCTTGTTGGCAATTACAGAGGTCAGAGGTTTCTTGTAGGTGGCCACCAGGTTTGAACATATCTCAGGAGGTATTTTGTCCCAGTCCTCTTTGCAGATCCTCTCCAAGTCAGTAAGATTTTGAGGCTGATGTGTAGCTACTCGAACCTTCAGCTCCCTCCACAGATTTTCGATGGGATTAAGGTCTGGAGACTGGCAAGGCCACTCCAGGATCTTAATGTGCTTCTTCTTGAGCCACTTGTTTGTTGCCTTGGCCGTGTGTTTTGGGTCATTGTCATGCTGGAATACCTATCCTCAACCCATTTTCAATGCCCTGGCTGAGGGAAGGAGGGCTCACCCAAGATTTGATACATGGTCCCGTTCAATGTCACTTCAATGCGGTCCTGTCTCCTTAGCAGAAAACACCCCCAAAGCATAATATGTCCCCCTCCATGTTTGATGGTGGGGATGGTGTTCTTGGGGTCGTAGGCAGCATTCCTCCTCCTCCAATCACAGCAAGCTGAGTTGATGCCAAAGAGCTCAATTTTGGTCTCATCTGACCACAACACTTTCACCCACCTCTTCTCTGGGTCATTCAGATGTGCATTGGCAAACTGCAGACAGGCCTGTACATGTGCTGTCTTGTGGGCTCTGCAAAATCTCAGTCCTTCACGGCATAGTGTATTACCAACTGTTTTCATGGTGACTATGGTCCCAGCTGCCCTGAGATCATTGACAAGTTCCCCCTGTGTACTTCTGGGCTGTTTCATCACTGTTCTCATGATCATTGCAACTCCACGAGATGAGATCTTGCATGGAGCCCCAGACCAAGGGAGGTTGACAGTTATTTTGTGTTTCTTGCATTTGTGAATTATTGCACCAACTGTTGTCACCTTCTCACCAAGCTGCTTGGCAATAGTCTTTAGCCCAGTCCAGCCTTGTGCAGGTCTACAATCTTGTCCCTGACATCCTTGGACAGCTCTTTGGTCTTGGTCATGGTGGCTAGTTTGGAATCTGCTGGATTGATTGCTTCTGTAGACGGGTGTCTTTTGTACAGGTACTGTAACGAGCTGGGATTACAGGGGAACCTTCAGCCTTCCAGATATTAAGGACATAGGAAGCTGTCTTATACAGAGTCAGACCACTGGTCCATCTGGTTCAGTATTGACTATGCTGACCACTATCAGCTCTCCATGGTTTCAAGCAGGGGATAATCCCAACTCTACCGGAAGATGCTGGGATTGAACCCGAGACCTTCTGCATGCAAAGCAGATGCTCTACCACTGAGCCACAGCCCTTCCTGTTGCTGAACTACAAGTGCCCTCAATCCCAGGCAGAATGGAAGGAAGTTGGCCAGCAACATCTACAGAGTCAATGGTTCCCCACACCTGCTCTAACAGGAGACAGTGGACCAGGTTCTCTTCTGCAGCTTTACTAAGCAGCTGCAAAGATGATTGTGGATGCAATAAAATTCCAAGGCTGGGGACAATTTTGGCAACTAGTCCAACTCTAGCTCCAGCTCCACAGAGTTGGGGTCTTGGATTTATTTGGAAAACATTCTGAGAGCTTCTGTTTCACACATTCTATCCAAGAAGACCCCAGGACTAGTCTGGGGCATCTACATTCTCATGAGCTCAGCACCTAGACTTCTAATATTTTTAATGGGTAAGTATATAGGTAGTAATGATCGGGGGAGGTAGAGTCTCACGCTCTCATTTTGAAATGTTGCCTCCTGACTGTGGGGTGTGAATGTTCAGACTGACTCTTTTAACAGTTAAATAAAAAGAATATGTACGCCAAATGTTACACGGATGCTGCAAAAGATAATATCTAAGCTCACAAGGCAGGCAGCGCCCGATATGCATGGGTCATGCCTAAAACATTCATGCCATATATCGCTCATGCTTAAAATGGTTGCTGCATGTAACTCCAATGTAACACTTTTACTCCAATGTTATTTTAAAAAACAAAAACACAACAAAGTAGACATTATATTATTTTAAGACTTCATTCAAAAAAGAACCAAACCGGAACCACAATGAAAATGGCTCTGCTTTCTCAGGCTTTGTTTTTTGGGGAGAAAGCAGCAGCAAAAAACATCTTATACAAAATAAAGAAACACTTTAATCCATTCACATGCATAGTTTCAAGATTTAGTCTTGGAAAGAAAGGGTCGTGAACTTTTTGCTTTCCCAGACTCATATTCCTTGGGAATCCTCAGATTTATTTATTATCCCCACCCCTGCACAGGGAGTAAACACGTGCTTATAGAAACTGTGAAGCATGAGTTGGTCATTTCAAAACAATAATACTGATTCATGATTCTCTTTGCTTAAAAGGAAACCCAGACAGCAGAGGTAGGACCTGGTATACTGGACATCCTTCTAAATGTCCTGCTGGATTTCACAAGGCATATTTCAAGCTGACCTTATACCTAGTATAACTTCTCCGAGTCAGGGCCAAATAAGACACGACTCTCAGGTCCACAATTAGGATCTCATGTTGGGTGGTGGTGGTGGCTGTTTTTAAGTAGACACAGTGAAGTTGTAGGGGTTTTGGACTGTGGGAGGGTAGGTCAAGCCTTTCCCCTCACACATTTTCCCTGATCAAAATTGCCCCTCCTGGAGCCGCACAACTTATTGGTATAATGTGGGTATCTTTAAGTTTCTCCATCAGGCCAATAATAACTTGGAGGGGGAGAAAAGGGTGCAGAAGAAAAGGGTTAACCCCACTCCCTTCAATATTGCAGTCCCAATCTGATTTCACTCACCCCATATCTGCCATTTTAAAAAAAGAAAGAAAAGAAATTTTGTGGGAGATCTCTCGTGACGCATCTAGTTATGCCCTCAGACCCACAGCTAAAATGAAGGTTTTCCCTCCTCTTAGGGCTTCTTTCCTCTAAAAATTGGCTGTAATTCTGCAAAGACTGGAATTTTCCCCATCCTGCCGATACCTCCCTCTTGTGTGTGCATGTGCTGTCTTAGAACTCACAGCCTGAACACTGGAAATAGGTAATACTGGGGAAGATCTTGTGAATATAATAGTTCCATGTGAAAGTCTGATCTTCCATGTCTGGCAATAGCTTATGGACTGGACTGTTAACTGTTCATCTATAAACAGTTCGGATGCATTGTACTGTTGCATGGAACATTAATATCTCTAACTTGATTTTGATAACATGATAAATACTTCAAAAATATTTGTTGGCATTAAATGACTATTTAGCATTGCTACAGTTGCACTACGGATGCAACCACACACACACACACCTGTGAGTAAATCCCATTGAACCCAGGCTTACTTCTACTTCTAGACATGCACAGGATTGCACTGCATTTGTGTGAAAAGTTCCCATTTCATTAATGCTAAGGCAATACCTCAAAAAGCATTTTGAATTCTACAACCTTTTTTTGTTATCTCTTACTGTGTCAGATAAATGCAATGCAGACAATAACACTTTATTTAAATAATCACCGTGCATTTTCCTCTAGTGTATATATCACTGCTTTTCATTTTACTTCATAAATAAAAGAAAATAATTGTATAGCTGTACTAACCCAGTTGTTTCCAACCTACACTGCAGTTGCGTGTGGGAGGCATACTAATTTTTGCTGAGTGTAAGGTTCTATTGTATATGTTTTGCTACATTAGAAGGCTTGTCTTTCAGGGGCCTTGCTATTCCCAAAAGTGTGATTTGATTCTACAATTTACCCATGCCAATTTCCTCACTGCACGCCATGTTCCTGTTTTAACATTTACGGATGCGGTAGCTAAATACTGCGTGTGAGATATCTGTCTGTGATCTGTCTCAATATCAGCAAATCTTCAGCTACAACAAATGTTAGCTACAACAAAGGAGGGCGTAGATTTAGACAGACAGCTCAATACATGACTCACTCTTAGCTCTATACTGCAAAGCATGCAGCAAGACAGGAGCGGCTATAATGGGTGGAGAAGCAGGTGGGACCTGGAGTCAGGATAGTATGTAAAAGAGGCAACAGCAGAAACAGGTTCTCTCACCTACTCCATGGACAGCAAGCAAAGAAGAGCAAACGTCTACATGGGGAAAGCCAAAACACTTGCACTCTTTTACTGGAACTCAGGTGTCTCCAGTGATCTGACTGTAGCAGGAAGAGGCTGGGAATGTCTGGGCAATGCTTCTGAAGCTAGATACATAGACTAGTCCAGTCTCTTCATCAGCAGTTCACAATCCACAGAAATAACTCCACTGATTTGAATGGGAATTAAGCACCCTTTCTTTGCGTTGTATCCAAGGTGTGCAAGAGCAAAAGGTTGAAAAGGAATCCTTGCTGACAATCTTTCACAGGAGTGAAAAATTCTTGTAATGAAATGTCAAGCCTTGTGCCATACATAAGCAAGAAGACATGTTCTGAACGACAATAACAACCACGAGAACTTGAAATCACCTACCTATCTGACACCCAACGTTCCAGAATTCTTGAGGGTTATAATTGGAAGAGTTGGCCCGGGTTCCTTTTGGGTATATTCTTGTAAGAAATCTGACGGTATGCTGAACAAATTCATTAGCTACAAGACATTTTTAAATTCATGTTATTGGTACACAATAGCCTAACCAATTGAAAGCAATGGTTTTTTTAAAAAAAATCTGTTTGAGTACATGTGCACATTTAAAATTTTCTGATGTGTATTGATGTGACCGTTCATTTTGTCATAATCTGTTCCTTTACCTTAATTGTTAATGTCCTGGAAGGATGGGGTAGTACAAAGTCATTATCAAAAATCCATATATTTATTAGCTATACTTATATTAGCTATAAAAACATTCTTTATATAAATCAAATGGTGTGATCACTAAAAGTGAAGAAATTCTGATTGTCTCAGGTATATACAGAAGACAGTAATTTCTGGTAGTGGAGCACATGTGACTTGAAATTGGATGGATATTAGCCCTATATTTTATTTATCAGGATCTTTAGGCACCAGGCAAAAACTTTCCTCTATAACCAGGCCTTTGGCCTTGAACTATCTGTCTGTCTTTTAGAAATGGGTGGAATGTTTTTAATGTATTTCTTTTTCCTCTTGATTTTGATGCAACTATGGGGTGTTTGTTTGTTTGTTTGTTTGGCACTCTGGGTTGCCCTGGGCAAGACAGAGCAAAGAACAAATTCAATATGTAATAATAATTATGATAATGATAAATACTGTGGCCCAATTATTTGTTATTCACTTATTTGACAGTGTTCTTAAACTAGCCACCATTTTGAAGGAAAAAAGCAGCCATGAAGCCCAATCTGGAACATCTTCCTGATGCAGATTAGGGGCTCGCACCCATTTCCTGCTGACCCTCCCTCTCTATACCTGCTACTTGCCCCTGAAACGGCTGTTTACTGCAAAAGAAGGCACTCAGCAGCAAACAGCAGCCAGAGGGGGGTAATTTTCAATAGGGAATGAGTATGAGGCCCTGATCCAGATGAAGAGCAAGCTCTGAACAGGGAGCTCACAGCTGCTGACCCCCACCCCAAGTAAAATTCAAGCACCCATTGCCCCCAAAACGCATCAATAAAATAACATGCAGTTTGGCCTGTACCTGATATATTTCTGTTTCTGGGGACTTTACGTCCAACACAGTAGAAGCAGGTCTTATGGATCAAGAGACAGTCACAGACTCAAAGCTTACTGCATCCTACTTAGGCACAAATCACTTCCCACCCCCCTTTTTCTGGTGTGGTGTCCTGATTAAAATGTACCTGGTTCAGTCTGGTCATGAACTTACTTTGGAAACCCTGATGAAAACAGTACTCTCTGTATCAACCGAGAAGAGTATTCAGGCTTATTTTAATCAGGGTTAGCAACAGATAAATTATGCCAAACCAGTTTAGAGAGTGAGTGGGCGTTTTTGTTCATTTGTTTGGGGGTTTTTTTGTCCCACCACTTCCCTCAGGAAAACCCACTGTTTACCACTCAGTCTGATCAAATGTCAACCCACGAAAAACCCAATTGACGTATTTTCTGCAGAGCGAGGCAGAAGGGAAGATACAGTCCTGCATTCCAGGCCAGGCTCAACTCTGCCTGGACTGGATCCAAGCAACACTGGACAGCGGAAGAAAACTGCAGTCACTTATCCCAGATTTCTTTTATTTTTATTTTTAAAAAAACAAAAGAAAACCCTGCAAGCTTCCACTTACTGATATTTTTCTCTTTACGTATATTTTTGGCTTGGATGAAATGTAGCTAACAGCCAATCAACACAAACCTTTAGCCACTCAACTCATGCAGAGCGCTGAATCAACGCTCAAAACATCTCACTGCCTGCCAGCTGGTGACAAGCTGCCTCATAAAGTTTATTGACAGTTCAGAAGGCTTAAGCAAGAGAAAACAGCAACATTACCTGCGAGTTTTGCCAGCTTTCGGGCTTTTAGCTCACCAATTGAATTGTTTTCATAAAAAAACTGCTTTTCTCTGGAGTCTTCAAAGCTTACAAACTTCCGAGATTTGGTATAAATCACAAGTTCTGACAGTGCCAAGGCAATCTTTATTTTCTTCATCTATAAATAATATGGGAGATGACTGAAGGTTTGTTGATATATTTTTTTAAAGATACTATCTCAGTTTCAACTGAGATGTCAATTTCTGTTGAAAGCACACCAGGAAAGGGGTTCTATTCAATGTCAATCACACTCTGAGTTAAACTCATTAAAATTAAATAATGAAACAAAACTAGGTCCATTAATTTCAATAGGTCTACTCTGAGTAGAATTCAGTTGGCTGCAACTCATAGTCAAATCACTATTCATATATGTTTTCTACCTTCATTGCTCAATGCAGCATACATGGATTCCCTTCTCTTTATCTTCACAACAACCCTAAGAAGTAGTCTAGACTGAAAGATAGTGACTTAGCCTAGCCAACTTCATGAGTATAAACATGTTTTCCCAATCCCATTCTGAAGCTGCATGCACACCACAGGTGCCAACTCCCTGGGGCCCTGGGTGCCCGAGCACCCACAAAGTTCCTCATGAAGGGGCCGGGCACCCATGAATTTCGGTACCAGGACCATGCACACTGCATGGCACCCACAGCCACAGGCACCCACAGTCACAACCATGTTGGCATTCCTGATACACACTATACATTTTAAAGCACATTTCCCCTCGACAAGAATCCTAGGGACTATTGTCTGCTAAGGGTGCTGAGTACTGCAGTTCTGCTAGAGGTAAACTACTATTCTCAGGATTTTTAGGGGTGGGGGGGATGTTCTTTAAATATATGGTGTCTAACTACTATACCGCACCGAAGATCTGTAAAAGAAGATTTGCACCCTTTCTGTGTAACACTTAATGGTTAAACTATACAATATGGAACATACTGATTAAGGCTGCAGACAGTCGTTTGCAGGAAGTGCAGGTAGTTGGCACCTGTCGTATCTTGACAGGGGATACTGTTTCACAAAACAGGGGCAACCACACTGAAAGCCCTGCTCCGAGTTACTGTAGAACAGGCATCCACTAGCTTCAGAACTTAAGGAGAAGCTCCCCTGCAGAACACACTGACCTACTGGAAATAGGAGAAGGAAGTCTCTCAAGTAACCTTTGCATGTGCTGCAAAGACCTTATATATTACATTTTTTCATCTCCGCCAAGCTAAGCAGTTGGTTCCTTACCTCTCTCGCCCTGACCTAGCCACTGTGATCCATGCGACGGTCACCTCCAGACTGGATTATTGTAACTCGCTCTATGTGGGGCTGCCCTTGAGACTGACCCAGAAACTCCAGCGGGTGCAGAATGCTGCAGCGAGACTCCTTATGGGGTCTTCGCTGCGAGACCACATTCACCCGATGCTATACCAGCTGCACGGGCTCCCGGTGGAGTACAGGATCAGGTTTAAGGTGCTGGTTTTAACCTTTAAAGCCCTATACGGCCTAGGACCCTCGTACCTACGGGACCGCCTCTCCTGGTATGCCCCACAGAGAAACTTACGGTCTTCAAATAAAAACATCTTGCCACAGAGAAGTTAGGCTGGCCTCAACTAGAGCCAGGGCTTTTTCGGCTGTGGCTCCGATCTGGTGGAACGCTCTGTCACTAGAGACTAGGGCCCTGCGGGACTTGACATCTTTCCGCAGGGCCTGCAAGACAGAGCTGTTCCACCAGGCCTTTGGCCAGGGCACAGCCTGACTCCCTCCCTCGGCAATCTTCGTGGAGCTCTGGTACAATGGTTGCCAGTGGCTTGATTTGAATCAATTTTACAATGAATGATTTTAGAGTGTTGTTTGTACTGTACTTTTGTACTGTTTTATTTTTGTTAGCCGCCCTGAACCCGGCTTTGGCTGGGGAGGGAGGGATATAGATAAAATTTATTATTATTATTATTATATTAGCACCAAAGCTTTGAACTTGGCTCAGTAGCAAATTGGCAGCCAGAGCTAATCCAACAAGAAGGTGTTTTGTGATGGTGTTACACTAGCTGCAGCCTCAGGACCAAAGGGCAGCCCTACACAGAGCACATTGCAGAAATTTTAGAGCAGTGAAAAAGATGTCATAAAGAGGAGGGAGGGCTGGTGTGTTTGCTTTCTCGTAGGTTTTAAACCCAGGATCTAACTAGACATGACTTCAGGTCATACCTTTTGTTTTTTCCGAGGTGGAGCTGAGCCCTTCCAGCGTGCCCTTCTCTTTTTCAGCAGCGGTTGCTTTGGGTGCGAAGGGTTGTCGTCCAGCTCCTCATCACTTGTTTCTTCCTCTTCAAATTCCCCTGTCTGACCATGGCTATCCGTGCCCTTCCTTGCAAGCGTTTCTTCAAGTGTCCCAATTTTCTTGTTTTTAATCATTATTTTGAATTTCAGTGACTGTGATAAGAAAGCAATAGGTATTAAGAATCATAAGTAACACAAGAAGGAAGAAGAAAAAGTAATAAAAATGGAAGGCAGTGATTCAGAACGTGTGGGCCTCCGGGAAATGTTGCTCCAAGTCCCATCAGTCCCAGCCAATGGTCAGGGCAATGGGAGACAACATCCAAGAACCTCTGGAGACTCATGGGTTCCTATTTTGCCGTTAGCCCAAAGCTGTGCCTAACACTTGACTAGTTGTTCACTGGCACTACTTGCTGTGCTATTGATGTGTGTGCTTTGTTTGTTGGTTTTCCTCACATGTTAAACTCAGAGGTTGCCTGAGTTTGAGCCAGGTGATACCAAGCAAGCATTATCATCTTGATCAAATGAATCCTGATGGTATTTTTCACATTTCTAGTGAAAATTTAGCTTGAATGAGGTATGAAATAGGAAGAAAAGACACACAGACAAAAGAGCACATTTCGAGTTTCCATAGCACAGGAGAAAAGAAAGGGCAGGTACTCTGATTTTACAATAACTGGAATTCCAGCCCCCTCCAAAGTCCTCATACCTCCTGAATCAATTTACAGCAAATCTTTTGAGTTCTGCAGTGCATTTAAAGTTATTTATATCCCTTTCCACCTGAAATCAAGAAACGTGAACAGTACTTGCAAGATGGCATTATTTCCCAAGAGTTCTGCTTTATATCTGTAATTCTCTCCTGATCCATTTGTTCCTTTTTTGCAATTAAGAACAGTACTGCTGAGCATCTGTATGATTAAATTCTCCTCATAAAAAGTATTACACTGTACTCCCGTGTAGGTTTTAATGGTGCACCATAGCTGAAAGAGATGGCTTTAACCCATTTCTTCTCCTTTTTTTTAAAATAAAAGAACCCACCCAATTGCCAAAGTTGCATGTTTAAACTCTTGTGCTGATCAGGTTGCAATGGCAGCCTGAGCACCACATTTCCTTGTGGACAGCCTTCGGGGGGGGGGACATGCTCACCGTGGTGGGTGGGGTCAAAGGCAAAAGTGTGGAGCAACAGAAGTGTCTCTCGCTTTTCTACAATAGCCTATGTTCCAGCCATGCAAAATTCAGAGCTGTCAGCCCACACACCTCCCCACACTCAACTGTTTATCTAGGCAAGCAAATAGCATTACAGGCAACTCCCCATTTATGCGGCGGTTGCATTCCAAGGCACCATGCGCGACCGTGAGACGCCCGTCAAGTCTGCCCTCCCACTGTTCCGCCCTCTTTTGGTGCAAAAAAAAGGCACGTAGTCATGCGCATCCTGGACACACAAAAATGGGGAGTTGTCCCTATTAGAGTCCAAGGACAGATTCCAGCAAAAGAAGAAGAGTTTAGATTTGATATCCCACCTTTCACTCCCTTTAAGGAGTCTCAAAGCGGCTAACATTCTCCTTTCCCTTCCTCCCCCACAACAAATACTCTGTGAGGTGAGTGGGGCTGAGAGACTTCAGAGAAGTGTGACTGGCCCAAGGTCACCCAGCAGCTGTATGTGGAGGAGCGGAGACGCGAACCCGGTTCCCCAGATTACGAGACTACCGCTCTTAACCACTACACCACACTGGCTCTTGAAGCAGTTGAAGAGGGCACAGAGTGGGGAAGTGAGGGATGTAGCCCAATGAGAACCCTAGGGGCCAAAAAGAGAGGTCTGGAGGGCAACAGCATTCAGCACCTGGGCCTGCGGTTGTTCACTCCTGGTTTAAAATTAGAACCTATTTGCTAACAGTGGACAAATCTCCAAATAAAAAACTGGGACTGTGCAAATAAAACTATTCAAATAGGTACCTTTCAAATTCACATGGCCTGGGATCCTTTCCGCACATTATTGCTACAGGAAACTCATCATTTGTGTGACTTCAGCACATGTGCGATCACCAGTGATCACCATTTTCAGCGCCAGAAAGGGGCAGAACGGGGTGGGCTTTCGCGCACACGGCCAACTCATGTGGTTCATGGGCTGTCACTCGGATAAGGGGGATGTTGAGTGGATGCCACAAATAGTTTAGAGACACAAGGAGCTTCAAATCCACATTAAACTCTGGTGCAGACAAGCCCTTTAAACTACAAAGGCTGGGACAAAAGTGTCGATCTTTATCACTCAATTGTTGTGCTCCATCCCGGCTTTTCCAAATGCCATCCCTTGAAGCTGCCATGGGGAAAAGTTGCTAGGATAGTGCATGAAGTCATTGGCCCCCTTCTTTTGTCCTGATTCATAGTTGTGGAGACAAAGACAACATCTTGCAGCCAAGTAGCTTTCATGGCAAGCCATGTTTGTCAACCTCAAGTAAGTACAGTTGCCTATCTGGTGTTTTCATTCAAGAACTCTGGAATGGAGATGTAGGATGGGGGGAAAAACATGTGCAAACTCCCAGAATGCATATTTTAAAGTCTGCTTTGAAAAGCAAATGAGGGATATGGAGCTCAGATTGTGAGACTTTTAATGCATTCCACACAAGTACCTTTCTGACATGTTGCAGGCTTTTGTTTTGTTTTAGAATCGCATAACTAAAATCGCATAACAAATATAAGGTGTGTTATCATCCTTAGGGTAATAATAAATCATGAATACATGCACTGGAAGGTTCAAGGGAATCTACAATGCATTGTATTTCCAATGTTTTGGTCTACACTTGAATTTTGTGACACGCATATTTTCTTCTTAATCTGGGGGGTGGCGTACTGGTGTTTTCTATTTGTACAATAACTCTATACCAAACAGACTGCATTCCAGGTGTAGTTAATTCTGCATATTTTAATGGGAGGAACATGATAAACTTCTTAGGAAATAACCATGCCAACTGCAGTGATTTCCTCCTTGTTATCTTTTATGAAAGAGCAACTCAGTTTTGTTACCTCAGGGGAAGGGAGCTCAGTTGGCATTATATCATCAATCGCAGATATAACCAACATGTCACCCAGGATATTTGTCAGATAATCTGCCATTACTTCCTGCTGTTTAGGGCTACAGTGATTCTCCAAAGACAGTATCAGAGGATAATCGGAGGCCTGGAAGTACAATTCAATGAATACTGTAATTCCCAGTTACACAAATATGAAAATATAAAACAAGAGAAAAGAATACTATGAGAAGCATGCACTGTTATCTGCAATAAAGATACAAAACAATACTGCGACATCTTATATCCCAGCTGATTTGTCTAGGCAGAAGCAACCACTCTCAAAGAAACGACAGACCACACACAGGTGCTGTTCTGGGATTTGGGTATACATTTTACCTTACAGAACCAGTGGTGGTATTGTAATGTGTGTGCATCAGTGATAGGTTAAACTTCGAAGAGCTACTTCAGGCATATCCAAGAACTCGGTTTTCTGGCTATTCCCCTTTACGCAAGTAAGGCCAATGCCATATTATGAACAGATTTGTGGGGGTGGGAGGTGAGGTGAGGGGACACACTCCTTTTCTAAAAGCAGTTTGTTGTATGGCATGGGGGGAGATGCTCTTAAGAGAAGCAGACACTCTTGGGAGTGTCTTAGTCCCTTGGGAACTAGCAGCATGGTTCTCTGGACCTTGGCTATAGGCATTTTCCCTCACCCCACAATATTCCTTCAAGCATTCTCAGGACTGTATTAATGTGGCGATTTCTCATATGAACTAGGATCATCCTGGATACAGCTACTGATTTATGCGATGCTCGCAGCTTCAAGCAAAGAGAACTGACCAAAAGTAGCTATACCCGTGGGAAAGCCCAAGAGACATTCCATGGGGAAATGTGTGTGAGAATTACGTGGAAACAAAACAGGCCATGAAACAGCCCTACAGCTACAAACCACAGCTTGTAAAGGATTTGGATATATGGTGAGTCATGTTCAGATTACTATACTGAAGTTTCATTGTTGCTGCAGTGGAGGCTGGTCCATTAGGGTGAATGAGTCACTTCCCCAGCAACCTTACTCTGCTCTCAGAAAATCCCCACCTGTCTGACTCTCATTTGCAATTAAACCAGCTTTGCCATAGCTTTGCAAAACTTTGGCTCTGGTTCCACCTTCTGTTAGTCTCTTTACCTTCTGCCCTACCAATCGCAACGGGTACCAACCACCACTGTGTTGCTTTAGTTTATGGTGCCATCCAGACATATACAAAGAGAAAAGAGTATGTTAAGTATATATAAGATTTCCCTTAATAAATAAATGCCAGATATGTGCAAGAATTACTTTGGGGGGAGGGCTGTGCAATCTCCTTCAAAACCAACTGAACCAGATTGCCTTTTGATTTAAAATGCTGAAGATTTAAGACTGACAGGTGAAAGCCTCTTTCATTTTTGTCCTTGGCACCAGATGGAAATAGTTTATCTGCCACATTTCATCTTATCCTTTGTTGAAGGGAAAATACTCCGGATTATCCCATTTTCTCTTCACGAGAATTCTGTGAAGTAAGCTCGGATGAGAAATAGAACTTGCCTGTGGCCACAAAGTAAGCTTCCTGGCAGAGCAAGGCCATCTTCAAAAGACTGTGCAGGTATAAACCATGGAAAGAGTGCAGAACTATTAGTGCCACTCACACTGGCTGCATCTCCAAACTTCCCCAGATGACAATCCCATGGTTAGGTTTTCTTCTGGCCATATTATCCAGAGTTCAGACTCCTTGCTTCTATATTGGTTGAAATTACAGCATATGCCAGATTCAAGGTTGCCCCAAAAGACCATTATTTGAAGCAAATTTCTAATAGGTCTGCGCAAAGCTGGGCCAGCCAATGTGAAATCCATATAATCAATTATAGACTGATTGTTGATGGTGTGCAAGATTGCAACCCCTATATTTGCAAAGTATTATAAATGAAGTTAAAGGGTGGGGCCTTCTGTTAGCTACTGTAGATCTCATATCCAAATATGTAATTCTCGCCAATTTATTCAGGGAAATCCAATCATGGTCTTCCAGTTTTGTTTTGTTTTTAATTACAGGTTGATGCGTTGAGGAAGGTATGCACAGTTTTGAGATTTCAAACTATACCCACAACATATCTGGGTGGGAGATATACCAGGATACCTGCAAATCTAATGTTTGTATACTGTGGCCAAGGAGAGTTGGGAATATTGTTCATTATGTACTGTATTGCTCCCTGTTTAATTTTCCTAGGGTTAGTTTTTTTAAAAAGAATTCTCCAGTTTCCTTTTTTGAATAATAGGGAGAAAACCTGTCATTTGTTGATGGATGAGGATAAATTCATGACATAATAAGGTTTCTACTTTTACATTAGAAGCCCAGCTGATCAAGCAAAATTTCATTGTACAACATGGGGCCCCATGTGCTGTTAAAGTGAATATTATTATTATTATTATTATTATTATTAATTATTATTGAATGACCAATAGTTGACTGGCACTATTAGTTGTGGGAGTGAATTTCATAGGTTAACTATGAGCAATGGGAGTTAAGAAGTACCTCATTCTGCCTGTACTGAGTCTTTCAGCATTCAGCTTCATTGGACATCCCTGAGTTTTAGTGTTTATTAGAGAGTGCCCTTTCTCTATCCACTTCTTGTCTCAGCTAAGCATGTGGGAAATCCCTCTTCTGACCTTACTACATTAAGTGGGAAAGTCAAGAGTGGCAAAGGTGGTGCAGATGATGGGGGCAGATCTGGCAAAAAAAAACACAACCCACCCCCACACCTCCTGCACAGTTTATGTCCACACGTGTTCAACAAATGCCAGAAGGCTACTGACGTACTGGCTTTTTGCCCTCTGGTGACCTCTGCACTGCATCCCTGCTCTCTAAGTGTTGCAACTTGTTTCATCTTGTGGGGATGGTTAAGGAATGGGCCAAATTACCTTTAGGTCCTTTCTAACACTTAGAATTCTCTCATTCATTTTCATTCACCTACCCACCCATAGCAAACATGGTCAAAACAGCAAAACCTGAAATGCACTATTTCTTAACATTATTAATTTTAAGACATTTCTACACCCGAAGCTAAAATTCAAAAAGCAAATATCATTAGCATATTTACAGTGCAATGCTATGGATGCCTACTCACAAGGAAGTCCCACTGAGCTCAGGGAGACTTCAATCATATGCAAAAGTGTGTTGCAGAGATGGGTAACCAGTAGCTCTCCAGATGTTGTTGGACTCTTGTCTCCCATTAGCCCTAGCCAGCATGGCCCATGGTCAGGGATGATGGGAATTGGAATTCAACAACATCTAGTTCCCCAACTGTGGTGGATGCAATTATCAGCTTAATTTAAAAAAACAAAACAAAAAAACTAGCAATAGTAAGAGAACAGCATAAAGATAAAATAAAACTCAGAAAACAATCAGAAGCAGCAATAAATAATTACCACCCATAAGCATAGGTAAAGGTAAAGGTACCCCTGCCCGTACGGGCCAGTCTTGACAGACTCTGGGGTTGTGCGCCCATCTCACTTAAGAGGCCAGGGGCCAGCGCTGTCCGGAGACACTTCCAGGTCACATGGCCAGTGTGACATCGCTGCTCTGGCGAGCCAGAGCTGCACACGGAAACGCCGTTTACCTTCCCGCTAGTAAGCGGTCCCTATTTATCTACTTGCACCCGGAGGTGCTTTCGAACTGCTATGTTGGCAGGCGCTGGGACCGAGCAGCGGGAGCGCACCCCGCAGCAGGGATTCGAACCGCCGACCTTTCGATCGGCAAGTCCTAGGCGCTGAGGCTTTAACCCACAGCGCCACCTGTGTCCCTACCCATAAGCATAGCTGTCAACTTTTCCCCTTTCTTGAAAGGAATCCTATTCGGAATAAGGGAATTTCCCTTTAAAAAGGGGAAATGTTGACAGCTATGTTCATAAGAAAGAGCTTGGGCAAATATGAATCTTTTCACCTATAGCTCTGCACAGTCAATGCCGGGCAAACATTCTTGGGAAAGTTCCATGAGTAGGGACACCATCACATACACTATCTATGGCCAAAACTCTGAACGCACCTTGGTCATTGTGCTCTGTTAACCGACCCCCAATTTGTCACACATGTACCTACCAAAAAGGCATACTTGCTGATCACCTGGATGACGGTCTTAAAGCTAATTTTGCTTGTTAATGTATGTCCATGATAAACAACAGGGTCATTGTTTGGTCCATCCCAGCAGTCAATTTCTAAGCAGCGGCATCCTTTCATTAGAGCACTAGAAAGAAAGAAAGAAAGAAAGAAAGAAAGAAAGAAAGAAAGAAAGAAAGAAAGAAAGAAAGAAAGAAAGAGGGTTGCTGTGAGGATAATATGTAGAGTGGGAGATCCAGGTACCTCATCCTGGGCTCCTTGGAGGAAAGGTGGAGTATATGTAATAAATAAAGGAACAAATCTCTGCAAATGCAAAATAGCACCCCAGGTAGATGATCTGGCTAGCACCCTTCTCTCTGACAAAGGGTGCTTCCATACAGTTGCTAAATGGGCGATGGGTGCTCCTCATGCATGCAATTTTTTCACAGCATCTATATTTCGCAACATTGCTGGTATCTGCTTTGTCTTCCTCTGATTCCTCCTAAGAACCTTACACCATGAATAAAGCTACCCCACAACTCCCACTCCCGCTCGGCATCTAGTGGAGAGCCCCACAGGAACCATCACCTGAAGGATAAGATATGGATCCATGTAACTCACAGCAGCTTTTCAGAGAAAGCAGAGCTAGAGGCAACGCTTAGGCTGCCCAACTATGAAAGCTCACAAGTGGGGCCAGGCAATGGTGGAAACTACATCCCTGGTTTGCTGCTCTGAGCATCTTTGCATCCAGTTAAGAATAAGGGAGAAATTTCTATACCGCTTTGCATTTAAAGTCGAATCTACCAAATTCACACTCCAACCCTTGTGGTGCAGTTCTCCCATCAAATGGAAAGCAAAAAATGCATATACCAGGGGAAAGTGGGCAACAGTGAGTATATTAGTGAATGCAACACACTAAAATGTGTTGTATAAGAGGAAATTGCCTGCAAAAAATCTTTATTAGGCAAAACTGCATATAAAAATGTGTGTCTTAGGAGAGATATGCACTAAAATGCTGGTGATTTTTCATGAGGACTTTTCTAAACACACACACACAAAAACTGATGTGGAAATGTGGAGAATTGATATTAAGATTGGCAAAATAAGAAATCGAGAAACTAAAATTGACAGATTTACCCACCCCTAAATCCATTTTCTGATATTCATTCCATAAGCAGCTGGCTGGGATCCTAATCTCCTACAACTAACATGCTCTCCTGCCAATACCCACATAGAGGTCTAGTTGGAAGAACATGTTAGTTATGTATGTATGTATGTATGTATGTATGTATGATCTGATTTCCATCATGCCTTTCTTCCTGAAAGAGCCCAGGGCAGCAAACACAGCAATGATTTAAAAAAAAAACCAAAAACTAAAGGCAATTTTAAAACATTCTTTAAAAATAAAAGTTTAAAAACATTCTCAACCAGCAATCTGGTGGGAAAACATGAGGCGCTGCTTCTCTGAATTACTTATTCTACCTGATAAACTACTATTTTAAAATGGGCACAAATACCTTGCATAACCCCACAGGTGACTTGGCCCTATTAGCTGGTCAGATATGAGGTAGGTGTTGTGAGAGGATGAAATAAAGTATTCACACAGTGGACGGGTCATATCCTGGTAAACAGTTTTGTGCTCAGATTTAAATACCATGCATTCCTCAGATGTCATGTATCTTAGAAATCCTTCAAATGTCATCTGTGAATTTTTCTTTGCTGAAAGCCAGAATATTACAGGGAAAATAATTACTGTACATCTCTACTATGATTCCTTACAGAATTAAGCAAAATTTCAAACCATTTCAGATTAAATATGTTAATGCAACATGGAGCATGTGGGTGTCAAATCACATATAAAGGCTTTTGCTCTTATTTTGGGGATGAAGAATCCGTGGCCCACCAGATGTTGTTGAACTCACAACTTGCACCATCCTAGACTACTAGACTTGCTGGCTGGGGCTGATGAAAAGGGTCCACCCAAGTTATCTCAAAAGAATATTGGAGAGATATGATTTTGCTCATTGTTATCCGGGATAACCACTGTAATGTGTGATATATAGGGCTGCTTTTGAAGAGCACTTGGTAAATCCAATTGGAACACATTGCAGCAGCCAGTTTTAGGGTTGACTGAGAGAATGTAAAGGTAAAGGGACCCCTGACCATTAGGTCCAGCCGTGGCCGACTCTGGGGTTGCGGCGCTCATCTCACTTGATTGGCCGAGGGAGCCGGCGTACAGCTTCCGGGTCATGTGGCCAGCATGACTAAGCTGCTTCTGGCGAACCAAAGCAGTGCATGGAAAGGCTATTTACCTTCCTGCCGGAGTGGTACCTATTTATCTACTTGCACTCTATCTACTTGCACTCTGACGTGCTTTCAAACTGCTAGGTTGGCAGGAGCAGGGACCGAGCAACAGGAGCTCACCCCGTCGCAGGGATTTGAACCGCCAACCTTTTGATCGGCAAGTCCTAGGCTCTGTGGTTTAACCCACAGCGCCACCCGCATATGCCATTAATCCATGCATATACACTGCGTGCATGTGTAACAAATAAACACGGCGCATGATCTTTGCAATCAACCCCAGTTGCCAGTGTGGCTCTGTTAAAGGTGCAAAGGTATATACTGGAATATTGTGGAAGACCACTGTGATTTCAAGGCATTTTAGGTGGGGCAAAACATTCCTGGAAACTCTCTGTGGCATCCTGAGGCTTTTAAGTGCTTAATCCTATTTCTATCTTGTTTTTCTATAAAATATAATACTCTGAAAGTTAGTTATACATCGAGATGGTACCATGCGGAAATTTTAATCTCTATATAAGTCTCAGCAGGATCCCACAGCAACATCTGTTGACTCACGTTAAGCTCATGGTCCCCTAAGATCCCAGGATCCTTTTCATATGCACTGCTAGTAAGCAGGCATCCTCTATCTTATATTTGACTCATTGACTCAACTCAATGTGATGCAGCAGCAAAAAAAAGGCACCAATATTCCAAGTGTAGCCTGACCAAGGCAGAATAGAGTAGCACTATTACTTCCCTTGATCTAGATACAATACTTCTGTTAATGCAGCCTAGAATAGCATTAGCTTGATTGTGGGGGGGGGGGACCTCAAAGTGGCTAACAAAAAGATAAAACAATAAAATTGAGAAAAAATGTTTTGTGTTGCAAACTGCCCTGAGATCTTCAGGTGAAGGGCAGTATACAAATTTAATAAATATATAATAAAATTCATGACCATACTTTTAAACCATACAAAAAGTTCCATTCTCATGGATCATATAAGGGCATTTGAGCTACTTTTTGTGGGTTGTAAAAAGTTTTGTCATTATTGTGTTTGGTATTCAAATTTGCATTTGAGGCTGGGGGTGTTTGTAGTGGGGGGGATAGAGAGAGTTTGAACCTTTTAAGAGGTGCAAAAGGGAGGAGACAGCTTGGTGTTCACAGAGTTGCGAAGTGCTTAGCCATCTTTATTTCTACATAAAGTACATTTTATCTTTACTTCTGTTCTTCCCTTTGATCCCAATTACTTCCAAGCCTCTCTTTCTTAGACTGCAAGCCCTTTGGGAAGAGAGAAACCATATTTTTCAAGGAGAAAGACTGTTCTGCATCTGAGCCCCTGGGAGAGGCAGGCTGTAGCTAATTAAATAACAACCCAATTCTTTGCTTTACTACAAAGTGGGAGAGGATAGGATTGGGCTGTTAGGCTCTTAGAAGCCGTGTAAGAAGGCAAGCCATCCCCTTGCGCCAGTGCTGAAAGCAAAACATGCATCTAAACTGTTCCAAACTTTCAGGAACATGTCCTTCCCAGCACCACTGTATTTTAGGAACCCGGTATTGTTTTCCAGCACTGCTGGTCACAGGGGCTAGTAAGACAGATGCAAAATTAATATTCACCAAATATGTAGCTACGTATCTTGTTTTTCCTAGCATAATTATGAGTGCAAGACCAAGTCTTACTGGGGACAGAGGTTATTGCCTAACACAACTTGAAACATGGGTGGGGGGGGGAATCCCAACCAGTGCCGATAGGGGATTATTTTCCTAAGACTCCTACTTGCCCGGGGGTGGGGGCTGTACGTCACAATGTGGGGGTGTGAACAGGTAAGTCTCCCCTCCTTGTGGACAGCCTTCCCAGTAAGAATTGTGCTGCGTGTCTGTCTCCAGAGACAATGGAAGAGAGTGCCGGGGAGGGGTGTAAAATCAAACCATTGGAGAGTTACAGTGCTTGCTGTACACAAAGTGGGAGAGACATGTTTTATTGGAGGTAGGGCAAATGAAGGTGTCCGGTAAAAGTAGCACACACAGCTGCCTGATATGTACAAAGCAAACAACTACTTTATCTGTACATTTTGTAAGGTAAAGGGTAAAGGGACCCCTGACAATTAAGTCCAGTCACGAACGACTCTGGAATTGCAACGCTCATCTTGCTTTAAAGGCCGAGGGAGCAGGTGTTTGTCCACTTCCGCAGACAGTTTTTTCCAGGTCATGTGGTCAGCATTTTGTACTACTGGATACAATGGTATTTTTGTACAAAGTTATCATCCCATTGCCTTGATTTGCTTACACTGCAGTATACTAGCCGTGTCTACTCAGATGTAAGCCCCACTGAGTTCAATGAGACTTAGGGCTTATCCCCACTGCCATACTTATCTTTTGCCCCAAGCTTTCAAGGCACAGGTCCGCGCTTTTAAACTCCAAATCTGAGTGAGCTTATTTTCATCTCGGCTTTCCCCACAAAGAAACTCTCTTTAAAGCTGGAGCTCAATGAATGTCAATTCGGGTTTTCCACGGATCACTGTTTGCTCCAATTCAGCAGTAAAGAGCAGGCTTTCGTGTGGAAAGCTATGGGGCAGGGAAAAGTGCTCAGACACAGAGCTTTAAAGTGTCAATCATGCCTGAAAAGCATGGAGGAAAGTTAAGTTTGGATAAGCCCTTACTCACAGGTAAGTGTAGGTAGGCCTACAGTCTCATCTCAAATTGATAAAATAAAACAGTTTCACTGGTTGACACTCTATCCACTATGAAACTATCACTTTACAATAGCCCCCCCTTTCTTCCCACATTGTTGGTGCTGTGTTGGTGTTTTCTTCTGAGTAATTTGCAATTGCGATTCTGACTGCAGTTAAAAGGCAAATGATCAGCTCTGCATCTCATTCTGCAATTTTTAAGGCTTGATAACCAGGAAGAGTCACCAACAGTTCCTGAAGTACAACATAACAACCTATTGATTTGATACTTATTAATGATTTTGGGAAATGTGCTATAACTGGACTGTTCCCAAAAAGACATAAAATCTGCCCCTTGAGAACTGAATCTCCAGTAAAGATTGTGAGTTAACTTTTAAATCCATTTGAGTTTAAGTAGGGTCCAATGCTATGTGTAACTTCAAAAAGAAGAATGATCACATATTGTACTTCGGCATGTGCACTAGAGTACAAATCGTAATAAAAGATGCAGCCCAGAGACTGAGAATTCTTAGTGGCTCATATCAACAGACAGCTGAGGGGTGGGGGTCAAATAGCAGAGAATCAGTAAATTATAAAGGTGCAGTTCTGGGATTAAGGTTTTGAGATTGCGCTGTTACATTTTTTTGTGTAGACAGCAGCCAACTGAGCTGGCACAATCTCACTCCCTTTAGAAGGTTTTTGCTTTAAGTGCACCACTCCACTTCTCTCATGTTTTACATCAGCTGAAGAAATGAGGCCACAACCATTATTTCTCTTTCCATCCTGACTAGTGTGAATAATTCATTTCTGTCATTTTTGCAACATTTCCATGTAATATCCAAAAATATATTGCTAGTCATTTTCCCCCTGCTGTCTTTTCCTTGGGCTAATTCGACCTGTTTCCGTAACATGTTCCTTCTATCTTCTTCTTTTCTTAAAAAAAAACAAAACCTTTTTTGATCACTTCTGAACTTTATCCAAATTGGAGTTTTTAAAATACACTGTCCACAACTGAATAGACTGTCACATAATGCATAGTAAACTAGCTCTGAAACTAACAAAAAAACAACTACATAAAAAGACCAAAATTCTTCTTTGGTTAATGAAGTCGCTGACATTACTGACAAATAATATTTTGAGAGGGTCAGGCCAATTTTCCTGTGCTTCTCACACAAAATGTTTGAACAGAAGAACGTGGGTTCTCTGTAATAGCTTGAACAGCTAGAGGTAGAATGGGAAAGTATGGAAGTTATTGAAATACAGGGTTGATATTTCAATAACTTCCATACTTTCCCATTCTACCTCTAGCTGTTCCAACTATTACAAAGAACCCACGTTTCAAGATGGATTGGCTCAGACTGCCCTACTTAACAGCCAGTGAACCAGACAATCCTTTCTGAAATCACTTTGTTCCTTACTTCTCAGATTACAATCACAAATTTTCTTCTTGTTCTCACAGTATCCAAAGGTAAATATATGGACCCTGTTTCAAAGATATATTTTACCTGGCTCTGCATTTTTCTGATGCTGCAAGGTTCACATCCCTTTAGCCTTTTCTCATTGGAAAAATGAACATATTTAATGTTTCCTTCTGTATCTCTTCCTAATGTACTGTGTGTTAGCGGGGGTTGGGGTTGGGATGCCTCTTCTAGGGAAGACTGCTCTACCTTCCCAAATATTTAACTCACCTTGTAATTGGCATGGTTTTTACCATTTTGGGGGGCTGTTGGGTTTATTTTTTTGCTGTTTTATACAGTATTGATTTTGTATAGTCACTTGAGATTGTGTACTACTTTACTGTTGTTATTTTTATTTTATTTTATAAGTTTATTATAATACACCTTGTACATTCCAGGAATAGGAAGACAAAATATTTATCTTTTAAATACTATTTCACAGGCAACCAACGTTCTGTAGAGTACTCAAACTGTGAACGCACCATTATTTTACATGCATGCATTCTATTTTATGCATTGTTTCCAACAACTCTCTTGATTGCTAATCCTTGTAAGCATAATTATTGATACTTTTTTTTAGCTTACATCATTTCAGATTTACCAGCGTTGGATTACACCCACTATTTCAATGCCTACCTGCCTGATGCATTCTCTTAACTCTCTAAAGCCTACAGCTTCAAGCACATCTAGATGATATTTTTCTCCAAGCTACATAGCTTGTGATGTTGATCTAAACCTTTGCACAGAGACTGATAAGGAGAGTTATACTTCAGTGATTTAAATAGATATGTCTCTGGCCTATTATGCCATTTATGAATTTCTGCTGGTGGGTCTACAGGATCTGGAAGGTTACCAAGTTTCTTACCATACATATTTATTTTTCATTCAACCTGTCCTACCAGCATTTTGACAGGCTGAGAAACTAGACTTGTCAATTGATCTTGGTTAGGTTGGATCAAGGCAAGATTGAAATATCAAAGGACTATTAATGTTATATTCAAAAGAGGGCACTAACTCCCCTCACTGAGGGAGTCCAACTTTCCATAGTAATACAGGCCCATGTAGTGTGCCACTCGTTATCTGCATATTTGAGATGGCCACTATCTTTTCATCTGATCCAGTCACCATCATTTGCACCTTTGTAGTCAGGACTGGACTACATCAGGACCCCTTTAATAACCATTTGGAAGTTTCAACTGGCACTAAATATAGCAGCCCATCTTACAATAGGTGAGTTGCTAACATCACATTATACAAGTGTTCCAGCATTTTCATTAGCTTCCTGTTGCTCTCCAGAGATAATTCAATATGCTGGTTTTGATTTATTAAACTTGGCCCAGCCTATGTATGTGAGAGATTTCCTCCTCAAACTGTGCCCAGGCTTTTCCTCAGGGAAAAACAAAGGATGAGGGAGATCAATGCGGGTCACTGCTCAAAGACACCACATGTACCTTCTGGTAAAAGAGCCCAGTAGCCCAGTTCTCTTACCCTTGTCTCATCTCACAGGACAAGACTGGAGGGTGTGTTGGGCACCACTTTCCAAAGGTACTCTGTCAACCTTTCAGTAATTGTACCCAAGAACAGACACTGTCCAACTTCAAGCTCTAGCGTAAAAAATAGCTACCAGTGATTAATGCTAATAAAAATATTGTAAGAACAATTATGAAATTAGATATTTAAAAATCCAGTGTACCTTCTTCGATGGGCTCAAACTTTGCAATGAGTTGAGCAGCAACCATTTCATCAACTTCAGGCTGAAACTGTTCATTTCTAAGAAACTGGACTAGATTTGAAAGTGGGAGCAATTTGTGGTTCGGAGACTGAGTTTTGAAAAGATCATGGATTTCACATCTGTGTGCTATCGTACGATAAATTCCTCTAAAATCTTCTATAGTAATAGTTCCAGACTTCAATGAATCACTTGCCTGCTTAAAGGGGAGGGGGGTGAGTTAAGAATAATGCATAACAAAATGCACAGCATGACATCATTAATGCAAAAAGATAAGGACAGGCACTTCAGATACAGTACTTCTTAGACAGAAAATTTGTTTTTTAAAAAAACTATCTATATATTTCTTTTATGGTGATAATGTTAAAAATGAACATAAAAAGTACTGCTGTATTAGACAAAAGGCCCACCTACTATAGCATTCTGTTTCCAACAGTGGCCAGCCAGGTATCTCCCAAACGTTTGCAGGACGACATAAAAGCAACTGAGGATGACAGATGTCTTCAAAAAGTACACAGTCCACTTAAAAAACCTGCACATTGCGCTCTTCAAATCTTATGAACCAATGGAATGGGACTTTGGGAACACCAGGATCAGACAGAGAAAAGGGCTGTGTAGGGAAAGGGATGCTTTGCATTTCTCGGCATGGAAAGGCTTTTCTCTGATATAATCAAATGTGGTGGTTGTCACAGCTCTGGGTTATAGTAAAGCATACTTGTAAGTAGCATATAAGAACACCAGGCATAACACCTTGACTATGGTTTCTTTTCTGAGCCACATATTACTAACAAAGCTATAACAAGTAGACTAATAAAAATGCTTGTGAGCTAGTAAATTTCATTTGTGAAGTTGCAGTAAAGGCCTCCCTTTTATCCATTAGCTGTTTCATAAATTTTAAAGCTCCGTCAGGTGTTCTGCATTATTAATGTTCCCCTTACAACTTGTGGATACAGCCAATGAACATATCTGCATACTGTTGTGCAAAATTATCATTTGCAGTTAACCACAGGGAATATTACATGCTCTTGCACAGACACACCATTAATTCTGCACACTACTACAAAAATTGCAATCTTGCCATGTTTAATTGATAATATAATTTCTCTGAACAACAGTACTCAGATATAGGTTGGTTAACATGAGTGAAACTGATTTAAGGGACAATCTAAAGCCAAGATCTGCTGGGATGCCCAGCATAGCATAAGTCCCACATCCTCTGCCTCAGCGAGAGATACCCCAGTGTAGCATCCTCGTGCTGGCAGTGCTTTGCTCAGCTGACTAAAATGAAACCAATAGATAGTATGCTGGGATAAGCCCTTAAGAAAATGGGCATTCTGGGGGCGGAGCAGTGGTGGGTGGGGACTAATGGTGGGTCCCAACTCTGTTCAGCTCAACCACATGACCTGGCCACCCAGTGGAATCTGCATCAGCAAAAAGGGTGGTGTGAATCAAATTCTATTTTGAATGTTTGCTTTCCCTCTTGCAAGGCTTAGGCCAACTCAGCCAACCATAGCCCCACAACTGAACAGAGTTTCGAGTAAAGGTAGGTTCCACCAGCTTTCTGTATTTAAAATAGCCTGTCAGGTTGTAATCCTAATTCTCCTTACTTGGGTGCAAGACCTACTGAATTTCACTTATGTCCCTCTCACATTAAAATGGGAAGGGGAAGTCATTAACTAACTTCCACTGATTTCAATGGGAATTAAATGAAATGGCCTAAGTCTGGCTCTTACTAACAGTTCTTAAAGGTTCTGACAAATAAAACTTCAGTCATAGTTTTTAAGCAACATATTTTTGACTACTTCCACTAAAGTCAGAGATATTATATTGAAGTACTGAAGTAGTAGCCTTTCAGACAGTTCTTAGTGAGATCTGCCCTCACTTCCCATGACGTGCTTTGATCACACCAAGAGGAGAGTAGCCCCATAAAGTTGTATAAATTAAGAGGCAGTGTTTCCTATTTGGAGGGCAATGACCCATATTTTATTTCATTTAATTTGCTTCCTACACACATTTTCTCCTAAGCACCTTAAGGCATATCTTAGGCCCATGTGCTCCTATCCTTTCCCTTCTATTTGATTGCCCAAGGCATGAAATGCTGCTGTCTGTTTTCGTTTTTAGATGGTATGCATTAGGTTTAATTTACTCCTAATTGCCATTGTTGTTTCATATTGCTTGTAGCACACTTGCTATCTGATTGCTCCTTCCAAATCTAATTTAGAACAACTTCCAGAGGGGTAGTTACAGACTGCTTGCTTCCTTATAGCCCTGCCCGGTCACTGATGTCTTCGGGGGAGTAACTGTTAGCAATCCCCAGGGCTTGGATGCACAGCTCATATTAATTCAATATTGTGGGTCAATTTTCTGGAACTCCCTACCTGCTGAGATCAGTGCCATCAGATTTCAGTGCCAAATAAATATATTTTTATTTCAGCAGGCACTTTAAGTGATTTCTGATTTTATAGTTAGGCACTTTCAAGTTGTTATTACAGTGAGCTTGTTTTATGGACATGCACATGTGTTTTAAGGGTGCTTAACTTTGACTGGATCGTGCCAATGGGTGAACACTGTAACTGAAGGAGGTATGAAGAAAAAGCACCTGGAAGAGAAAAGCAGCAGAAGGGACTATGAAGGTGGTGGTAAAGACTGCATAAGAGATGATTGGATATTGGCTGGGGGAATGGAACAGAAAAACACACACAAATATTTTCAGGGAATAACATATGGAGCAAAAATGTAAGGGCATGATCCAGCAAAAATTGAGCATTTTAAATGAAAATTCCATATGTGTCAATGGGGACCAATAAAAATATACTTAAATATTTATTGTTATCAACCTAATATTGGCTTGATTGTGCCTCAAATTTGTAAAACATGTTTCTCTCCTATGTAATTAATGGATTTTTTGACATCTGCATGAGAACTTAAAAAGCTTGTTTTGCACAGTAACTTAGGTTTGCATTGCCACTGCATTAAGCAGCAGCAGAATCTTCATTCTGTACAAAAGCTACACACTCATAAAATTAAAATCAGGTAACTAAATTCTTCAACAAATGTATCCAGCTGAAAAGCATCTTAACTTTCTAACTCTCAAGAGAAAATGAATACAAACTTATTTTGATTTTTCACACGGGAAATGTTACTTTTCATACAACAAATAAAGAGTCCTTACTGTTGGAGAGGAAATGTTTAATATTTTTTTAAAAAAAAAATGTTTTGGTTTAAGAAGAGGAAATACATTTGAGAACATTAAGGTTAATAGTTTTTCCTTTTATATGCAGTTTATTTTAACTGTTTCATTTAAGTGACAAAATAGACAGATGATATATAAACATATTTATATTTTAAAAGCAGTATTCAAATAACTGAGTATGGCCATAAAATTGTTACATATATGTATATATTTAGCTAAACCACCAGTTACTTTTGTAACACTGTTGGATACTGAAACAGGAGAAATATGGAATTGTGTAACATTAGATAAGTGTGTCAAAAGTAACTTAAAATTTAAAACGTAAAGGAGAAAAAGGGAACCTCCGACAGAGACTTTAATAATAATAATAATAATAATAATAATAATAATAATAATAATACTTTATTACTTATACCCCACCCATCTGGGGGGCTTCCAACAGGATATTAAAAACACAATAAAACATCAACTTCCCTGAACAGGGCTGCCTTCAGATGTCTTCTAAAAAATCAAATAGTTCTTTATTTCCTTGACATCTTACATAAAATGAGGATGAAAACATATTGTTCCTTGTTGTGAGAATGATCTTTGTCAGGCCAGCAGGAAGTCCTAGAGAAGCATTGTGTGGAAAATGCTGCATATGAGGGCCAAACTTTAAGTTCCATTGAAACTCCATACAGGATTACAAACTTCAGAATTGGGGACACAGCAGGGGATGCGGAGGGAAGCTATGGCATTTATAACATGCCATATGAATGAAAGAGGCTAGACTTTTGAGATGTTGAATGTATAAGGCCAATGCAAAACATGACCACAATGTGCCAGAAGCTGATGAGCAAATATTGCTAGCTTGAGGAAAAGTCGATTCTGCAACAAGCTTTTTTCTACTCCGCTCTGCTGCTGCTAGTACTGTTTAATATGTAATGACCTAACTCCAACAATGTGCTAGAAAGCACTGTACAGAACACAGTAATGACACAATCCCCGACAGAGACTTTACAATACTGAACAGAGAATAATGTATCCAAATATCACTGAACTCAGTGACAAACTAATCTGCTCGGTATTTCACATATAGTAAATTCATTGTTAAAACCTTATTTTAAAGTAACAGTTTGCAGATTAATAGTACTTCCAATCCTATTCAGTTATACAGGTTTTCTCACCTTAAAAATGTATTTCACATGAACATAATCAAAGGGGATGTCAAATTTAGTAAGCAATTCCAAAGTACTTTCAAAATTAATCTTTCCTTTTCTAAACTTGTCATGGATGACGTTTAAAAACCACGTAAATGGAAAGCTAGTTAAGGAAATCAGCGATCTTTATTACGCATTTATCATTTTTCTCCCTTAGCCAGATTGTGCTGGATCCCCAATGCCATCCTTCCCATTACACACAGTTTTATCCAATGCTAGTCCTACTCATAGCAGACCCATTGAGGTTAATAGACATGACTAACACACAATCATTAACTTCAGTAAAAAAAGGTAAAACTTCAGTAAGTAAAGGTAAAGGTAAAGGTACCCCTTCCCGTACGGACCAGTCTTGACAGACTCTGGGGTTGTGTGCCCATCTCACTTAAGAGGCCAGGGGCCAGCGCTGTCCGGAGACACTTCCGGGTCACATGGCCAGCGTGACATCGCTGCTCTGGCGAGCCAGAGCTGCACACGGAGACGCCGTTTACCTTCCCGCTGGTAAGCGGTCCCTATTTATCTACTTGCACTTTGATGTGCTTTCGAACTGCTAGGTTGGCAGGCGCTGGGACCGAGCAGCGGGAGCGCACCCCGCAGCAGGGATTCAAACCGCCGACCTTTCGATCGGCAAGCCCTAGGCGCTGAGGCTTTAACCCACAGCGCCACCTGTGTCCCTCAAAACTTCAGTAGTCTACACTAAATACACCTTAGATACAACCCACAGGTTCCTGCACCAAGTCACTTAGATTATAAAAGTGAACAGTGGGAGCATTGAAGAATATTGTTTTGTTATTTAAACCACTGTTTTAGATGTATTTTTCTGCTATTTTTATTATCTATGAAATAATCCAAGGCACTGTGAAAATTGCTGCAACTGTAGGGCAAATCTATACAATTTAAATAAATGGAGAGCTAATAGTAACACACAAGATAGGGTGCAATAATAGTAAAAGCAAAGATTAAAAGGTTCCTGTGATATATGTAATTTTTTTTCCACTGGGACTATATTAAGGGTCCAATATACTTCCAAACCTCAACACACAAAGATTTGTATAGGTTGCAATAGTACAGAAACATTTCCGAAAGTATGACCCATTGCATTCGAGGGCTTTCTGCCATATAGTACTACAGTGATAAACTGCCTCCAAAGTGCCCAGATATTGATTTTGGGGGTTGTATTGGTGGTGCATTTCCTTCTGGAGAACTTTAGCACTATAGTGTATAAGGACTCCCCGATTGATCTATCCACTTCCAGACTTTATATTGCAAACTTCTTGGTGCAGGGAAATCCTGAATGGTGCTTGCAAATTCTACATGTCAACAGCACATAATTTCCTAACAATTTCACCACACAGGTATCCCATGCTTCCTTGCAAAGCAGCTCCAGGCTGCATATGTGGATAGCCACTTAAAACAGTATTTCCGTGAATGAAGCATTGCTCCAACAGGGAGCACGAGTGGTCTCATGGGGGGGGGCACAAAGCAGTTCACTGGATTTTCCGGTATGTTGAGCAAGGTGCAATGCTCCTTACTTGGGAAAAGCTCTATCCCATTTCCCCAGGAATGGTTTGCCTTGAGTTTGAACTTAGCCTGATCTTTTATTCCCCTTCCTTCCCTCCCCCTCCCCTTTTCATGAAGATTACCAGCTCTGGCATCCCACAGCTAATTCTCCCTTGGTCTCCTCACTGGCCCAAATAGGACTAATTTAGCCAGCTAGCCCTGGTGGTCATCTAATGTTTATTGGATGGATTTCTCCCCTAAATTGATTTTTGAATTCTGAACTTATCGTTATTCTAGTTTTATACTGTATTTTATTTTGTTTTTTGTTGCTTCAATTAAGTGGTTTAAATTTGCTGTTAGCCACCCTGAGCCCGGTTTTCTGAACCGGGAAGGGCGGGGTATAAATAAAAAAAAAATTTATTACAGTGGTACCTCGGGTTAAGTAGTTAATTTGTTCCGGAGGTCTGTTCTTAACCTGAAGCACCACTTTAGCTAATGGGGCCTCCTGCTGCTGCTGCTGCACCGCCGGAGCACGATTTCTGTTCTCATCCTGAAGCAAAGTTCTTAACCTGAGGTACTATTTCTGGGTTAGTGGACTCTGTAACCTGAAGCATATGTAACCTGAAGCGTTATGTAACCCGAGGTACCACTGTATTATTATTATTATTGAGTTACTGATGCACTTTCTAGCAGTGGGTGAGATTGCCCCCTGCCAAATGCAATTCTGCAATTGGGTGTGTGTATATATATACATGGGGATGCAGGTGGCGCTGTGGGTTAAAGCCTCAGCGCCTAGGACTTGCCGATCAAAAGGTCGGCGGTTCGAATCCCTGCGGCGGGGTGCGCTCCCGCTGCTCGGTCCCAGCGCCTGCCAACCTAGCAGTTCGAAAGCACCTCCGGGTGCAAGTAGATAAATAGGGACCGCTTACCAGCGGGAAGGTAAACGGCGTTTCCGTGTGTGGCTCTGGCTCGCCAGAGCAGCGATGTCACGCTGGCCACGTGACCCGGAAGTGTCTCCGGACAGCGCTGGCCCCTGGCCTCTTAAGTGAGATGGGCGCACAACCCCAGAGTCTGTCAAGACTGGCCCGTACGGGCAGGGGTACCTTTACCTTTACCTATATATATATATATACATATATATATATGCATGTATATATGTATGTATGTGCAAACACCACAAGGACTGTGTGTGTATGCATATACAACGTCGTTAGCTCTCCCCCGGTGGTGCTGGGGAATGAAAACAGCGAGGAAGGATATCTGGATTCCATGGTGGTCGCTCCTCATGGCCTGTTGCCCTCGCTCCTGGCTTGCTCGGGTGCTTCCAGCAGCTCCTGGCGCGGCATAGTTTTCGCCCCCCGCCCCTGGGCCAGCCAGGGGTCCGAGGGGCGCCAGGCAAACGCCCCCACCCCACCCCGCGCCCCCCCAAAGTGACGCTCCCCTTCCCTCCGTCCACGCAGACGAAGGGGAGCGGGGTGGGGGGGTAGGTGGGGAGAAAGTGGATGTTAAAAAAAGGAATTGGGGGAGGGGAGGGGGGACAGGGCGGAGGCAAACGAGGAGGAGGCCAGCGGGCGGGGCACGCGCCACGCGCGAGGGGGACCCGAAAGGAGGAGGATGCGCGCGCATGCGCGGCGCCGGGCGAACGCCTAGGAGGCACGCGGGGCTCTTGTGGCGTCACGAGGCCGCGTTCGACGCCAACGGTTTCCTCCCGCCAGCGCCCGTCACGTGGTTGGCGGATCTTTTCCCTCCAACAACTCCCCCCCTCCGCCCCCAAAATTAAAATTCTCTAAGCGCGTCATCCTCGTTTGCCAAACCGCTCGCGCTGTCTGTCTCTCTCTCAGAAAATGCCGTTATTTTAAAGCGCGGGAAAAGGGATTCTCTCTCCTGACGAGAACAATATGCTATGGAAATTTAGTCAATAAAATTATCCGTCCAGTGCAAGGGGCCTGTGAGCGACTCGTTTTAAGAGCAAAGAACCATCCAGAGAAAAAGAGAAACAAAATACCTCACAATAAAAGGCGTCAAACACATGCACACACTCCATAAAGCCAAAAAGGAAACACCAACATAGCAAAAATATCGCCACCCATCAAATGGGGGAAATAAATACTTCCCTTCTACCTCACCTGGTGCCGAAAGGATATTAAATGATGGCGCTGGGTGGGCCTGGCAGGTGAGAAGAATCTTTGTCACTGGGGAACCTCGCCTCAAAATTATCATTATTCGGAGCAGTCAGTGCTTGTTGGAGAAAGGGGGAGAGTCCCTTCAGCCTGGCCCTCATTCTGCCTCAGCAGCCCCATAAGTCACTTCATGCCTAAGGAAAGCGCCTGAGAGAAAAACCACACACAAAAACACTCTCGAGCCTGGTACTCCATTTCGTATCCTCAGAGAATTGTAGAGCGGGAACCATATTCTAATCACCATATTCTAGTCCAACCCCCTGCAATGCAGGAATGCGCAGCTGTCCCACATGGGCATCAGACTTTGGCATTATCAGCATACCATGCCCTAACCAACTGAGGTACCCAATTTGAGTGGGTGGAGTTGATGGGCAGATCATCCATTGATTGGTGTATTCTTTATTATACATGATACCCCACCTTCCCCCCAAGGTAGTTGAAATCATGGCATATGTGGCTCTCCCCTCCTTCCCAAAGGAACCTCCCACCTTGGTTCCAACAATATGCTTTGTGGCTAACTTGAGGGGAGGGGGAAATGCACACCCCGACAGTACTAATGTGAACATTGGGATTTAGAGCCACAGATTCGCACAGCATTGCAGGTCTTGTGAAAAGAAAAAGGGGAAAAAAACTCCTGCTTTGCATGTGTTCTTGCGTGAATTTGCAATTCCTGCATGAACACTGTTCAGCTTTTGTTTCTTGTCTTGTCAGCCACTCGGCTTTCCGTCAATAATAGCACATTTCCTTAAGGGAGTATTGCTAAAGGCGACTTTGCAAGACCTTCCTTTAAATGTCTGCTCTGAAGGATTGCACATAATGAAATTTTCATATGCTCTGAGGTTCCGCTGTCTATTGTGCAATGTGCCCAGAAGAGCACATAACCCCACAGCTGCTGACTCCATATCAGGCACCACTTCTTCAGATGTATCCTCCTTGTTTAACGACCACAGGTCTTTCGCTTCCAACGGCTGCCGATATCCCTGAACCATCAACCCAGTGATCCACCAGAATGTGATCCTGGACAGAAAAGAAGTGCTGGATTCCGGGCAGGGGTTAGGGTCATGAACTGTTTCCGAAAACAAAGGCGGCCTCTCAGGAAAACAGGATAGTATCAGCTGGATTAGCACCAAAGTGAAATAGATGTAGAATGTAATATAACGAAAAACATCGACTTCAGAACCCGTACTCGAGGCGTGCATAATTTTGGATCTAAAAGTTACGGTGGTGCACAGGAGCGCAATAAGCTGCTGACTCAATGTAAGAAACAAAACTGATGGAAGCAGATTAGTATATTTAAATAAATAAATACGGAAACTGAGCTGCCTTTTACAGCGTCACATTTAGGCTAACCCCAAAACTGGATTCAAAGTAACAAAAAATATTTTTGGAAAATAAGAAAGCAGTTACATTTTTGCTAGCTTAAATGTTTGTACTTCCCTTTACAGCATCACATTTAGTCTAACCCCAAAACTGGATTCAAAGTAACAAAAAATATTTTTTGGAAAATAGGAAAGCAGTTACATTTTTGTTAGCTTAAATGTTTGTTTGTTTGTTTGTTTAACAGTGCCTCCGGCCAGCATGAAAATCTCTGAAACTGCAGTCCCAGGTAAATGCAAACCTCGCTGGACACAGCATGCTTCCTTTTGAGTAAACACCGCAACTGTGAGTGTAAATGTATGAAATATTCGAGTAATATGTTTTCTTCTTTGGCTATGTATCTTTTTTTTCTTTTTTGGGAAAACACTTCAAGGACATGATTAAAACTTCTATTAATAAAGTGTCAGATTAATCATGACTGATCCCTCTTCTAGGGGCCCTCACTGCGCAGGGTTGCAGTCTAAAGTGCTAGATGAGAAAGAGGTTCATAGAGGTCAGAAACTCAGTGGAGTCCAGGTCTGTGTTCTGATGATTATTTTTATCAAGCAACGAGCCAGAGCCCAGGCATAATTCTCCACTACCAAAAGGTAGTGTCTATTTTAAAACAATTGGACGGCTGGTTGGTGGCCTATTGCTTATTTAAATCCCATTGTTTTAAGCTCCCCCCGCTTCATTTCTGACGGCTTGATTTGTATTTATAGCCAGGTACTGTACAATATATTTGCATGTATATTCACAATACATACATACCCTGTAACCGCCCTATCCTTTTAATTGTATTTATTTTAAACTGGTTTTAATGTTGTGAACTGCCCTAGGATGTTGTGGTGAAGGGTGATGAAGAAATTGAATAAAAAAATACCATAATTATTATTAAAATTACACACAGGTGAAAAATGCCCTTTGGGATCCACTATTGGGATTGACTATGTCATGTTACCAGGAGGGGCAGTATCTCTGGTCGGGGACACAACATGGGGGGAGGAGCACAGAAAGAAGAAACGCCATGGTGCATCTGCAGCAGCACAACCAGGTGCCTTCAACTGCCCCAGCTGTAACAAAACATGTCTCTCCCATATTGGTCTCTACAGCCACAGCAGGTGCTGTAACTCTCCAACAGTTTTTCACCCCCAAAGGCACACTCCTCCATTGTCTCCTGAGACAAGCAGATGTCAACCAATCAACAATACCCTCCATAGGTTTTTGGCCACACTTGCTGGGGCTGATGGGAATTGCAGTTCAGCAACAAAGCTCAAAGATTCCTCGCACCTGCATCTGTGCACTGGAGATGAAGAGACCTGACTCCCTTTGTGGTATTTCAGCATTCTTGGACTACAGGCAAATTTCAGAAAATGCTTTATTAATTAAGTTAGTGCAAAGATTATGTTACAATCTGGAAAGTATTTTGAGGTGGTTTTTTTAAAGGAACATTTCTTTTACTAGATAATCTATCTTTTCTGAAGGACTCTTCTCCCTCGGAGGTTTTTAAACAGAGGTGGATGGCCACCTGTCACGGATGCTTTAGCTGAGGTTCCTGCATTGCAGGGGGCTGGACTAGATGGCCCTTGGGGTTCCTTCCAAATCTAAGACTGTTGTTGTTGTTGTTGTTTAGTCGTTTAGTCGTGTCCGACTCTTCGTGACCCCATGGACCAGAGAACGCCAGGCACCTCTGTCCTCCACTGCCTCCCGCAGTTTGGTCAAAAATCTAAGACTAATTATGACTAATTCAAACTTGGAAGTGCGTGTCCCGGTTTGCGACCTTTTTTTGGATTACAACCCCTTTTTTTATTATGAACAATTTTTTTTGGTTTACGAACAATTTTTTTTTGATTACGACCTTTCCCCCCCCTTTTTTTTGGAGACCCCGTTAGCGAAAGCGCGCCTTGGGTTACGACCTGTTTTGGTTTACGAACGGACCTCCAGAACAGATTATAGTCGTAAACCAAGGTACCACTGTATAACTGTGGCAGCACAGTACAAGTTTTCACAAAGATTATGTATGAGGCATGTGCTATTGCACACGTGTGTGCACGCAAGGCCTGTTTAATATTTGAGCATAATATAATACTTGGTGTGTCATATAATAATTGTGTACTTTTTCACAAAAGCACCAAAATCACACCAAATATGGTGATCATTTGCAGATATTGCAGGGGTGTATGTGCATGTGCAGCTGACAAAGCATAGCATAACACAAAGTGAGTCATACACAATGGTCTTCAGACAATGCATTATACTTTGCTCCATCACATGCCCAAAGATGTGCAGTACCACATGCCCTGATATCTGAAAATGGTCGCTACATATTAGTCTACATTTAATGTAAATTTAGGGCTCTGCTAAAAAAGCATAAGATTGTTACAGTATATGAGTCACTGTGCATATTATACCATGCTCAGTTGCCTATGCATGCTCACATGCCCTAATATCTTAACACGATCACCATGTATAAGCCCACACATTGTTTAATTTGGTGCCTTCTCAGTGCATGATTGTTATATAAGTCACTATGCTCACTTGGCTATTTTTGTTTAATATAACATACAGCCTCAAAGAGACACCTAAAATGATTGTTGACTGTTTTGTAACATTTTGCTTAATCCCAATAAATGTTTGCTTTTATTGTTTTATTATTATAATGGACCAACGTGGCTGCAAACATTATATAAATAGACCAATTAACAGTAAGGCTTAGCTTTTCTGGCTTTTTCCCTTGCTAAATCATGAAAAAGAAAAGTTCTTGTCTACTTTTGAAAAACTGGGCAATTGAATGGTATCCTTTAGCTTATTTTAGTTTCCTTTGTTCAGCCTCATTACATTTCTGGTTGCCTGATTTTTATTTATAGCCAGACATGACAGTATGGTGTGTGCACTAGACATTTATCCGCATGTTTGAGTGCTGGAAATTCTACCCACAGCACTCGCTCACTGGATTGAGTGTTACTACCGTATAGTGCTTTCCCTTCAAAGAATTCTAGGCACTGTAGTTTTACCTCTCACAGGTTTACAATGCCCTGAAGGAGCACACTCCATCTGAAGGAGCACGCAGCTTGGGAGTACTTCTGAAGGGCTGTCCTCTGTAAAGTAGGGCACATGGCATCATGGTCCCTCACTAAATAGAGGGGATCTTGAAAATCTGCCCCATCTTCTGGAATATCATCAAGGATACATAAACATCTCAATATTGAGATGAATACTGTTGCTTTTTAAAAGGCATTCTAATCTATATCCTATGAGCGAACTAAATCATCAATGCATTCTGAAACACAAATTAGAAATTCAAGAAAATAGCCATGCATAAAATATGAGTGAAAGAGCTGGAAGGACTTCAGTAATTCTGCTAAAGATGTAACTAACTGTTCTTGTTAGGAGGTCAGAGATAGCCTCTGGAGCTTTAGCTTTCATTCATGCATCCACTACAAATGGTTCAAGAGAGGTAAACAAGAGACTTTCCACATGATTGGTCTGAGCATGTAATTTGAAAGCTAGTATACTCCTCTGTACCAGGACAAGCTGATCCAATCCAATCTATCATCTTACAGTTTTAGCATATTCTTAGTGTATCTCTTTCAGCTGCATCTCTGACAGAGGAAGCTCATGTAGCTTCAATTTTCCCTACTTGCCTCAGGCTCTCACTATCTCAAGGCAGAAAAAAGTTTTTTTGCTGATTGAAAACTGCCTTTCAACTCAGCTAAGGCAACAAGTGACAATTTTCTAAACTTTTAGGGACCATTTTTTACACAACCCTTTACATTTTCATCTTTCTGAAAGTACTAGGATGAGATGAACATATTTTTCTGCTTTTCGTATATATATGCATATTCAGTCATATTTGTAATAGCCTTTTATCAAGTGCTTGCATTGATCTCTGGCATATGCATACCCTGCGGGATTGCTTCAGCAGGAACTGCCACTGATGGATATCTCAATTGCTCTGCACAGCTAAGATCACAAGGCACATTTCAGATGTCAAAATGATCACATTGACTATCGATGATGAAGGAACTGGAATACCATTTCAAATTTGGGTGGGTGGGTAGAAGAGTTTTCTCTGAAATGGGGAAAGATTCTCAGTGAAGTGTAAAGGCCCACACTTTGATACAATCAAGATTAAATTACAAGAAAACAGTATTTTAAGAGCACATTTATACCTCATAGTAATTGCTTATTTTGTGTGTGTCCAATCTCTCTTATTCAGAAGCAACCAGAGCAGCTTACAAAATAAAAATTATGCTTGAACAATAAAAACATGATTACAACAAATAAGAACAGTAAGGAAGTTACAAGTGTTTTATCTCTTTTTAGCTAGCATCAATTTGTTGGTTTTCATCGTCTTTTGAATGCTTTTAGATCCCTGTTTTTATTGAGAATTTTAATATATTGTAAACTGCTTAAAGGTTTGTTAGCATAATAAAGTAGTATATATTTTTGTTAAATAAATAAACAAACGGCAACATAAAAGCACCAACATAATCATAGCATAAAAACAAACAAAACAGAAGATCCAAAAAGATGAGGACTCATGCCAAAGACAACTCTGATACCCCACTACTCCTTGTACCCTTCCATTAGAGAGAGTGAGGTGGGTACCTGAGGCAGCTAGTTTTGGATGAAAAGGCAACAATTGTTAGTTATTTAATTTATTATTACTGGATTACTAGGGAGCAGGAGAAGTAGTTATAGTTGTGGGATTTTCTGCCTCAGGTGCCAAAATAATTTGACCATGTTGTGCTTCTCAACATGGGATGGGGAATCCCATTAGCTGCTCTGCCCAGGAAACAAAATGTATTATGCTCATTCTGGTTTTAAAGTAGAATAAAAAAGCATATGTAGTGTTGTGGCTTAGTGGGCCTGCCTACCGCATATCCTTACATCAACTTTCAAATGAATCCAAATCAGAGGCTTGGAAGTTGAACAAAATGCTTGGAGAATAAAATATAAGGAGAGGTGGTCCTTTAAGTACCTATGTCTCTAACCAGCTGGGGATATTAAAACAAGAACCGATGCCATAACCTGAAAATAAATAGGTTAGTAGTGCAGATCTAATAGCAACTGGGTTCAAGATACCCCTTTCCAGAAAGCAGCAGCATCATTTTCTGGGGAAAAAAACAAAGGGGGACACGGGTGGCGCTATGGTCTAAACCACTGAGCCTAGGGCTTGACAATCAGAAGGTTGGTGGTTCGAATCCCTGCGACGGGGTGAGCTCCCGTTGTTTGGCCCCTGCTCCTGCCAACCTAGGAGTTCGAAAGCACATCAAAGTGCAAGTAGATAAGTAGGTACCACTCCGGCAGGAAGGTAAACAGCCTTTCCATGCACTGCCCTGGTTCACCAGAAGCGGCTTAGTCATGCTGGCCACATGACCTGGAAGCTGTACGCCGGCTCCCTCGACCAATAAAGCGAGATGAGCGCCGCAACTCCAGAGTCATGCGTGACTGGACCTGACGGTCAGGGGTCCCTTTACCCTTTACCTTTACTACATAATAGCAGTGATAACTATGTAAGTAAAACAATCCACTTTTTGAAGCGTTATAAACATTTTAAGCAATCTGCATGCATTGTGTACATCCCGTGCTGGGTAGGAGGAAGGTCCACCAGTTAATGACTGGGAAATTTCCATAGGATCACTTGCTGCCTGCAAGTTGCTGAAGTGGTTAAAACATTGTTGGACTGGGGGCAAGGGAACAAAAATTCACAGAAAGCCAAGCATCTATTAATACCAAGCAAAACCACAAAATTGTGAGCAGGTTTTTCAGGTCTATTCACTGCATTCCCTTGTTTAAGAGAGAATACACAATCCAGAATTCTTTATCAAGTTGTACACTAAACAAAGCTGGAGGATAGGACGCTAGCTTGATGTTGAAGGCATAGAGTTTGAATTTAGTTCCAATCTCAAAATGGAGTTTGAGAGGAGACAGCAAAATTAAATAGATGAGGCTCAACGACAGGGTAGCAAACCTTTTGCAACCCCGGGCTCTTTTGGGGGAAGGGGCAGGACAAAAATATTTTTTTAAAAAAAAATTTTTTTGGCCAGTGGACCGTATTGACTGTCAGCCACCCTTGAATGGGTCACATGTCAGAACTGGGCATAGGCAATGTATGCGTACATACATATGTATGCACACTACGGATATATAGTGCACAGACGTACATATAGGCCACACAGACATACACTCACCAGCACCAAGTCCACAATAACAGAGAATCATAGTGTTGGAAGGGACCACAAGGATCATCTAGACCAGTGCCCTGCAATGCAAGAACCTTTCACCCAATACGCAGCTCAAACCTATGACCCTGAGATTAAGAGTTTCATCCTCTACCTTCTGAGCTATTTTGTGATGGTCTGATGATTAGATGCAAATCTGAATGTTGTTTTTGGAAGTCTTCTTGGGTAGGCATGATTTGGCTTTAATTTGAGTTAATGACTTCAAGGATTGAGACTTGTAGATTTCATTAAGAGCTCCTGGCCTTTCCCTCTATAATATGACTATTGACCCTTCTTTTCCAAGTTTACTGTGTCCCTCCACTGCTATTCTGTGTCAAGTTTTGATCCAAACCCCCAGAACTGCATGTTATCTTAAACACACCCCATAATTTGGATAAAGAGTGTGTTGCACTGCATACGTATATTTCCTATCTTGTTAAAGAGAGGCAGCGAGTATCCATTTTCATTCAAAATTTATTTTCATGTTGTGATTTTGATTTATGTTCTTGAAATGCTGCCTAAGAATCACGGGAAATTAGAACATATGGTAAGATGCGGAATTGTGCCTCAAAGACAACTTCACCCCCTTTGAAAACTGTCTTCAGCAAATGCTGCTGGCCAAGTAAAATATATAATCATCCTCTCCATTCCATAGTACTCACTCTCTTAAGGTATATTCTCACATAACCCTGGGATATCAAATTCCACAGGATGTATCAATCTAGTGACTAGGGCTACAATTCTATATACATGGAAATACACACAGGATTGTTTCATAATTTCCATTTACCTTACTGGCATTATAAGGGATGCGGGTGGTGCTGTGGTCTAAACCACTGAGCCTCTTTGGCTTGCCAATCAGAAGGTTGGCAGTTTGAATCTGCACAACGGGGTAAGCTCCTGTTGCTCTGTCCCAGCTTCTGCCTACCTAGTAGTTCGAAAGCACACCAGTAAACGTAGATAAATAGGTACCACTGTGGCAGGAAGGTAAATGACGTTTCCATGTGCTCTGGGTTCATCACGGTGTTCCTTTGCGCCAGAAGCAGTTTAGTCATGATGGCCACATGACCTGGAAAGCTATCTGTGAACAAACGCCAGCTCCCTCAGCCTGAAAGTGAGATGAGTGCTGCAACCCCATAGTCTCCTTTGACTGGAATTAACTGTCCAGGGGTCCTTATTGGCCTTATGGATATGTGACCATCAGTGCCATTGAAGGTGAGAAGCATTTTTCCTTGAAGGCTAAGACACAATTCATCTAAAAGTACCACACAGTACAGGGGCTTGCAAAAATGGAAGTTCATTGTGGCTTATGTCAGTAACATTGTTCATCTCTTGACAGGTTAAAGGAGAAACAGCCCAATGCAATCAGTATTTCATACAAATTACAGTAATGAAATTACAGCCTCTGAGAATGCCCAGTGTATTTTCCTTGCCACTTAATTTCTACACTTATCCCCTACCCATCTGGGGTTAGGGGCACAGCCTTCTAGGACAAAGGAAATGTCCCAGGGGGATGGAGAGTCACAGCTCAGTAGCACAGCATATATTTTGCAAGCAGATGATAAAAAGTTTAATACCCGTTGTCTCTAGTAAATAAACATTAATCAGGTGGAAAGAGTTGGGAAAGACCATAACCTGCTTAAGACTTGGAGCGACATTGCTCATCAAAATACACAGTACCAATGAAGATAAACCAAAGGTCTGATTCACCCTAAGGCAAATGTCCATTCAGGCATGTGGTGCTACCAGTTGCTTTAGATTCGACTGTGCAGGCTAGAGAGATGGTGCTTCTTTTATAAATCTGCTGTTAAAAAAAAAGTGTAACTATTCCTAATACCTTTCCGGTTAAAAGGCTCTATTTTTAAAATCTCCATACATTTCTTAAACGGAAAAGTAATGTTCAGATGTCAGTCTTTTAAAACATGCAAATTATAAAGGAGAAGGTTCTTATCAAGTCTGATCTTAATTTTTCATTCAACCACTTCCACAATTCACAAACTATTTAGCAATCCCATTTTCTTCAATGCAGCTATCTGATTTGGTTCTGGTCAGCTCTGAACAGTCAGTATTTTGTGGGACATACTAGAAATGTAGGCATAAAATTTTGGCTCTGGTACAACAAATCCGCTTTTTAAAAATGTACTTTTTGCAGTTAAGAAAGTGATGGGATAATGCACCAAAATGTATGATAAATGCATTTGCCCATCACTTTCCTTACCGCAAAAATACATCATTTTAAACAGTGGGTTTCTTGCACCAGAACAGCTTAGTTGAATGCTCATCATCATAGAGCCTTTCTGCAAGCAAATCAGAACAAATGCTCAGTAAAGAGCAGACACTGTATAATTGCCATGTAACCTTTGTGCAAATAATCAGGATGAATGCTGAATAAACTGAGGAGCCCTCAGACTTAAGGATGCATTTGCTCTGTTTTGCCATTTTATGAAAGATATTTCAATTCAAGATCCAAGTTCTACACTGAGGCCTATGCTTTCAGTCCTTCTGAACAATATAAATCTTAACAGCACAATCATACACATGTTTACTCAGAAGTGAGTTTCATTAAGTTCACTGGGGATTACTGCCTAGTCAGTGGGTTTAGGCGAGAAGCCTCAAAGTCTGTACTGAACACCTAAAAACATTATAATTGTCATACTGAATCAATGCAAGATCACACCCATCCTGCATCCTGTTTCCAAATGGTAGTCAGGCAGATAGATGCTTCAGGGAGCTCAGCTGCTTAATTGTCACCTGATACTAAGTGGTATAATGCTTGTGGACCTGGGGATTACCCATTTAACTGTCATGGTTAGTAGCTGATGCCAAATTTATGTCTTATAGGACTATGTCAAATCCTTGTTTAAAGCCATCTAATCTAGCAGCCATCATCACATTTTGATGTGTGGTATTACACATCAAATACTCCCTTTTCTATTGCCGATTTCTTTCATCAGATGAATGAGTTCTAGATGTTATGAGAAGTGGGGGGAGAGAGACCCTTTGTGCAATCTCCCATATCAAATTTGCCCTGAGGCTTTTATTGCTGCTTGTAACTCTGCACCTGAGGTTTGTTTTAATTTCCTAGGCTGGTTAACTGCTTCCAACTTGCATTAATATTTGTTGAACATCGGCATTTAATATTTATTCTCAGATTGATTTTATAATGTTCATGTAATGAAATTCTCTTAAGCAGAAGCCAATAATGGAAACGGCTTTCCTATTTTTTAATATTGCATTTCTGTTGTGCTGTTATCAAATTCTGGGACAAAACATCCATAACCTTTGGAGCTTTCAGAATGCCAGTTGTACTTTAGAAATGTCTTTCAAATTGAGCTTTCTAATTTATTTGCTTTAAAATTATATCTTTCCCTCCATGCCCCCAAAAAGAAAAGCTCACACAACAGTTTCATAATGATTTTTAAAGTCAAAATCCTATTATCTGATTGGCAAGTTCTTGTAGGCAACAGTCAATGAATATTTTTAAGACATGATGTTGGTGAAAAGTATGCCTGCTCATTACAAGCTTTCTTTTAGTGCTGCTACTAGTGTGGGTTTTTTCAATTTGCTGTTTAATACTTACAGTCCAGATCCAATTAAAATTACTAGAGGCCTCAGGACAATGATATTTAGTGGATCCCTGAATGTTTGACAGGAGTCTTCACTATGTATCGTGAAATTGCCTGTCTTTGGACGTTTCACCCTTGGTAGGACCCAGAGCTTAAAGACAACAAGAGATGCCAGTAAACAGGTAGGGAAGATGTGCTCAGTGCATCATGTCCATTTCATATGACACTAGACAACAAGAGATAGAAAAGGTAGCTTCAAACATTATAGTGGCCACTTGGAGGCCACTGAGGAATGCCTCTATGTATGTGGTCAAAGTTCAAACTGGGTATCTGCTGTATATAAAAGCAAGGAATCAAGTGTGTAAAGAGGAAGTAGATGTATACAAAAAGTAGCATGTAGCTCTAATTTGTGCACAGGTTTACTCAGCAGTAGATACTATTAAGTACAGCTGGATTTATTCTGAAGTAACAAAGCAAAGACCCTATCTGGTTTGGGATACGGTTTTGAGAAAGATCACTTGATGTATCTTCAGAATTCCTGTTGCAGGTGTTCCCATCTTCAGAGGTGGATGGTGACTAGTGATAGGGCCTTCTCTTTGATGGTTCCTCAGCTGGGAAATACCATATGCAGGGACATTTCACATCCTATTAACTTTGAGGCATCAGGGTAAGGAAATTCTATTCTCCCAAGTTTTCAATGGATGGTATACTTTTTCCTTGCTTTTTACTGCTATCCTATGGGACTGCCATATCATTGCTTTAATGTTGCTTTACTACCAATCCTTTCTTATGGATCCTTGTTCAGAATTTAATTAATTAATTACCATTGTTGGCATTGCTGTCTCGGGAGACAATGAAAGAGTGCGCCTTTGGGGTGAAGTCAAACTAATTACCATATCAGTTAATTTGTTGTTAGTTACCTTGAAACTGTATACTGAAAGGCAGGATATGAAACATTTCAAACAAATGAAGAATGAAATGGCTACAATTCTTCCTTATAGTGTGAGCCATGGGAGCAGAAAGAGCAAAGGGTTACCATGTGCCCTGTAACAATCTATCTTGCGATCTGTGGTACCTTAGTGAAACCACTATATCTAAAGAAACTTTATTTTGGCACCTCTTGCTTAACATTTGCACTATAATGCATGCAAAATAGTTATCACAGCGCCCCTTCATCGGGTATTTTTATCTCCTCTAGTCATTAACAAATCACAGCTCCTTATTTACATACCAAGTGCATTAGAGTTGAATCAAAAGCACTAAAGTGCACTGTGTGGAACAATTGCTTTTTTAAACTTTTCGACTGAGGATGCTCTGGTTACTGGAACAGTGTAGTAAGAAATGGTGACCTGAAATGTCACACTAATGGTAAGCAGAATAAATAATGTAGACTCAAGCATTCATATCACATATCTACTCAGAGGTAAAATTCATTGAATTCAATGGGCCTAACTCCCAGATGTGTGTGTATAGGATTGCCATTTTAGCATTCCGTATCATCATCATCATTATATTTGTATGCCGCCTTTCCATAGTTAAAGCCATGTTCAAGGCGGCTTACAACATGACAAGATTTACATAATTACCAACATAACAAAAGTCATAAGCAATAAATAAAACACATCAAAAAGTACACAACCAAATGGAAAACAATTTCCACATAAATCATAAAATCTAAAACTAAGAATACAGCATTAATCACAATTTAAAATGACATAGATAAAAAATAAAAGCAATTTAAATAACAAAAATGGAGCCCTTTCTGCCCAGATGGAAGGAGGCAGGCAAGGCCCTTCAGGCCCTCAGCAGCAGGTAAGCCCCTTGCTGGGCAGCAGCAAACAACAAACAGTACCATAACAATAAAGTGCCTCTATCACCAATCACAAGACTTCACTGTGATCTTCACATTTATTATTATACCACTAAGATGTGCAACAAAATATTACAGTCTATCTACCCCTCTAACAGGAATGCTTTTATTCAGGGTTCAATCCACTAGAACATTATAACTTATTAAAGGCTCAAGCAAGCCAATTCACAATACTCTGTGACTTCTGGTGTCATGAGCATGCTCAGTTCTCACTGGACTGCTTTTGTGGGGGGGGGGTCATCTCCCCATTCTGCGTGTTTATAATGTTGTTTTTGTACTTCTGCAAACATTGGCGTCCCCCAGTGATGATGTCTTCCTCTTTTTTTGTGTTCCTGATTTGCCTTCATTTCTGTCATCAGGAGAGTAATGAACTCACTATTGGAGGAGGTGATTTATTTCCTCAGATGATAACATGTTCCTGAAGTAGCTGTTATTCTTTGAAATTATACTCATAATCTTTTGTTTACTTCTTCCCAAGTTCACCAGCTCCATTGTATCATTAGTACTTCTACAAGATACATGATAATGTATGAAATATGGCTGCCTTTGTTTTGGTTTTTGGCTGAAATGAATTCTACTTCCCAGGATCACTTTGTGGCTGTAAGCTGACAACCTCTCACAGTCTCTTCACATTAATTAAATTTTCAAATAATGAAACCCATATCAGAATGAAAAACAAACCTATACATTATTTGGATGCAGCTCTTCCAGGGCAAAATATATTGAGAACAAATCTGTAAATATTTAAAGCAACTAGTTGGAAATATGAAGAAATAAAGAAAAATGCAATAAAGAAAACGCAATTAAAAAGATTTTCCCCATTTCACTGTCAGCAAAATTCAGGAACTGAATTTCTTCAAAGACCTGAAATTTATATCTTATGCTTAATTATATTCTCATTAGAGAGCAGATATGAAAAAACATCTATTTTCCAGTACTGGTTATTTACTGTTGATTTAACCTTTCACCTTCCATTTCTGTATCAGGAATTATTCGTTATCATAATACATTCTTTTTATAGCCTATTTCTGGTGACTAACAGCCTAAGTGACAATTCAGCAACTCTGTCTATGATCCCAGATGTGCAAAACAGGTTTTCTGTAGGGAGAAGCTATAAATTGAATTAAGTTTCTCACCTTTAGATAGATGCTCCTAAATTCAATCCTTCCACACCTATTTGATTTTCCAGTTTCTACACAGATACATCAGTCAGGGGACATTCTGTGGCCACTGAGTATGGTGATTCTTCATTGGGCTGTTTCCGTTCCCTTGAGATTCTCCTCCTCCTCCTCCTCATACTAATACCCCACTCCTCTACTAAGTGTACATAGACTAGTATAGAAAATAATAGGAGAAAATAATAATATAATTAATACAAATGTAAAATGCCGTCTTCCTTGGGCTTTAAGGCGAGATGAGTGCTGCAACCCCAGAGTCGTACGCGACTGGACTTAATTGTCAGGGATCCCTTTACCTTTAAGTGCAACAAACAATTTCTAAAAGCAATAACAAAAATCTAGCAACACTTAAAGCAAAGCAAAACAGAAACCTCATAGCGGTAATAATAAAAGTAACAGTTTTACATTAAGACTGTCAACAAAATGAGGTGCTGCACATTAAAGTCTTTTAAAATAAGTGTCTTCAATTTTTCATGAGACACATACAAAGAGAGAACCTGATGAATTTCTGCCACAAGGCAGCCCTGTTTTTTGTGCACACTCACTGAATTTCCCAAGACGTAAGCTGCGCCCTAAAGTAATATCTTTTCCTAAGCCATTTGGTGTTTTAAAAGCTAGAATCAATACTCCGAATTGACCCCAGAAAGAAACAGGAAGCCAATGAAATTTATATAAAATCCGAATTATGTATGCTTTGACGTATGAACACCAGGCCAAAGTCTGGTAACCAATTTCTAAGCAGTTGAAGCTTCCAGTCTCTCTTCAAAGGCAGACTCATGCCAAATGCATACCTGTTGCTTATGTAGGAAGCATTCTTGCAGATCTGCTGCTAGAGGGACTCCTTTCACACATGATACCCAACAGCCAATGCAAGAGATGGCAAGTGGAACAACCCACCTGTCGATCATGTGATATAATGATACCATGTGATTGATAGGCGGGTAGTCCTGCCCAACTATCTAATTTGGCCTGTAACACCAATCCTGATATAAGGATCAGGCCCATGTAGCAAAAAAGGTTCTCCACCCAGTAAAAGCAGAATTAAGAGGGAGAGATCATAACACAACTCCCATCCATCTTGGGTTCCCTTCTCATTGAATATTTCTTTCTATTGGATATTTGAAGTCAGCTTTCTTTAAGTCCAGAATGCTTGTCCAACTACACTCAGTCTTCCCCTGCCTCTGTATCTTGAAACCCAAAAGAACATGATCACTTCCTTCCAAGGTTCCCAGTACTTCCACTTGGTTGATCAGTTCATCTCTGTTGGTGAGAACCAGGTCTAAGATACATAATCCTCTGGTTGCTTCTTCCACCTTCTGGAAAATCAAATTGTCAGCAAGGCAACTGAGGAATTTGTTGGGACCTTACATTCTTGGCAGAGTTTGAGTTCCAACAGACTTTGGGGAAGTTGAAGTCTCCCATGACTGCTATATCTCTCCTTTTAAAATGTTTGGTAATCTGCTCTAGGAAGGCATCATCCAGGTATTTAGTCTGGCTTGGGGGTCTATATCAGACACCCACAGTAAGGTCACTGTTGTTTCTCTCTCCTACGATTTTTACCCATATACTCTCAATCTGCCTCCCCTGCTTTATGTCATTGCTTTCTTCACAAGTGTACACATCTTTTACATATAATGCTGCTACTCCTCCCTGCTTGGTCTATTACTTTTGAACAGGTTATACCCCTCAGTTCCTACATTCCAGCCATTGAGTCTCATCCCACCAGGTTTCAGTAATGCTTATTAGATCATATTTGCCATCCTGCTCAATACTGATCAGGAATAAATAAAATGGCTGAAATTATAAACAGGAAAATTCAAATTATAGTCACAGTATCCCTGAAAAGTATCAACTTTGCTTTTCCTACTCACATTGTACAAGCTGGTGCTTCAGTTGTTATTTAATAAATGAATTAATAAATCATAGGTCAGAAACATCAACATAGGACACACCAGAATACAACAGTTTGGCAGTGAAATCGTATGGATTCCTCATAAAAATTGAGTGAACAAGAGTGGCAATTCCAGAGAAATGGACTAGAGTAGAAGCAACCTGGAGTAGCTTACCACTGACATTTTAAATGTACATCAGCTCACGTAGACCTAGCAAAAATTCATTGGAAGTAGCTTTGTTTCTTATGATGCCTCTTTTTAAAGTAATTAGTGAAACCAAAATGAATCTCTACCAGACAATTGTATTCCTGTGGGCCTCTGGTAATTAGGACAAATGCTTCATTGCTGCATTTCTCCTTCTACCAATTAGAACATGCCAATTAATGCTGATTTGCAGTGAGTTCAGAAAAGAAAGGAAGTGTTTAGGAGGATACTAAAAGTTTAGAAATAACAAGGTCAAAAAAGAACTTTATAGCAGGCTGAAGTAAAATATTTAAGCTGGTAAATAACAGTTACCATAAATTCTCATTGAGAATTCTCTATATATGACTATTTAGAGGACTGAATATTCCTTATGTACGGTATTATATATTTAATGTTCTCCATGTGCTCTCCATACGCCTTTTGTTAAGTGGCATCGCTCCAAGCTAATTTGGGATATATGAACACTTGGAAAATGGAACTGATTTAAACTGGGGAAGAGGGAAAACTGGGTAGGGAAGGCTTTCAACTGATGGTGTAGTTCCTTTGTACTAATAATGCCTCAATTATTATAATTTAATTTACTAAGCAACACCATGGTGAATAGAATGCTTATGAAAGCGTATGCCATAATAAGTTTGGTAGTCATTAAGGTGCCACAAAATGCTGTTATTTTTTGTTTGGCTGTTTGTGTTAATAACATAAGAAGAGCCTTGATGAAGCAGACTGAAGGCCCATTTAGTCCATTATCCTTTTCTCACATTAGCCATTCAGAAGCCTTTGGGAAGCTCACAAGTAGGACATGACTGCAACAGTACTCTCCCTACTTATGTTCCCCAACAACTGTTAGTCAGAGGCATTATTTCTCTGAGCCTGGTGGTGAAACATAGTCATCATGGCTAGCAGCCACTGACAGCCTTACCCTCCATGAATTAATTGTGTGAAAGCTAATGGGATATACAGAACTCAGTGTTCAGTTCATTGATTGCTTCTGGCGCTAGAAGTGACATTAATGTGCAAAGCCATCATAGTTTGAGATACCAGGGCTACAAGTTGAAGTGTGTTCCTAAGCAGTAGAGGGTTCTCAGATAATGCAGTAATGCTACTCTCCCAAACTAACCATTGGCTATCCTCAACAAGAATGGCCGTAAAGGCTTTCTGTTCAAGATAGAGCTTTGCCTGGGCAATAATAGTATTGACTGGCTCTGGTCCCCTCATTCAAACCCATTTTCCAGCACCCTGCTAAACAATTGCCTACAGTTCAATTCAGACAGCATTTATTTTGAGGATGTTTTATGTTTTTTATTTGCCCCAAGAGTGATGTGCTAAAGTCAATGTTTTAATAGTCCCACACATACTATTGCTCTGTCACGGGGAAGGCAGAAGCCATGTACAGCCAAGGAGGCAGGAGGTCTGGCCAGCAAATTGAGGTACTAGAGAAAACTGAGATTGAAAAGGCAGCCAGACCACAGTGGCAGACTTGGGTAGTATGGCATCCTGTGTGAGGCCAAAATTTGGATCCTCACCATCACTCCTTGTGCTGCCTTCCTTCCCAAAGGTGGGTAAAGAGGTGCCTGGCTTTGGGAAAGATGCTTGAGGGCTCTAGTAGGGTCCTAGAGCTCCCCTTTCTTCCTAAAGCTGAGAAAGTGCTAACTAGGCTTTGAGAAGGAGGCATGAGGACTCTAGGACCCTGTCAGAGTCTCATGCCTTTTTGCCAAAGCCCAGCACCTTTCTTACCAAACTTTGAGATGGTGCGTCCTCAGCTCAGTGTCCAGTGCATGTGCATTTGAGCCACTCACACAGCCCTAAATCCAACCCAGCAGACCAGTACAATGCTCGTTATCAGGGTAACCAAAGGAGAGCTCTCTAGATGTTGAAGCAACATATTTCAGCTACTGAATATTTTTATGTAATTGGTAAACTCCAAATCCACTGGAAGTCATTTTTAAAGTTGGGGTGGAAGAGATACTTATGAAATCTTTAGGATTAACACTTAAAGAATGCTGAAAACCTTTTGGGGGGATGTGAAACTGCATCTCAAGAAGGGTGGAGGGGGAAAGTGTTTCTCATATAAAGGTCTGCTCTTTTTTAAGTTTTTGGGGACACGGGTGGCGCTGTGGGTTAAACCACAGAGCCTAGGACTTGCCGATCAGAAGGTCAGCAGTTCGAATCCCTGTGATGGGGTGAGTTCCCGTTGCTCGGTCCCAGCTCCTGCCCACCTAGCAGTTCGAAAGCACGTCAAAGTGCAAGTAGATAAATAGGTACCGCTCCGGCAGGAAGGTAAATGGCATTTCCGTGTGCTGCTCTGGTTCGCCAGAAGCGGCTTTGTCATGCTGGCCACATGACCCGGAAGCTGTCTGCGGACAAACGCCGGCTCCCTCGGCCTATAGAGTGAGATGAGCGCATAATCCCAGAGTCGCTCATGACTGGACCTAATGGTCAGGGGTACCTTTACCTTTACCTTTTTTAAGTTTGGAAGAGAGACTAACATGAAAATAACTCACACAATTTCCAGTCTTGGTAAGAAAATGTAAAAGGCATGTAAGCCACCCAGGGCTCAAAATACACATGACAGTGGCTGGGGTATCCCAATTACTTATAAAATAAAATAAGATGGGGAGGGGTAATTCTTAGGGAAATATTGTTGTGAAGGTGGGCATCCTAATTTATTCATTACCCTGGATTTACCTCCTGGTACTTTTCTTTGGAGCTTTGCTGAGAGAAAAATACTTAGAGAAAGTTAGCAGCAGGCATGGAGAGATCTCAGGTTCCCTCACCCCTGCATCCCTTTTGTGTCCTGATCCATGGGGATACCCATCACTGCAGATATGACCCACAGAAGGTGAGGTGGTCTGTAGTCCCAGGGTTCTAGGCAGACAGGAAGGTAAGGCACCTTGGACAAGGACCTATGTGTGGGTTTCAGGATTGCTGTTAGTGCTCCTGCAGCTGAAGCAGAACAATCAAGTTGTTTTGGAAGTGTTCTGGAGCAACTGGCAGATCTTTATCACCTGGGCTATTAATTCATTGAGTAGAGGTGCCATCCCTGAATGATACATCTGACCAGTTAAATCTCTTTGTTGCTATGATGACCTTTGAATTTCTCCTTTGCTTTCCTTCTGTGGTGAGGCCCAGGTGTGAGGCCCAGGTCTTCCTGAAGCTTAGAAATGCCTTCCATTTGTTCTTTTACTCTCTGCAATATTTTTGTTGACTGTTTTCTCTTTTCAACTAATGTGTGGCCCGAGAAAGTCTAGCTCAAATCTCTAATTACCATCGTTTGCTATAACAGCTTGTGTGTCTTGTTCAAAAGAGCCGCTGACTAATTCAGGCAAACAGCTGTCTTGGCATGCAACAGGCAGCCTGGTGATTATCCTCCTACCACCCCATGACAGTCACAGCAGTGTCATCTTGTATAAAACAAGCCTAACAGAGCTAGTCCTTTCCTGTTCCCTAAAGCCTATATAGGCTTCTTTCCTTCAAAGTTTAAAGGTTTTTGCAGTCAGACCAATGAATGCTGATGTAGCACAGAATATGGAGCCAGCCTGTAAACACTGGAGCAAAGGGAGAATGTATGAGCAGTGGGTCTTGTACCCTGCTGCCTCTGCCCAGCAAATATTAGGATTAAGCTCAAGCTATTGGGGGGGGGGAATCTTTATTGATTAATTTCTCTTTTGATTATAGCATTGTAAAGAGCAATAAAGAAAGATGGAATCCTTGTTTTTTGTTTAGGAAAGAAAAAATGAGTTATCATAATAAATCTGTGCATAGGGCTGTTTATATATTGTTTGATTGTTTATGAATCGCTTTCTGTGCACGTTTCAAAGCAATGCGTACAAAATTCAATAAAAACAGCTGGGAGGGGGGAGTTAAAACACAAAAATATAGTCAGATAAATTTAAAAACCAAACAGAGTAGATACCATGACAGAAACCTAGCAAGCAGCTTGAAAAGCTTGTCAGAACAGAAATGTCTTCAATTCTTTCCAGAAAGTGCAGATAGTAGGCACCTGTCAAATCTCAACAGGCATGCTGTTCCACAGAACAGAGGCAGCCACACTAAAAGCCTGGTCTGAGTTGCATGTGTTGCCCTTCCCTAATTTCACATTAATTTGTATTAATGATTATATGTAGCATACATAGCAGTTTAGCGGAGAATATAAGGAGGGAAATGCAATTTTTTGCATTGTCAGGCTTAGAATTCAAAGGTTGTATCTGATGTTGTTAGTTCACTGGCTCAAAGGCCCTTTGTGCTAGCTGGGTCTATTTCTCATTGTTGAGCAACAGAGGAATCCAAGACAACAGGTTGCACTAGTGGAACCTTGCACTAGTGGAAATGTCATGAAACTACCTTTTATTTTCCTATTCTCTACAGATTGTACACACAGATACAAACTGTCTGCTTGTGGAAACTTTTGTGCAAAATATGCTTGAACAACAAAACCCACTAAAGAACAAGTTCAGTGCCAGCTCTCTCTAAATGTTGCTTACAAACCTAAATGTTCATATATGGACTATTCCCGCACCACACTCACAGACACACACACACACACACACACAAAACCGGCAGCTCCTTGCAGCTACAATTTTCTATGGCAAACAAAACATCCAAACAGGCAGCTTGGGAAAGGTAGCTAGGATTTCCCATCATCAACATTCTGGGGACCATATGTCAGTAGTCGGCTAGAGTGCTAGAGGCAAAACTGGGCAGAGCAATCAGTACAAACTAGTAGGATAGTTTCAACAACAACCCCCCCCCCCACACACACATTTATAATCCATGCAGGCAACCAAGAGGCATCATTTGATCTCAATGTCACATTCCAGCCAGGCAAAAACACTCAAGGAGCAAATGAATTAGAGTTGGCAAAGGGTATGGGCTGCAGAGAGGCAGTGTAGCTGATGAGCAGATGTGACCTGGAGCAAGTCAGGAACCAGACAGAAAGAACCAGGTGGCTGCATTTGGTCCCTGTACCTAAGGTTCCTTACGAAGAAAATATGTTATGTGGGAGAATAGTTAATATACAAACTGCCCTCCCGCCTTCCTCTGCATAGTAGCTATTCAGCCTTTTAACTCGAGTGATATGTTGAGTCACATCACTTTGGGAGAGGAAGGAACAGAAGTATTATATATAAAGTCCAGGTATCTATTATTTGTCTTGTTTCCTCTTTTATTCCGTTTGATAGACTCTAATTTTAATTTTATTTCTTCCTCTGGGCATCTATGCTTGGAACAAGTAGTTCAGAAGCTTACTGAAACCATGTTTTTTCATGATTCATTGTTTCAATTATACTATATATAAAACACATCCTAATAACCTCAAGGTTTCTAGTGAGACTTCAGTGTTCAAATGTAATGCTAACTTTTTTCCTGCTAAAGCTTTCAATAAGCACAAATTTCATTGGTTTTGAGTTTTGCATTACAGCTCTGCTCTTTCATTTTCTTATATAAAAATAGAGATTATGAACAATAACTTGTGAACAATAAAACAATCTAATCCAAAGATATCAGGATGCCCTAAGCAGAAAGGAAATCACAGAGGGCTTTCATCGATAGGTCAAAGGAGAGCAGCTTTGAGTTTGAGATTATATGAAAAGTTTGTTTAAGGCATAATTAGTTAGAAGTCTTTGCATTTGTAACTAGTTCACACAGAGTAGCACAATCAAATTGAAATCTCATATGATCAGTGGGTAAAACGTTTCCTCTGATACTGATTTTTGTCTCTCATATTGGTAGGCAAACAAGATGAAAGCAAGTCAATTCTTCAGCTTGCATTTGCTCTTGTTCTTCTGTTCAGTTGCTGTGGATCCCTCAACAGACTCAGCAATAAGTCAGCATTTCTAATAGAACTGAGCTCAACCTATTTTCTATTTTCCTTTTTGTGGAGCTTCATCAGACTTGTTGTATTTGCAGGGTGGTTCCCATGTGTCATGATACATGATGCTAGGACTTGCTATAGGTACTTAGCTGATAATCTGGGATATGTCACACAGAAAGATTTTACTATGCACTGGACGAGTCCAGAGAAAATAACATTTTCTCCATTTGGGGGAAAGAAGTTCTTCCAGTCAGACCCTCAGTAGCATGGTGAGAGTACCTGAGGCATGCTGCAACTGTAGGGGAGCCCACCTTGTATACCCTTGTATGCCCAGTCCCTCCTCCCAATAACCACAGAAGTGTGAAAATTCATTTGTTCAGTCAAATGAGAAGGAGCAGAACTCTCTTCAGCCAGCATACTTGATACTTGGTCATTCATCCTCCAAGATTCTCCCTCTTTCAGGGTAGCAGTTGATTCACAGGCTCTGGGCCTTCATGTAAAGGTGGTGTTTCCCCTTCGCATTAACACTCCGGCACAGTCAGCATTGGTATTTACAGTCTTTATTACATATATACAAGAAACAGCTACAGTTCAGAATTATATGTCCTAACCCGTTGAGTCAGATTCGGGGAGTGACTTCCTACAATTCCCGCCCCAACAAAGTAGGCGTGGGAATCGCGCAAGACGTCTTTGACCCTTATGTTTCATTTCCCTCCTTGTCTGTACTGATTTGAAAGCTCACTCCTTTCCTGAGTCTGAGCTTCCTTCACAAGCCTCTGGGTGGTTGCAGGGCTCTTCAGCATAGCTGTCAACTTTTCCCTTTTCTTGCGAGGAATCCTATTCGGAATAAGGAAATTTCCCTTTTAAAAAAGGGAAACGTTGACAGCTATGCTCTTCAGCATCCCTGAGCCCTTGCGCTCCTTGGCTGCCCTCCGCCCCCTCTTCTGCTTCCTCTGTCTCTGGGTGGTTGCGGGGCTCTTCAACATCCCTGAGCCCCTGTCCCGCCTCTTCTGTCCATTGCTCCTACAAATCCTCCCTGATACTTCAATACCATCCTGTACAGAAGGAACTGTGTGTGCTTCAAAGTCTAGGACCTTTTAACACATAAGATGAAATGGTGGGAACCATTGCCGTATGCTGCAGGTCCCTGCTGCCTTCCATTTTGCCTACCATCTGCAAATGCTGTATGTGCAAATACAACCACCATGTGGGCAGAGATTGAATGAGTTTCAGTTAGGACTCTCTTCCTGGCAAGGTGCTGATCATTTAGGAAAGATGGGCCCGTAGAGTTGACTTTTATCAGTCTGGTTTGGGTATTCATTCATACACACACACACTGAGAGTGATAGCTAGTACTATGGGGAAGCAGTTCTCAGACGGGTGTCTGTGTGTGCGTAAGACACAGAAGAAACTTAAACATTTTTATAGCAAATGTATATAGGCCTTCAGAAGAAACTTTGGCAGAGAAATCAGTATGTTAGCAAATTATGAAGCAGTCCTAACCTTGCTGGAGGCATTCATTCGTATGCACAACACAACCTAGTTAGTGCCTTCACTTTTTAATGCTGCCTCGGTGAAGATTTATCCCATGCTGATTTCAAGCCATCCTTATATGAACAAAAATGCACCAAGGAATATAAATCTGGATGTAGTTGAAAATAGTTTGCTACAATCAAACTTTGATTTCACACACATACACACAAATGCCCCATTATTAATTATCAGCGTTTTTAAAAGTTATTTCTTTCTGTGTGCTAAATAGACCTGCAGGTGCTCAGGGCATGCTACTGTTTTAGATACTGTATTTAAAATTGCTAGGAAATAATCGGATCCTTTTACTTCCTAGCCATTGAACATTTTGTGGAATATGCCAGTCTAATTTTTGAGATACAAGGTCTGAGGAGGACAGCATTGTCTCCACCCAGCTCTGTTTGAACAATTTAACTAAAACCATACAAAAGTGCTCCAAAGCTTCATGATTTAAAAGTCTGAATGTTATATGTGTTTTGGCTGTGATCTGCTGACATTGTGTTTGAATTAAGAGTTGTTGTTTTTTGTTTCTTTTGAGCTGTACTCTGTTGAGTGATCGTCAGATGTAGTCCAAATTATGACTGTTCATAACTTATTCTAAGGTTGTGCCAGCTTTGATGTGAATAATGGTGAAGAAAGATGCAATATTGTTCAGTGGCACTGCCAGTTTCAAGAAAATAGTAGGTCAGCCAATCAGGTTTCAATGCAGAGTAGACCCATTTAAGTTAAGAGATCTAAGTTATCCATGTTCATTATTTTAAATGGGCCTACTCATTGGATCAGCATTGGATGCAACCCTTAGTATTTGCAAATTTTGGAAGTGAAAAGAAAAAAGGGTTTAAAGGCAATTATGATCCAAACTTAGGAGAAGATAGTACTGGATATCTAGACACCACTTGATTGTAAAAAAACAAAAAACCTCAAAGCAGTTTCCTTTAATGTGAAACTATGGTTTACAACTATGAGAATGAGTTGTGACAAACCTTAGAATCTCACTTCCTGTTTTCATGTCTCAGACTGAAAGCTTCCACTTCTAAATTTAAATTAAGCACACAGTTCCCTATGATAGCTGAACTCAAGGAACTGCAATTTGTTCAAACTATTATTTGAAGTAAGGTAGGATCTGACCTGTTTGATCCTGACTTGTTTTCACTAACCATAGTTTAAACAAACCATTGTTTCCTGAGTCTACTGCATCATTTTATTTAGTATAATAAATCACCAATTTTAAAACTGGGACAAAATACCAGAAGACTCATAACAAAAGTTTTGCAGGGCCAAGTATCACTAAGTACTATCAGTCTACAATTTCAACAATAGTGTATGGGTGGTGGGAAATCAATGATATTCATTTGAGGACAGCAACATATACTGGTTCTAATTTATCTATCCAATTGAAGCACCTGCATTGTGGGGGAATGTGAGCAGAATTACAGGAATGTCATTCTTAAAACCACTGTAAAAATCTGGAGTAAGTCTACCAAGGACTATATTTTATTTAGTTACTTTTTTTTTTAACTAAATTTATATTCCACCCTTCCTCCCAAAGGAGTTGTGAGCAGCATCTAGCTATACACCTACTTTATATGTTTTTCAAAAAAAAAGTTTGCTGTTGCTAGAACAAGTAATGATTTTATTGTGCAGAAAAAGGATGGCCCAATGAGGCTCATTGATTTATTTTATTTTTGTGGAAGATACATTTATTGCTTGTGATGAGGTGAAAAACATAATGCAAAAACATCTGCCTTTCCCCAGTACTGTTTATTACTTAATAGGATTTTTTTTTAAAGTCCAAATAAATTTCCAAATTCTAAGAATCCCAGCTGAGTTGGAGCTCCTAATCCCAGGAATTCAGATAAGGGCCTTCAAAGAATTAGATTATCTTAATGGAAATTTTGCCCTGTCAGAACAAATATAAAGGAAATTAGAAGAGGACATAAAAGCAAGTATTTCAGAAAAACAGAGGAACTGTATTCTAGTTTATAATTCTCCAGAGCAGATTGATTTAAATCAAGGCTCTTTAAATCAATGGTTTAAATCAGCAAGCATTGAGACCAATTAAAATCATTAATTTAAATCAAATATCCCATTGATACTTCTTCCCTAAATCATGTGAATCTGACCCCTAGACCATGTTAACATTGCAACTGAAAGAGCCATCCTATGATACCTGCATACCAGCAAACAAAGAACATACCGTAGTATAACTCTCCGGCTACCCACAGAAGGGCTGGCTGAAGACATTTTGGCACCTGGGGCAAGCAACACAATGGCACTGCCCACCCACCAGCTAAGAAGGGGTGAGTGAAGATCTACATTGGGAATAAGGGTGGGAGGAGACCAGCAGCACCTCCTATTCATCAAGAGGCCACCGTAGAGGTGGCATGGGGGGGGGGAGCTGCTGAGGAGATGGCAGATCTGATCTTCAGAGTTTGTGCTGCAGCTGTCGCGGCAGCAGCAGTGGGCGATGAGTGGGCCAGCCCTGGGGGACCTGGTCTATGGCACAGAAGGGATCCACAATTCTCCATTGCAGCTGCAGAAACCTAAAACTGCACTGTAGGAGCTCTGATGGTGGTAACTGCAAAAAGGGGGTGTATCAGAGGCAGATTAGGGAAGCCTTTTGGTCTATTAAGATATTTAGAATGGAAAGCATGGTTGCGGAGAGCCATCAACAGAAGGAAGAGGAAAGAATAATGCGGCCCACTTTCAGACTCGCTAGTACAAGCCTGGCAGGGCTCTGGATTTGGCAGTTTGTTCTTCACAACTGTCCTCTCCCCTGATGAGCAAGGATTGTTCTGCCCATACAGTCTTTACACTATGATTTCGTTCCTACGGCTAGTCTATGCTTCTTTGTCACCCCGTTTACATTTCTCCATGCTTTTCTTTTTTTAAAAAAAAATATTTTTATTAATTTTCACCAACATAAACAATAACAATAACAAAGACATACAAAACAAAAACAACAACAGCAAAACAATACAAATTAACACATAATGTGACTTCCCCAAACCTCCCCTTCACTGCATCCTTAGTTTTAAAATATTAATTCTTAGCAAACCTTTGTTCAATTTCAAAACTCTTTTCCTTAAGTTTTCTCATATTTCAAATTTGACCGCTATAATTCTATGTCTCATACCTTTTGACATTTCAACATTCCGAAATTTTACAATAATTCTTAAGATAAATTTTAAACTTCCTCCAGTCCTCTTCCACCGTCTCTCTCCTCTGGTCACGGATTCTGCCGGTCATCTCAGCCAGTCCCATAAATTCTGTCACCTTGATTTGCCATTCTTCCAGAGTAGGTAGTTCTTGAGTCTTCCAGTACTTCGCCAGTAGAATTCTTGCCGCCGTAGTTGCGTACATGAAGAATGTTTTGTCTTCCCTTCGTACCGTTTGGCTAACCATGCCCAGGAGAAAAGCCTCTGGTTTCTTAGCAAATGTCCACTTAAGGATTTTCTTAATTTCATTGTAGATCATCTCCCAGTAGGCCTTAATCCTTGGGCAGGTCCACCAAAGGTGGTAAAAGGTTCCTTCACATTCATTACATTTCCAGCAATTGTTATTGGGCAAGTGATATATCTTTGCTTACATTTCTCCATGCTTTTCTTTTGTTTTTACCTTGTTGTTGAGGAATGTCTATAAATATTCACATAGAGGATCGGTTTTATGATCAGCACCCATGACAGATCATGAGGTTAAGAACACTTTCTAGCCTAAGGGTCACATTCTATTAATGTGCACTTATACACCAGTGCAGCTATGAATAACTACACAGCATTTGGGTTGTTGTTGTTGTTTTTTTTTTAAAAAAAGTCCATCTGTGCTCAACCTTGCTGTAATGTCTGTCAGTTAAATCAGTGGCACCCTCCTCCTCCATTACTGGTCCACAAAATCCTCTGCAATATTAATAAATCTGTTAGTTTGTAAGATTCTTTCTTGTTTTTTCTGCAACAGACTAACAAAGCCACCACGCTAGACAATGCTCATGCATTCTGATTGCCCTCTTTTTTTTCTACTCAGATATAAATGTCCCTCTCAGTCCCAGCTCCTCTGATGAGAGTTGGAAGTCTGGGCGTATTGCAACCCATATCAGAAGTCTCGATTTTGGTGAATTTCTATTAAAAAAACCTTCAAAACCTCTTCCTTTTTTTTGAAATTTTACAAAAAAAATAAATAAATCTCAAGAACTCCAGGCAAAAAATTAAATATTATCACTTTTTTGAAATATGGCAACCCTAAACTAGATCAGGAGGACCCTAGGATGGAGGAAGACAGCTGTTAAGTGGTACTGAGAAAGTAAATGTGACGTTACCCTCTTTGGGTATTCAAAAGACTCTGTGAGGTCTCAACGTGTAGGAGGCATAAAGGCCACAATCCCATCTTCTTCCAACAAGGAGTATAGGATGATTCTAACAGCATTCAGCTGAAAACAGAATCATCTTTTGATCAAGAAACTTAATGGTGCAAGGGTTCCCAACCACAAAGCAAGTTCCAATCATGATCTACTTAACCTATTGGAATCCCCCTTCAGACTTTTGCTGCTAAATAGATGAAGGAGATGCTGGTTCACACAGCAGTATTGGGGGCAGGTCTTCTGTGTGTGCTACTCCCTACTTGAGGCCAAAATGTGCTCACCTGAACACCTGAAGAGCCCTTATGCAACAGCTAGAATTGTTTTAGCGAGAACATCAGTATTTTTTCCTGTCATTTGATTAAGGTGACCCATGTTGGTGAGTGCTTAGGGACCTTAGCTTGTTTTTTGAAGGTTGCCAACAGCCACCTTGCGCTAATATGCAAGTCCCTTAAAGCTGTGAAAATATAGCTGGCAAAATCACCTGCATAATAAATGCATGCATTAGTAAAACACACTTTTCTCCTGCTAACTCAAGTGCTGGCAAGCATTCTGTCCTATTTGGAACCTTTGCCAAAATGCCAGTATTCTGAAAAAATATCTTACTCCTCTTAACAATTGACAATCTTTCTCTCCCTTTTTTGTCAGAAGGCATCAGGGGTGAGTACAATTGGTAGCAAGGTACAGGACTGGTTGGAATGGGGCTTAAGAGCACTGAAATTTTGACTTTTAGGAAACTTAACAGGCAGATTCTGTTTTCAGATATGGGATAGATTAGTAGAGATTTAAACTGATTTAGCTGTTATTCCCTCTTCCCTGGGAACTGTCACCTATCAGCAGCCATTACATCAGGACACTGTGGAGGAGGAGAAGGACCATCAGCATGGCCACCATCCGCTCTGCTGAGAAATAAGATTCCTCCCTCCAGTAATTTCCACCTGGCAGCAGGCATTCCATCACACTGCACCAGAGGAGGGAAGAGAAGGGAAGCAGGCACACTTCATCAGCAGAGCTGAGAGAACAGCAACTTTGGGTGTCTCCTTTCCTTGATTCTTTTTCTTTTTCTTTTTAGTACCACAATCAAAGAGGTAGTGTGTCCTCTTGATCCTGAGGCTGACTCCATGCATTTTAACATTCTTCATAACCATAAGATCTAGAAACTTACAAGCAGGTCTTTTTTTTTTTAATGAAAGCTCACGTGGCAGTGCCTAATACAGCAGGTACCTTGGGCAAGTTATCACAGCATGCTCCAATATTAATCTAGGCCTGTAACTAAATACAGAAGTATCAAGGTTACATTTTAATTACTGTGCTAGGTATTCCTTCCAGGCTCATTGCAGTGATTTACCTAGGTTGTGAAGCTGGCAAGGTTGCATTTTTTGTTGGCTTTGTTGGCTGAATCTCCTCCATAGCCTAGGCAGAAAGCGCCTTTAGCTTCCCCTCTCCTGCTGAAATGCCAGGGATGATTTAACACATTTCATGCATGCAGTAAGCCTCTTTTTCAGCACAACTGACAGCCTAAGGTATAGATATATCTGTCGGCTCATTCATCTCCAAATGGCATAGCCTGTGCTTGATATAAGCATCTGCCACTTTCTCTTACCAGAGGTGTATACGCTTCAGAGGCAGGTGAAATCAGGCCCTTAAATCGCTGGCAGACAAGACAAATGCTAGAAGCATGAACACAAAGAAAGGATATCACTTCTGCCATTCTTCTTTACAATTACAAGCTATTGTCCTATTTTAAAAAGTTGTCAAAACATCTGATTTTCATTTACTAACAAGCATCCTAGTAACAAATCAGGTTAGCTTTCCAAACCGAACACAGCACACTTTCCAGACTGAGCACAGTATGCTAGCAACATTTTGTGGCTTCCAGGTGCTTGAACCTCCTCCTTCCCCCACTCCACAGTGTCCAGTAAACAAGACATTTATCAAAGCATCAGTGGGCCACCATGCAAAGAGCTGGTTATCCGCATTCAGCTAGTTGTCACGACTTCTGCAGGCATATCACAGAGTGCCTTAGAGCAAGTTTTAAGTCCCACCCCCACCCATAGCTGTCAACTTTTCCCTTTTCTTGCAAGGAATCCTGTTCAGAATAAGGGAATTTCCCTTAAAAAAAGGAAAACATTGACAGCTATGCCCCCACCCCTGCCAGATTTTCTTCAGGTCAAATCCCGTAATAGGAAAGGTTACAGTGCTTAAGGCTTTATAGCTTAGAAAGAAAGTGAGCATGGGTGACGCCATAGAGGTGCATACAACTGTGCATGGTGTGGGAAACATGGATAGAGAGAATTTATTATTCCTCTCTTATAATATTAGAATGTAGAGTCATTCAACAAAGTGGAATGTTGGAAAATTTGGGACAGACAAGAGGCAGTATTTCTTCACACAGTGCATAACTAAGCTGTGAAATCCACTCCCTCAACGTGTAGTGATGACTGCCAATTTGGACAGCTTTCAAAGAGGATTAGACAAATTCATGGAGTATAAGGCTATCCATAACTACTGAATACCTGTTGCTAGGATTCATGAATGAGGGAGGTGCTCTTGTTCTCATGCCCTGCTTGAGGGCTTCCAACAAACATGTGATAGGCGGGAAATAGATGCTGAACTAGACAGACCTTTGGTCTGATCTAGCAGGGTCCATAGTCTTACATTCCAAAGCCCCCTTTGGTTTGGCATATGCAAATCCACAAGGGGAATTACTTGGGTTAATTTATCATCCTGTGTGTAGCAGGATAAAGTAGGATAGTTGTGTAAATAAGGCATGGACCTTCAAGTTTGGGGTATCCATTTTGAGGTGTTTTTTGTTATTTAAAACTACCTGCAACTCCAAGATCCTCCAACTGGAAGCAGATGTAAAATGATCACCCAGGAAAAGGAGTCAATTGCCTAATACATCCACCTGAGCCATATGTTTGGATGGCCAGTATATATACAAGTACAAATTTTTGGCTGTATACCCGTCCTTCGTTTTAAGCACCTTTTCTTCCCCACCAAAAAATTTTCTGAGAGCTGCCGTTTACCACCCACAGAGCTGCAATTCCCAACCCACTTAACAAACTATAGTTCCAGCAGAGGATACTGAGCTAGATTGGCTGGTTCAGTCTAGGGCAGCTTCCCACATTCCTATTTTGCAACACCTTCAGAGACTTGTTTGATATAGGGAGGCTACTGTAGCCCTTAAATCAGGGGTGAGGAATCTCAGGCCCAAGGGGCCAAATGTAGCTTCTCTTTGTGATCCTTGGGACCCTTTCTAGGCTGCATCTTCTTCTCAGCCCAGGCTACAACCCCTCACCAGCCCTAACTTGCACCCTTTTTTAATTGTCCTTGCCTAGTTGGAATGTGTCTTTGAACTCCTGCTTGCTGAAGAGGGGTGTGTGAGCAGGTGAGCAGAGACTAGTGTACCACATAAAGTTAAATTTTGCATTCATTATTTTCCCCACTCTTGCCTCTGCCCCCACCCACCACTGGCATCATGGAGCCCTGAAAAGTTTCCTAGAATGGAGCCCTGAGGCTGAAAAAGGTCCCCCAATCCTGCCTTATGTGCTGTCTCCTAGCTAACAACCACTTTCTGATTCTTCCCCAGAAGAGACTGCCTGCCATCTCTCACTAGACCAGGGAAAGTGCTTCTTTTCCCTCTGCAGAGTGTAACTTCCCTAGCTGACCTCTTCACAACAGCCAAGGGTACTACACAAGGGTATTGGGCAAATATGTCCAATGCCCTTTTGAGAATCTACAGTTCAGTGAAGAGATAATGATGAGAAGCAGTAAGATCAAAGGAGGGGGACCAAAAAAGCATTTTTAGTATATCCATAAATCCTTTCTAGCTTGGTAATAATCATGCCACGAGCCAGTAACTTCCTTCAGCATTTTTTTACTTAGTTTTTATTTAGTCCCAAGTAGTTACTGCCTCATAAACAGAAAGATGATGTCAGGTTATTTTTAAAGATACACTGAAGGCATAAACCACACACACACACACGGGGGGGGGGGGGAGAGAGAAACCTTTTAGCTGTTCTTTCTGGTTTCATGAATGCAGCATTAGATATGTCTCCCTGCTTTATTTCCCATTGTAAACCGTGACAACTGGAGAGTGTAGATCATCAGTGGTGCTCATCCCAAAAGTGTCTGGAACACACAGTGCTTTACGGTTCTACGGAGAGATGCCAGATTCACCATCTCCGAATTTCTGTAGCTGTTTCTGCACCAGCACTTTCCTGCAACAGTGGTTGCACATCAGCAGTATTTATTTTATTTGGAGCGCTTATCAAAGCCCCAGGTGGTTTTCGTTTTTTGGAATGAGGGGAAAGTACAACAAAATAGTTAAAATTACAAATATCAACAAAACATTAAAAGTAACAATGCAGCAGATCAAAGCAACCCATAAACTAAACAGAAGAACCAAATAAGAAATTCATTTGGAGGGGGCGTGCCTTCACTGAAGGTGCCAGGCAGTTCTCTGGAGACCGCATTCCACAACTGGGGCACTACCACTGCAGAGGCCCTCTCACTGGTAGCCACCTGCCTTAGCGTAGATTGGGGCAGCCAACATGGTGTGCTCCAGATGTTACTGGGTTACCACTCCCATCAGCTCTGACCATTGGTCATGCTGACTGTGGCTGGTTCTAGTTGTAGCTCCAACAACAGCTGGAGTGCACCACATTAGCCACCAGGGGCAACAGGAAGTTACATATTGAGACAGACAGTATTTAATTCCTGTGTGCATCTGTTCTGATTATGTGAATTGATTAATTAATTTATAGTGCATTTTATTTCCAAAGAATTACAATAGCCATTTACAACAACATACAAAAACTTTATATATAAACAGTGGTACGTCGGGTTAAGTATTTAATTCGTTCCGGAGGTCTGTACTTAGCCTGAAACTGTTCTTAACCTGAAGCATTACTTTAGCTAATGGGGCATCCCGCTGCCGCTGCGCTGCCGGAGCACAATTTCTGTTCTCATCCTGAAGCAAAGTTCTTAACCTGAAGTACTATTTCTGGGTTAGCGGAGTCTGTAACTTGAAGCGTATGCAACCTGAAGCGTATGTAACCCAAGGTACCACTGTATATTTCTACATGTGTAACTATAGTAGATATGAAAGTAACCTCAACATCCCTTCATATGTATTCCAAATCTAGCAGCTCTTCTGAATGGCTGCCTTCGGATGGCTTGGGGGTCGGATAACTCCAAACCCTCCAGCATTTCTCCTATGGAAATAGAGATGTCCTAAGGAAAAGCAGAACAATTTGGGATCAAATCAGTAACCGGGACAGCTTCATCCAGGACTGTCCCTGGAAAGTATCCCCACTTGGAGGGTCTGTAGTTGATTCAGTAGGACATACTCAAACAAACATGCTTAGGACTGGACTTTCACATACTTTAAACATATATAAGAACATTGTAGAGAAAAGAGCCAGTGTTCTGTAGTGGTTAGAGTGTCAGTCCAGGAGCTGGGAGATCAGGTTTCAAAACCTCAGTTAGCCATAAAGACTGGGTGACCTTGAACCAGTCACTGTCTCTCGCAGCATAACCTACCTCACAGGGTTGTTGCAATGATAAAATGCCGATTGGGAGGGCCATATAAGCCACTTTTAGCTCCTTGGAGGAAAGGCACAAAGTAAACGTAATAAATAAATAATAAACGTGAGGCCAATTTTAGAATAATTTCCCGAAGTTTCCAACAGTGTAAGTTCCTGTCCCCAAAGTGATGGAAAAACTGAACTTTTAAATATGGCATTTTAATCTTTTAAAATCCCCAAAGATAACCTCCATTTCTTAATAGTAGCTTGAGAATTGGGCCTCTGCACGAAATGTCATCTTTCTCTACTGCATAGCACACAAAGGACAGGGGAACACCTTTCATCATTATTGGCAACAAATTCACCATCATTAGTTTGTCTTGCTAAGGCAGCCAAAAGTTACATGGGTAAAAAGAAAGCTTATTATTTATGGCTTAATCCGATACCTAGAATACTGACACTGCAACTCTGCCATATGTGTGTGTGTGTGTGTGTATAGTATTTACTGAATAGCTAATGATTTTTATTACATGGTTTATGTGTCCCAGTTTGACAGAATAAATTCTTCTTAGTCTCAGAAAAACTTCCACTTCAAGAGACAGGAGTATAAAAACTGCAAATAAAACAACTTTTATTTGAATTGTAAAATATTCTCTCCTTACTATAAAGTGTCATCTTAAACATCCTGGAAAACACCCGCAAAGAGACTGATCCTTTGGTCCGTTTCTCCATCAAGCATGTATGATAGTGGTTAGTAACTGGAAACCACTGGTCAAATCTGGGTCACAGTGATGTGGGACAGTGCTTTTTTCAGATTTCTTCTATTTCATAAATCCATTAGTTGTTAAATCAACAGATGCTAATTGTGTAGGAAATTAGCAGTCAAATGATTAATTCTAGTGGCAAATGACCAGAGAGCCGTAGTACTAGAAAGGCAAACTCATACCATAAGGATGTAATTGATGAAGAGAGAGCTTTGTGTGATGTCATTTACCCTATTTCCTGTGGTGGGAAGAATGAAGAGATTAAATATTTCTTCTTCCTGCTACCTCTCTATCTCTCACCATCTTCCTCACCATGTCCTTAAAGTGCAGACTCCATTTTTGTAATCAATTATGTATTTTGAAACCTAGAAGTATTTTTACCTGCATAGTTTTGCTGCCATTGCTGTGATCAGTGCAAGACAGTTATGTAAGTAAACACTATATTTTAAGCTTACTTTATAAGCTGATTCTTTTATTAAGAGGGAAACCAAGGGGAAGCCAGCTTATTTCATAAGATGAAATTGCTCAGAAAAGGAGAAGCTTTGCAATCTAGTTTCAAGCTTCTATTTTCAATACCAAGGATGGGATTTAAATTCTCTGCTTAACCCACACATGTGGGAGATTGGTGGGATAAATTGTAACTAATATGTCCTGTCCTACCCATCCCACAAATTGCAAATATAATATTAGGCAAACTTGACACTTTCAAGTTATTTATCTGTTTCCAAGTGTTCAGTAAGCAAAATAAATGTGTTATATTAGATCACTCTCTTGGGCAGATGTAACCAATGTGGTGCCCTCTGGAATTTTGTTGGACTTCCCATCAGGGATGATGGGAGCTGTAATTCAACAATGTCTGAAGGGCACAAAATTGGCTACCCCTGCTCTAGGACACCAGCAAATGTTCCAATCAAAATTTTCTGGAAAACCTGCATCATTGCAGAGGAGCATTCTTGCTCCAGGTGCTTGAGGTGAGGATTTCCATTACTGTGAATTCTGATGTGAACCGACCCCATCTGCACCACCTGGACTAATAATTAAAGAATTGTTATTCTGAATTTCATGGTGGAGTTATAAGCTTAGAAAATATAAAAATAAAATGGAAATGTGTTAAAAATGCATTGGGCGGGAACAATATCCATCTTAAGTATTTTACAATCAAATATGTATTTTAAAGGGATTACATGCAGGCGTGTGTGTTTAATGCAAATTAATATGGAAACAGAATGGGTTCAATTTTTTTACAGATTAGAAATAAATTGATCCGTCCTTTCTGACTGCTTACTCCACAAATGTAAATCCAGGGGGCTGGAGTCAATAAAACTGTGATTTGTTAGTAGGGCATTTGGGGAAGTGGAAGTTGGAGCCATCAGCCTTTTCTTCTCAAAATGGTCCTTCAGCAAAGCTACAATCGTCTTCCAGCATCCCTCTATTGTGGTGCTGTACCTTAAAACATTTGACCCTCCAAAGGGGATTGGACTCCAGCTCCCGTGATCCCTTACCATTGGCCATGTTGGCTGGGGCTGATGGGAATTGCAGTCCAACAACATCTGGAGGGCCACAGGTTTTCCACCTCTGTCCTAAGAGGTCATGTAGCACATGATGGTCAGTCCTGATCTTTGTGTGACCAAATCTACAATTTATTATTGGGTCTGCTGTGATAGTGCTTTTCCTGGCACAGATGTAAGAACATAGAAAGGTACCTTATTGCAGGTCAAACTGCTTCTCCATCTAGGCCAGTATTGCCTATTTTGACTGGCATCAGGTTTCCACATTCTCAGGCAGAAACCTACTACCTAAAACTATCAACACCAGATACCCATGATTGAGCTGAGATCTTCTCAGGGCCAGCATCACCGTTTGGCAGTCAGACAATTGCTTCAGGCACAGATACTGGAGAGCAGCAGCAGCAGCAATGCCCTCAATCATTCCTCCCGAGCCGCCTGGCCATTCCTCTCTGTTGGAGTTGTGTATTCTATGCAGCCTGCCATGCATTCCCTAAGCTTGCCTGCTGCTCTTAGGTTGTAGTGGAGGATGCTATCCCGCTGCCAGAGCTGGACTAAGATTCAGCAATCCAATCAGCTTCTGTACATGAAATGGGGGGCCACAATCTTAGCATTTGCCTCAGGCAACAAAACATCTTAATCTGGCCTGGGACCTTCTTTGTAGCAGCAAATTATGGCCACAGTTACTGGCTGTGCACTCTCCTCATTTGCACCCCTTTGAGAGGCACCCTTAGGCTCATGTCACAATCAATGTGTGGTTGTTTATCACACCACTGGATCCTTTGTTAGCAGCAGGCTAATAAGCTCCTCTTCCTTAATTTATAACAGAGGCCAGTTTATGACAAGAGTTCTCTCCCTCTTCCTGGCAGCCAAATTTCCCATCAGTTAGCATGGGGAAAGCAAATACCCAGATCGACAGCAGCTTTTCTGAAGAACAGTGCTTGTGACTCGACTTTAAAAGGGGGTCTGTCAACACCTCAGGCGGGATATGATGGCTCAACTAACAGAGGACAACTTTATTCTCCCTGCAGCTGATGACGGCAGCATGTCACTGAATTTTGTTAACACTTCATCTTCCTACTGAACTGCCGCGTCGTCCCGGGGGGCAAGAATGCTTTCTGCCTTACCTTTAAAGTTGGTCTCCTACTAAAAATGTCAATGTGAAGGGCTTGCTAGCTGTTTATTCTGGGACTGTTTCATAATCTTTTGTTGCAATTCTCTGCTAGTCCGGCTTTATGTTTCTCAGGAAGCTTATTCAAGCTCCATATAGATGGCGGAGGTGGGGGCGGATCTGATCACTATGCAAATTAGGCCAGGTCTGACACCGCCAGTGTGAAGCAGGAGCTTATTTCAAGGGAGTCTCATACGGTGACAACATAATTAAGATTCCTGCCAGAAGTAATGAGCGTTATTTGCTTAGTTTGAGATGTTTCCTTATGATGGAGATGCACAGCTTAAGGACAATGTTAGGAAATTCTGCCTGCTGAAAAATAATTGGCAGAATTGTGTTTTGTGTGCAGAATTATCAACAGCGACTATCATTTTCTGCTCTGAAGCAATACAATCTACTGAGCACCCTCAATCTGAGCAACTAAGGGAGACCACCAAACTTTCTTTATTTTTCAGTTACCCCTCCTTCTACAGATACTCACCACCTCTCCAGCCAGGGTGTGCTGGCCTTTGTGAACACTCTGGCCACATTCACACCATATATTTAAAGCACTATGGTACCACTTTAAACAGTTACGGCTTCCCCCAGAGAATTTGTTGTGGTTTGTTAAGAGAAGCTGTGGTTTGTTAAGAGTCTTGAGACATGTTAAGAGGCCCCTATTCCACACACACACACACACACACACACACACACACACACACGAGCTTCAATTCCCAGAGTTCTTTGAGAAGAGGGATTGAGTGTTAAACCGCTCTGGGAACTGTAGCTCTGTGAAGGGAATAGAAATCTAACAACTCTCAGCTCCCTCCGTATCAAACAACAGCTCCCAGATTTCTTTGGCAGAACTAATGACTGTTCAAAGTGGTATCATAGTGCTTTAAAAGTATGGTGTGAATGTGGCCTTAGACCAAGGCACCTGACAGCTAGTTGGTCTCGCCAAGTATTTAGCAAGTAGGGAGCAAGGGAGTTTCTTTAAAAGAGGCAGGCCAAACTTTAACGGTGCTCTCACACTGCTTTGTTGACTTTTATTGTTAGGGGTTTTTTTAATAAAAAAAATCTGTAGACATGACATCTACTTACACACTCCTTGCTGTGCAATAAATCAGTATGGTATGTAAAAATAATCTCTCTCCCCACCCCACTTTTTCTTTTGCATCCTTCAGTTCACATTGCCTGCTAAAAATATAAGCTTCCCATTAAAGTTAGTGACTGTTTTATAGACCTAGGGCTCTTAAAATCAGGCAACAAGCAGAAACACAGAGCCTTTTGGCAAGAATGCGCAGCAGTGCATTATTACAGCAACCTCAAAGGACCAGCGAATATGCTCAAACTTCCCCCATTTTCTGGTCCCTAACTTGGGTAAATCACTGTTTCTTCTTTGGCTAAGAGGGCAAGCACAGGCCCTTTGGCTTTCTGGAAAGACCAGGTGCGCCCTCCTCCATACCACATATAGAAACCAGCTGGCATGGCAGTTGGCGAGGTGGCAAATGGTGAGGTGGCAACATCCTCCTGAGCACTTGAGAGCAGCAGGCTAACTTGGTGGTATGCAGGTAATGATGAGAGAGAAAATTGATCTGGCTCACATTTTAATAAGAATGTACCTGATTTGTACTTCCTAAAACCAAAACCAAATATAACTATCTTTCAAAATTTGCACTTCTTCGAATTTAGGGTGCAGTTCTTCAACCGAAAAAAGTGTACAAAAATGTGTATATAGGAGTAAGAAAGAAGTGTGCATAAAATGCATATGTGAGTGAAAATAAACATACAAAAAGGCACTGTATTAAGCAAAACTGAATACACAAAAGGTATATTGGGTGGAATGTGCTTTAAAATGCTGATGAATTTATGTGTGAACTTTAATGGAAAATCTCAGACAGATGTGGCAATTGAACTTAAGCTTGGAGAAATAAGAAATGGAGGAAAAACTGGAACTGGAAATAAGAAATGAAGAAAAACTGGAACTGACAGACTCATCTATCCCCAAAAGGAAGGCTACAAGCACACCCAGCTCTATCCTCCAGCATCTTTTCACTGCTCCCTGCCCTGTTTCCGTCAGCATCTGAAGCAGTCCCCTCACCCTGATGGACCTTCTTAAAATGCCATGAGAGTTGCCTTTCTATGGGGCTCAGCCCTCTGCCCTGAGTCATTAGTGTGTTGGCAGGGGGAAGCAGCAGCATTTTCTTTCTTTTGCAGATGCATGTCAATACACATACATGAGCATTAAAGCTGCATATGTTGCAATGCCTTGTGAGGTCCATTTTGAGAGTCTGTGTGGTATAGAGGACACAGTGTCAGACTAGCACCTAGGGTTCAAATCCCTGCTCTCCCATGAAACTCACTGGGTGACCTTGGGCCAGTCACAGTCTCTCAGCCTAACCTAACTCACATGGCTTTTGTAAGGATAAAATGGGGAGTAAGGAAACCCCATCTGCCACCTTATTTATTTATTTATTTATTTAAATTTATACACCACTTGATTGGAAAAAAACACCTCAAAGCAGTTTACAAAAAAGATAAAACATTAAAATTGAGGAAATAATTAGCTCCTTGGAGGAAAAGTAGGATATAAATGTCATAAGTAAATAAGTAAACTGTTGATGATGGATGTGATATCCCCTGGGGTTTTCAAAGCAATTTGGGACAAGCTGTTGTTAAATAATACTACCTGCAGCCGTTTTAGTATAGCTATCAGCAGTGTGTAATTGCGGGGGTTTGTGAGGCTTGAGCAGTGTGTGTTAATAGGAGTTTTGCAATTCACAGCTTTGAAATGTTGGAGGGATGCATAGCAGGCAGCCACAATATCAGGCTCACCTTGACATGTGTACTTCCAAGCCAAGAATGAAGAATGAGGAACCTATGGCTTCCCAGATGATGTTGAACTCAGGTTCCCATCATCACTGACCATTAGCAAGGGTGGCTGATGGGAGCTGCTGTCCATCAACATCTGGAGAGCCGCAGAGTCCCCAGCCCTGACTTACCTGACATCAGCAAACATGGCAGCTTGCCAGCATCTTCCTCTTTTATTGTGGACTAGCCCTGACAAAACAGTATGGATCTCATGGACCCAGATTTCCTACACCCAGGAGAGAATCCCTGGGATGGTAATAATAGCCCAACTCTAGAGATCTCTGAATCTTGACTGTGTAAACAAGCTGAGAGAGAAGTCTATTTGAGAGGAATGGCGGAATTGAAAATGGTTGTCAAGCTCCCCAATATTTATATGAGCTGTGAGGAAACATATGGCGTTAACACTCTCAGTCTCCAAGGCCCAGGGTCACTTTTGTTATGAGATGTGACCTTTTGCTTATGGAGCTAAACAATGTCTTGGCAGAACTTTGGGTGACCCTTTGTATGTACTTTAGGCTTGCCAATTTCTTTATAAGGCTTTAGCCATAAAGATTCTCGGTTTTGACAACTAAATGTTGACTTTCTCTTCTTTGAAATCAAGCAAGCACTGCTGTTGCTGTTATTCTTGTGTGCTAATGGAGTGTTTTATTGGTTGACAGTCAAAAAGAAACCCAAGATGAGAAAAATATTGTTACAGCCGACAAAGAGAGAGCTGCACAGTGGTTTGCTCTGCTTTCTGATACTACTGATAACAACTAAAGAAACCGGTTGCAAAGTGACGTATTTGCCATCCCCTACTCCAAGGCCCATCATTTAAATATCCTAGGTTCAAATCCACACTCAACCATAAAGCTCACTGGTTGACCTTAGGCCAATTACTGCCTCATAATCTAGCCTAGCTAGAGTTGTTGTAAAATAGGGAGGGGAAGAATAAATCTGAGTTACTTGGAGGAAAAAGTGGAATATGGATGCAATAATAATTTTTAAAGAATAATAAATTATTTGGCTAAAACTGAGGGGAATCATGTGCTAGTTTCTGGCTTCCCAGAGATAATTGAACTTTTTCTCGCCTCTGGTTTTCTTCTCATAAATGGCATTCTTTTTACATGGAAGAAGAAGAAGAAGAGGAGTTTTGATTTGATATCCCATCTTTCACTCCCTTTAAGGAGTCTCAAAGCGGCTAACATTCTCCTTTCCCTTCCTCCCCCACAACAAACACTCTGTGAGGTGAGTGGGACTGAGAGACTTCAAAGAAGTGTGACTAGCCCAAGGTCACCCAGCAGCTGCATGTGGAGGAGTGGAGACGCAAAACCGGTTCCCCAGATTACGAGACTACCGCTCTTAACCACTACACCACACACTGGAGGCATGGGGAAATTGATGTGAGGTTTTTGGGGTTTGTTTTTTTTTGCTGGGGCTTGCTTTTCCTTTTTATTTATACAATTTCTCAGCTACTTTTCCATAGAGGTGAGGGGAAATGGGGGTGGGGTATTAAAGATTTTGAGTAGAGTATGATTTGATGAATGTGACATTATTATTTGATTTATTGATTGATTGCCGATTCTTCACTGTCCCATGGATGGTGTCAAAGTTGTCCTCTGCTTGGGTGGACCTCAAACACCAGGACAGTGGTCAGGAATGATGGGAGCTGGAGTCCAACAACATCCGGAGAGCCACAGGTGCCCCATCCTTGATCAGTTCATTATCCTATAAAATGATGGTCAAGGGTGCTTTAGTTGAGATTCCTGCATTACAGTGACTTGGACTAAATTACCCTTGGGGTCCCTTCCAACTCTACATTTTTACAATTCTATGGTCTATGATAATTAATGGCTCACCTGGCTTAGAGTCCAAGCCAGAGGACTTGGGGCATATCTACAGCAACTTTTTTTGCCTCCAAGAATTAACTTAACATGATTTCATTAATGAGAATTTGAATGCCACCTTAAGATGGAAGCATCCTTTATATCTGCTACTATACTGTACTGATTTAGCTTCGATACATGGGAGAGAAGATTGAGTGGCACCTTATGATATAACAGCAGCTTTTTCAAGGAACATTTCATGCTATACTCATAAAATTGTTGCCTGCCTCTTTTCACTTTCAAAGCCCAGACATGTATATAAATTTAGAAACATCAATCTGCTACACACTGTAATATACTATCCCCCCACACACACACACACACTCCACTGCCGCCATCACCAGGAGCCTATTATGTTGCTCTCTTTTCCACTGTGAACCAATTACACACTTTCAGAACTTGGCTGAGCTGTTCAAACCAACATATTTTTTAATAAGAGCCCTCTATCACTTTGGTGTCCCCCCACTCCCTGGCTACCTTTTGCAAGCTACCGTTTGAGGCTACAACCCCAGAAAGCTATATGTCCAAATGAAGCAGAGCTGCAGAAACCTTGGTTCTTTCTGTCTTGTTGCAAAGTACAAGTGGAATTGCAACAGACTTTCCATGCTTTCAGGAAAATTGCACTTTTAGAATGTATACATCCTGCTATGTTCCATCTGCATAAGTTGACGTGGCATAGCTGGTGTGGATGGGACCACATTCACTATAACCCATGTGGTGGGCACCAATTTATGATGCACACCCTCAATTTAATGCTTTAATTTGTTAGTTAGCACTGCTACGCTTTTTCAACTATTTTTACGATGCAAGTATGGTGTTACAATGCCACAATACTATAATGCTATTTTTGTCTTACATTCTGTTTCCAAAAGCAGCCAGCCAAATAACATCTCTGTTTGCTCCCTAGCAGGGAACAATGCTCAGTTCCTTCCCCTTATTGTTATCAGCATCTGGTATTCATCTAATAGCTATTGATGGACCCATTGCAATCCATGCATTTGTTCCCTCACCAGCAAGGTCTCACACATTCACTTTGATCAAGGGGACAGATGTGCGCAAACATTTTTTAAAAGAACACAGTGCTTTTCTTGATGAGAACAGGAGGGGTGCTGATTCATACCTCTGTGCACCCATTCCTGGTGCTTCTGTTGCACATAGAACAAGGAGCCTATGCACAGGAACATACACCCATGCAAAACGCTGCATTAGGAAATGGTTGGTACGTGGAATTACTTCTTCACTAGGGAAGGGAGTGTAAGAGGTGGCTAGATCAGGCTCTGCTGGTAGATTTCTGGGGGATCTGCAGTAGATCTGCAAGGGTTTCTGACTCTTGATTGACTAGCAATAGCAATAACAAAAAGCTCCCCCACCCACTACCCTAAACAAGGTTGATAAATCAAGCAAATAAAAAGCATTATGAGAAAGCATAAGTGCTCAGATGTACTGTCTTCTTAATTCATGGCAGATCCCTGAGCCACTGTTGTATACATGTCTCTGGTTGGTAGACCACAGCAGGGGGGAACGTAGGCAGAGGGTGGATGTAGAACCCACATATCTAAGGTTTCCCCACACCTCTGCAGTAAGGGGGAATGAGGGTCACTGCCCCAGTAGATAAGTCCAAAGATATGCCATAGAAGCCCCAAGCCTTATAGAACTGAAAAGAGCTGGGCCACTTCTTCAGTTGTTCCTAGTTGCTGCCTTTCATTAGGCTTGTTCACACATTACACCGAACACAGCTACAAGATGCCTCTACACATGCACCAGTGTTTGTGTGGGTGTACACTTGTTGATTTGTACAGCACAGCTATTGTGTAAACAGATACACAGATGGTAAACTTGTTGAACATTACATGTGAATACAATGTAAAACAGTACAACACTCAACACAGGTGCACAGATTGTACACTCATTGACTATTGTATGAACACCCCTATAAGACATGACTTATAGTGCTCTTCTAACTACTCAGAAGTAAATCCTATTGAATTCAATGGGGCTTATACATATTTACATGGGAGTAGGCCCCACTGAACTCCATAAGGCTTACTTTAAGTATACAGTGGTACCTCAGGTTACGTACTTAATTCCTTCCGGAGGTCCGTTCTTAACCTGAAACTGTTCTTAACCTGAAGCACCACTTTAGCTATTGGGACCTCCTGCTGCCGCTGCGCCACCGGAGCACGATTTCTGTTCTCATCCTGAAGCAAAGTTCTTAACCTGAGGTACTATTTCTGGGTTAGCGATTTCTGGGTTAGCGGAGCCTGTAACCTGAAGCGTATGTAACCCGAGGTACCACTGTACATGCATATATTGTGCAGGATTATACAGCTAGTCTAGGCTCGTCGGTAGCAATTCTGTCTGTGAGCCATGTCATTAATAAAAGAAATCCTGCAGCTTGATCTGGGAGAACCCTCCCTGGTGGGGTCAGAATGATTCACTGGCTGTTGCTTTGGTTTCTATATAGTTGTTTACAATGGGCTCTAAAGAAACAGACATCAAAACCTCCCTTGTGTTCATTGGAATACTAAATTCACATCCATCAAGACACTGGAAGCTAAATTAAAATAGAAGTGTGTGGGGATTTTGCTACCCACTGCAGGCTACATGAATGCATGCAGATGGTTTCTTTTAAAGAGCTATGCCTTTGCAGTAGCATAGGGGGCATATATATATATATATATATATATATATATATATATATATATATATATATGCTTTCGTAGATTTTCACGGGTACAGGAATGCAGGTTTTGGTGTCCTCGGGTGTCTTCCCGTGTAAAAGTTGGGGTGTCTAGGCGACGTTTCGACGAGGTCTCACTCGTCATCTTCAGGCTGGTGCTTTCGGCTTCTTGTTACTGGAACAGAGCAGGATCTCAGTGTTTGAGTTCCTATAAATACTGTTGAGGGGGTGTGGTGTATAGCCTCCAATGTTCTGGGCAGAGAGGAAGTTCCCAGGCTAGTGTGCCTTTTCTTCTTTTGTTCCTTAATTACTTGAGGGATATCTTGAGTGATTTCTTGAGTGATATCCTGAGTACCACTTATTTTGTTCCTTAATTACTTGAGGGATATCTTGAGTGATTTCTTGAGTGATATCCTGATATATGCAGGTTTTGGTGTCCTCGGGTGTCTTCCCGTGTAAAAGTTGGGGTGTCTAGGCGACGTTTCGACGAGGTCTCACTCGTCATCTTCAGGCTGGTGCTTTCGGCTTCTTGTTACTGGAACAGAGCAGGATCTCAGTGTTTGAGTTCCTATAAATACTGTTGAGGGGGTGTGGTGTATAGCCTCCAATGTTCTGGGCAGAGAGGAAGTTCCCAGGCTAGTGTGCCTTTTCTTCTTTTGTTCCTTAATTACTTGAGGGATATCTTGAGTGATTTCTTGAGTGATATCCTGAGTACCACTTATTTTGTTCCTTAATTACTTGAGGGATATCTTGAGTGATTTCTTGAGTGATATCCTGATATATGCAGGTTTTGGTGTCCTCGGGTGTCTTCCCGTGTAAAAGTTGGGGTGTCTAGGCGACGTTTCGACGAGGTCTCACTCGTCATCTTCAGGCTGGTGCTTTCGGCTTCTTGTTACTGGAACAGAGCAGGATCTCAGTGTTTGAGTTCCTATAAATACTGTTGAGGGGGTGTGGTATATAGCCTCCAATGTTCTGGGCAGAGAGGAAGTTCCCAGGCTAGTGTGCCTTTTCTTCTTTTGTTCCTTAATTACTTGAGGGATATCTTGAGTGATTTCTTGAGTGATATCCTGAGTACCACTTAGGTGGGTCATTAGGTGTGGATTAGTTGCTAAAGTCTTTGTGTCTTGACCTCTTGAACTTTGTGAAGAGTTTTTCTGAGAAGATGGCTGTACTGCACTTAGTTGTGCTCTGGCTTGGCTTCGTGTATAGGGGCGAGCTGTGGTTTTGTGGCCTGTGTCAGCCAGATCTGTGTAGGGATTGCAGGGGGGTGCAGCATCCGGAGGTGCCACCATGGTTTGGCTACTGGATGGTGTCTGTAATTTATCTGTGGAGAGGGTCTGGGTTTGGGTCTGGTGTGGTTGATTGGTGATGGCGTTCTGTGTGCCTCTGGATCTGGTGTCAGTTTTTGTGGGGAGGGCTAATTTCCAGATGTCTGGCAAGCGGGATGTGTCGTCACGCTTGTTCATGTTGTGAGGGTGTTTCTCTATCTCGATGGCTTCCATGATTATTCTCTTGTGGTGATGTTCCATGTTAAAGAGCAATTTGGAATCTGCAAAATTAATTTCGTGTCCTGTTTCTTTCATGTGTTGGAAAAGAGAGGAAGTTTTTTCTTCTTTTTTGACGGCATTCTTGTGTTCTGCGATACGTGCATTTATTCGTCTGTTTGTTTGTCCAATGTACGTGGCTGGGCAGACTTTGCAGGGTATTTCAGCTGAAACGGAGACCTCACATAAGACAGACACACACACCAACAAACTCCACAAACTAGAGAAACGCCAGAAGCCCAGCCACCCTCCACAACAACCCATGAAACAAACAGTACATAACATATCAGACAGGATCCTCACCACAACTGAAACCAAAGTACTCTCCAAAGGTTTCAACTTTGCAGTCGCCCCGAGACGCATCCCCACGGAAAACATCATATGCGGAGTCGAAGCTAGCCTAACCAAAATCAACCCAGATGAAGCCAATAAAATCAGACTTGAAGTCACCAACATCCTCTGCTCCAGCAAACCACCCAGAAGCAATTTACACAAAGAAGAACAGAAAGCACTCACCAACCTGAGGAAAGACAACAACATAATCATTCTCCCAGCAGACAAAGGTAATGCCACTGTTGTGATGAACACATCGGACTACCAAGCAAAACTATCAAATCTACTCCAAGATCCTACCTACCAACCTATAAAAACAGATCCCACCACCTATCTGGAAAAAACCACCAAATCCAAAATAAAAGCCTCTCCTATCAGTGAAGAAATCCAGCTAAGAATCATCCCCAGAGAAAAATCATCCAGATGCCCCAAACTCTACGGCCTCCCCAAGATACACAAAGAAGGAACACCACTCAGACCAATAGTCAGCTCCATAGGCTCACCTCTACAAAATCTCGCTAAATTTCTCGCCAAGCAACTTCAGCCCTATGCAGAATCCATCTCTTCACACGTTCCAAACTCCTTCCAGTTCATAGAAACAATAAAGAAGCAAAACCTACATCCTAATGACCTACTTGTGAGCTTCGATGTTGTATCTCTCTTCACACAAGTGCCCATTAATGAAGCCTTGACAGCCATTCAAAACAAATACAATCCCCCCGAATACATCTTGGACCTGACCAACCACTGCCTAACCAACACGTACTTCATCCACAATGGACAAAGATACAAACAGATAGAAGGAGCACCTATGGGATCACCCCTCTCACCGGTCATCGCAAACCTGTACATGGAACACTTTGAAACCAATGCTTTAGACAAGTCAGAACACAAACCCAAACTTTGGCTCAGATATGTTGACGACACCTTTGTAATTTGGCCACACGGGAAGGAAAAACTGGATAGCTTCCTCACACATCTCAACAGCCTACACCCCAAAATACAATTCACTATGGAAATAGAAGCCAACAACCAACTTCCCTTCCTTGACGTCCTAATCTACAAAAAACCTGATGGCTCCCTAGGACACACTATCTACCGGAAAAAAACACACACCAACCGCTACTTACATGCACAATCACACCACCACCCTGCACAAATAAACTCCGTAGCCAAGACTCTCATCTCCAGAACCAAACGCCTGGCTGACAAAGACCACTTGACAACTGAGTTACAGAATCTCTCAAATGTGTTAATTGCCAATGGATACCAGCAAAACAGGGTTACGAAGCTAATCCAAAAAGAAACACCCCCCAAAAACCAAGACACAGAAGAAAACAATGGCATGGCCCTCCTTCCTTATATCAAGGGCACTACAGATAAAATTAGCAAAATCCTCCATAAACACAATATCAAAACAGCCTTTTGCACCAACCAAAAAATAGCCAATATCCTCAGAAACCCCAAGGATAAAATCCAGTTGGAAAACCAAGGGGTCTATGAAATACCCTGCAAAGTCTGCCCAGCCACGTACATTGGACAAACAAACAGACGAATAAATGCACGTATCGCAGAACACAAGAATGCCGTCAAAAAAGAAGAAAAAACTTCCTCTCTTTTCCAACACATGAAAGAAACAGGACACGAAATTAATTTTGCAGATTCCAAATTGCTCTTTAACATGGAACATCACCACAAGAGAATAATCATGGAAGCCATCGAGATAGAGAAACACCCTCACAACATGAACAAGCGTGACGACACATCCCGCTTGCCAGACATCTGGAAATTAGCCCTCCCCACAAAAACTGACACCAGATCCAGAGGCACACAGAACGCCATCACCAATCAACCACACCAGACCCAAACCCAGACCCTCTCCACAGATAAATTACAGACACCATCCAGTAGCCAAACCATGGTGGCACCTCCGGATGCTGCACCCCCCTGCAATCCCTACACAGATCTGGCTGACACAGGCCACAAAACCACAGCTCGCCCCTATACACGAAGCCAAGCCAGAGCACAACTAAGTGCAGTACAGCCATCTTCTCAGAAAAACTCTTCACAAAGTTCAAGAGGTCAAGACACAAAGACTTTAGCAACTAATCCACACCTAATGACCCACCTAAGTGGTACTCAGGATATCACTCAAGAAATCACTCAAGATATCCCTCAAGTAATTAAGGAACAAAAGAAGAAAAGGCACACTAGCCTGGGAACTTCCTCTCTGCCCAGAACATTGGAGGCTATACACCACACCCCCTCAACAGTATTTATAGGAACTCAAACACTGAGATCCTGCTCTGTTCCAGTAACAAGAAGCCGAAAGCACCAGCCTGAAGATGACGAGTGAGACCTCGTCGAAACGTCGCCTAGACACCCCAACTTTTACACGGGAAGACACCCGAGGACACCAAAACCTGCATTCCTGTACCCGTGAAAATCTACGAAAGCAATATATATATATATATATATATATATATATATATATATATATATATATATATATATATATATATTAGTTCACAGATCATTCTAAATGGACATGAATCTTGGGGATAAAGTTGTTGTCCCATATCCTCACCCCCCAAAACACAGAAGATGAATTTCAAAAACCTTCACAATTTCAAAGTCTCCATACAGGAACTTATTCATAATACTGCTACACATTTTTCTTTGCAAGTCTCTAGATTTCTAAAAGGAACATGTCATGAGGAACTTTATTTCCTCTGATGTGTATAAATGTGCATGTAGCTGTCAGAGAGCCTGCAAGGCTTAGTTGAGATTCCTGCGTTGCAGGGGGCTGGGCTAAATGATGCTTGGGGGTCCCTTCCAACTCTACAGTTCTATGATTCTAGTTCAGGGATAGCCAACGTGGTACCTCCACATGCAGTTGAGCAACAGCTCATCATTGAGGACACAGGTCGTCTTGGCCTGGGGCTGATGGGAGTTGTGTTCCAGCAACATCTAGAGGACACTATAAGAACCTAAGAAGAGCCTGCTGGATCAAGCAAGTGGTCCGTCCACTCCAGCATCCTGTTCTCACTGTGGCCATCTAGATGGTTGTGGGAATCCACAAGCAAGGCCTAAGTGATTATAAATAAATGTAGAGGGCCTTCCTTTCCCATGCACTGAAGCTTGCTGTAAATCTGTGACAGGGCCTTAATGTATTGGCAGTCTCCATTTACCCCCATCTCCAACTCCCCCTCTCTTGCTTTAGAGACTATATGGAGAACTTAGGAGAGGGTGGGATTTCTCTCATTTGCACTGGTGTAGGGAGAAAGTAAGAAACAATGGAAGAGATTCCTCTTCCTTTGTTTTTACCTTCCCCAGACTCCAACATAAGAGACACAATGTTTTGCCTCTTTCCCATGTAGGGCAGCCAGGTGTCCTACTTTACAGAGGGCAATCCTCTATTTGAATAAGTCCTCTACTGGATGAGCTTTCTGGTCCAAGTCCTATTGAAAGAAAAACAACTTTATGAAAGGAGAGCATCAGGGGCCTTGAAGTTGCCCACCATCAACAGTATGCAGCACCCAGAAAACAGATTGACGAGACACATAAGATCAACTTGCTGAATCAGGTCAAAGGCCCATCTAGTATCCTGCACTCACAGTATCCATGCAGATGCAAATACAGTAAATTAGCACATGCAAATTTTATGCAAATCTCCAACCTCTTTTTTTTAGCAGTGCATTTCCTCTTTTCTTTTTGGGTGCTGTGTAAGAGGCCACCCTACCCACAAGCTCAATGGCAAGCACAGATACCAAGTGATGAGGCCTTAGTTGCTGCAACACGCACTCCTTGTACAGTGGTACCTCAGGTTACATACATTTCAGGTTACATATGCTTCAGGTTACAGACTCCTCTAACCCAGAAATAGTACCTCAGGTTAAGAACTTTGCCTCAGGATGAGAACAGAAATCGTCCTCCGGCGGCACGGCAGCAGCAGGAGGCCCCATTAGCTAAAGTGGTGCTTCAGGTTAAGAACAGTTTCAGGTTAAGAACGGACCTCTGGAATAAATTAAGTTCTTAACCTGAGGCACCACTGTATTTATATGCTGCTGAGAGGCAGCAAACAGGGTTTCCAACAGCATTCCTGACATGAGAAAAAAAGTGTGCTGATAGAAATGCCAAGCTGGACTAAATTCCTGTTTGGTGGTGCAGAAGGAGCAGTGATATCAGAAGCAGGTTTTTCCTCACTTCATCAGCTAAGTCTTGGGAGCTGCTGTCAAACCAAGGAGATGATGGCTGGCTGGCTCCTTTCCAATCAACCTCCTGTATCTTCAACAGGGGCACAAAAAGGAGCACAATCTATCAGCTAATTGCAACCTCAGTTCTCCGACCCCCTATTCTGATCTAGGCAAAACGGCATCATCTGTGCACAGGGTGGTATCAGCTGCAGCTAGGCAATTTCAGGACCTTAGTTAAATGGTCTTACAGCACCACCACCCCACTCTTCAGATGACCATGTGGACTACCTCACTTGTGAAGCCAGCTATTGAATGCTCCACAACTGCTTCTACATTCTAGATACATTTGAACAAAAGACAGGCAAAAACAGTTTGCCAAGCCTGGTTAAATATATATATATCTGTGCACATACAGTTTTGTATTTTATACGACACTACTCTTTCAACCTTGGGTTTTTGGTGGTTCGAAGAGCAGTGTGGGACTGTTTGCAAAAGAGCTTTCAAATAAATTCATTGAACCACAGGGAACATGCTGGCAAAGAGCACCCATCAGGATTGAACCCTCCAGCCACCAGGTGATGAGCAGAGTGTTCAATGCTGCAAAATTGAACCCTGCCCTCCTGTCCATCTGTTGATATCTCCCAGTTACATCAGCTGATGGCCAGGTGCTCCTGGTTTGGAAGAAATAGCCTTGTGGACCAATTTGGTCACCCCAGTAGGCTATGATTTCCTGTCTCTGGCCATAAGAATCCATCAGCTGAAAAGGAAGGCACTGGCCCTTTAACTTCCTCCCCCTTGCATGGGACATCACCTGTCCAGGGTCCTGAGCATCCCCCATGGAACAGCACAACTTCAGCCACACTGTGATCACTTCTCCCTTTTCCATTTGACCATCACCTCCCTTGCAGTCTGCCACAGAGTTAGACTCCATTTCTGACACTAACTCAGGGATGGGGAACCTGCGACCTTCCAGGCGTTTTTACACTCCAATGACCATCAGCCCCAACCAGCATGAAAAATTATCAGAGTTTATGGGTTTACTCCAACAGAATCTGGAGGGAAACAGGTTCCCCATCCATGTACTAACTGAAGCAAAGCTGATAGTTTTGCTGTCAAATTAAGGTTTTCCGCTACAGAAGGGAAAGAATTCTTTTAGGGAAAGAATTTGGGCCCCAAATCTGTTTGGTGCTCTCATCATCTAGTTCTAAATATACATAGCCTGTCTGGTCATAGCATGGGTTAAAATTCAAATGGAATATTGAATAATAATAATAATAACAATAATAATAAACCTCATCACCAGCAGGGTTTGGAAAGGAAATCATCACCCAGAAAACAGAAAACCCTAGGTCACCCAAAATGCCTTTTTCCCCCATTCCATATATTGGAAGCAATAAAATGCAAAATGAAATGAACCATTAACTGTGGTTAATGGAGAGCAAAACAGGTCACTGCCCCACAATATGTTTCCCTTGACTTTAAAAGAGAGAGTGAGGAGTGGGGGACTTGAGCATAGGAAGTAGTTTCATTCTAGAAAGTGGAATAGGTGAGGTAGTAAACTCAAATCCTTGAACAAAATATGGCCAGATCACTAAGCTATGATTCAGTGGGCCTTCTGGCAGCCTTCCCAATCCTGGTGCCCTCCAGTTGTTTTGAGCTACAAGTCCCATCAACCACAACCAGCATGACCAATGATTAGGGATAATGAAGCTGTAGTCCGGAGAAACAGTTGGGAGAATTTCTCCTCTGCTAAAGAAATTCCCTGGAATGATCCTCCCAACTTCTATGCCTACAAATAGGTTGGACAATTTCAAGAGGTCACTTGAACACAGCTCTTATGTGTGATGCAGTAGTGTGGATAACTGACCTGCAGAAGCATTGTGTGACACAGCCAGATGTCAGCTGACCTAGAGAAGTATCACAAGTGGGGCCTGGAATTAAATGGTGTCATTTAGGCTCACTTCCTGCTAACAATCTTCTTGAGGTTTCTTACCAGCCAGCTTCCTAAAGGATACTCTACTGCCGCCACTCAAATTGAGTGTTTTGGCTTCATTTTTAAGTTGGCAGTTCCACTGTGCTCACAGCTGGAACTCCTCTCCCTCCCAGTACAGGCCAGCAGGGGCAGAACCACCCTGCATCTCTGATTTGGGGAGGATCATTCTGCACCACTCTGGTGGGAAGCCACTTTTTTGGGGGGAGGAGCCACTTTTACATCAACCTCTGAGCCCAGCAAAAGACATTTCCACTACTAACAGAGTTTCAGAAAGGGGGCATTCCCAGCCCCACTGGGAGATGCTGGGGATTGAACTTGGGACTTTCTCCATGCAATGCAGATGTTCTACCACTGATCTACTGCCCTTCCCCATTGAAGCAAGTACAAACATCCCCATATCTGTTCACTGGTTTTCATTCAGAAGAGATCCAAGAAAACTGGACACAATTCCATTCTGCTTGTTCTCATGCTCTGCTGATCATCTCATTTAGAAGCTGTTGCAAAACATCCCCTAGCCATGTTCTCAAGCATTAGCAAGAAGAGTTTTGCCAAGTCCAGCTCTGAATCATTAACTGTTGCTTCACATCCAATTCCCAGAGAAAGAGGAGCAGGGAAATCTCATTCTCTATATTTTCCATAGCCATCACCTTGAACACATCTATTATGTAGACAGAGCTACATAATATTATATATTATGTACACTGCTTTGTTGCATCTCTTAGGGCCAAACGGAGTTAAATGCATCCTTGCATTTGACATGCACATTTTAAAAACTGAAATATAATTATTGGGATCACAGTGGGTGATGGAGGGGGACATTTCACCATTTCTTAACCAGTTGCACTTCTGTCAAAGACTGAATTTGTGTCGATGTATATGTGCATGCTTTAATATTGTTGTACGTGTGTGTGTGTGTGTGTGTGTGTATTTTGCTGTTGTAATATGTGATTTCAGTTGTGACATCTGGGAAGACTTAAGGCCATACCCTCCAACATTTATCCGATGAAAATAGAGACATCCTATTCCATTATTATAATAATAATGATTTTATTATTTATACCCCGCCCATCTGACTGGGTTGCCCCAGCCACTCTGGGCAGCTTCCAACATATATAAACACATAATAAAACATTTAACTTTAAAAACAAAACAAAAAAAACCCTTCCCTATACAGGGCTGCCTTCAGGTGCCTTCTAAAGGTTGTAAAGTTACTTATCCCTATGGTTTGGGGCTCACATAACTCCATACCCTCAAACATTTCTCCAGTGAAAATAAGTATGTCCTACCATACCCTCCCACATTTTTCCAATTAAAATAGGGATGTCCTAAGGAAAAACGGGACATCCTGGGATCAAATCAGAAACCAGGACAGCTTATAAATCCAGGGCTGCCCCTGGAAAATAGAGACACTTGGAGAGTCTGTAGGGTAGGTTATAAATGCAACAAAAAAAATTAATTACAGACATTTAGTTACCCAAATTGCACATCTCTTTTGGGGGGGTCCTAACTTGTCTCCCCCACTCCCCAATCAAGATGTCTTCATAAAACTGTGTGTAGCAAGTTTATTCCTTTCCTCCAAACAAACCAAGGCAATCCCCAATTAGGGCCGAGAACTCAGCTGAAGCAAACTCATTTGAAAATTCAAAGAAATATTAATGGGGAAATGGTGTGCAATGTTTTCCCAGCTGTAAGCATCTCATAAAATCTCTGTGTGCAGTAATATGCTCCCTGAACGAATCAGCTAAATTGAGCTTTAAATACAGACCACATTCATTTGAAGCCTCATCTAGTTATATACAACCTTCTTTAAGATATCGCCAACCAGGCTTGCTGTACTGTGTTTGCGAAGCTTTTTGATGGACACGGCTGCAGTTGGCGGCTTGTAACGAAATCCAGAGCCCAGTGAGTTTGATGTGGTTTGGGGGGATTTAAAAGGAAAGCTTTCCAAAGCTGTAGATGGGGAATGCAGTGCTTTATATTTTTTTACTGCAGAAGTGTAAAAAAAATAGGCATTTTCATCAAGGAATATGGAGCCCCATTAGAATTGGCACTGGAAGTGTTCACGTGCGCGCCTCTGGGGTGAATGACATTAAATTATGTTACACGAACCAATATTAAATCATGGAACTTTTGTGGCTTTTTAAAAACTTTGTACAATTTGGGCAGGCATCAGTAGTGAGCCTGCCCAGTATGCTGGGATGCCAGCTACCGCCCAAGCACACCATGGATCATGTCACTCCATGTTCATAGACCTCTGGATAATATTGCGTATTGTACAACAAACACTAGAGGAGGGCTGTTTCTTTCCTGTGCTTCTTGTAGGCTGCTGTGTCTTATACTAGTACTGGGGAACCTGTGGCCCACCAGATACTGCTAGACTGCAACTCCCATCAGCTCTGCCCATTGGCCATGTCTGGAGGACCACAGGTTCTCCATCTTTGCCTTATCCCAAACCAAACCATTGGTCCACCTAGCTCAGTACTGTCTATGTCTACATGGACTCACAGGGGTTTCCCTCAGTCCTGCTAGAAGATGCCAGGGGTTGTACCTGGGATCTTCTACACACATGGCATCTAGTGCATGAACAACTTGTGATTTACGCTGCCACATTGAAAATGAAGAATACCCTGCCTTTGCCTCTGCCAATGCCAGCTTCCTTACTGGCTCTCAAGCTAACAGATCATGGTTTTCAAATTCAAAGTGTATATGACCAACAAGGACAGGCATGCACTCTGAATCTTGAAGGAGAACTCTTTAATTCATTCAGTAACATTTCAGATTGCTATTTCACGATCATGCTGACCCCCCCCCCCCATTCAGCAAAGGTTCATTCTTTTCCCTTTGTCATTTGAATGGATTTGCAATTAAGGCCTTTGTTTAATTTCCTTAAAAGATCATTCCTGTGTATACAGCCTCGGTGCAATTCCATTTTTAAATGTAATTGGTTCTCAATCCCCAGGGATATTAATAGTAGCCCCCACACTGATACATTTGAATGCAAAGTGCTGTGATTTAGAACTAGCAGAGTAAAAAATTAAAGAAGGGCGGGGAGGGGGAAAGAAGCTCAAGTTTATGATTTGGGGAATGGCTTCATGTTGTGACTTTCTAATTTCTCCACCTAATTCAGGATGTAAGTTGCATACTGTGCAGCCATCCCAATTTGAGTGGGACATCCCAGAATTACAGAAACCATCCCAGCTTCTGATTGGATCCCAGAATGCCCCATCTTTTGGCCCCGCACTCTCAGCTTCATTTGTTATACTTTGCAGTCCTGACAATATCAACTTCATTTGTTATACTTTGCAGCCCTAATGAAAAATGTCTTTATATATATACACGCATCACTGTGTTCCCCCCCTCCCCACCATTAATTCCTTGAGTAATGCCCATCCGTTGCTGATAGTAACAAAGACTTTCCCCTCCCTGCCTCCAATAAATATGGTGGCGTCCAGGCACTGAAACAGGCACGCCACTCCACCTGCCATTTTCCTTCTTGTGGTTAAGGTGGATGTCTGTGGGCGGGGAATCCCTTGACAGGCAGCTCTGTGCACAGTGATGGTGATAGCAGCTGTGAGGTGGGGAGTACATGAAGGAGCCTCCACAATAAGGAAGGCTTGGGAACAGGGCTGAGGACATGGGGGTAGCAGGGAGCAGACATCAGGCTGCAGCTGGAATGGGGAGGGCAAACGTTTTCCAGGGGTAAAGGCAGCTAGAAAGGCTGGGATAGTTGGAAGGAGGTGAGTTGCTCAAGTGGGGGGGATCAGGAGCTTGGTAAGAGAGTGGGTGGGTGGGTGACTGGGAGCATTTACTACAGAGGGAGGAGCAGAGGAGAGGAATGCAGGAGGTAGACAGGTCTGGAGCTGATTGGTGTCCTTGGGAGCTGGGAAAGGAGAGGGAGCAAGAGGGAGGGTGACACTGGTGAAGGGGAGGTGGTGTGCGTATGGGGGTGAGCAGCCTTGCAAAGGTAAATGAAGAAGGGAAGGGAGAAAATGAGCTGGGGAGGTGGTCTGGATCAGGCAGGCCATGTGTGTGTGTTGAGTGGGAGACACAAATCTGCTTCTTCAAGAGGAAAAATTGATAGGTAGGGGGACCAAAAAGCACACATCCTGATTTTTGTCACCTAAATGTTGGAGGGCATGGAGTTCCATGTACAGCATGGATGAAGAGCTTCAGGCTGGCAGGGAGCAAATATGCTCCTCCACAACTTTGTATCTGGTCCTCAGGACTCTCCCCAGACCACACACCCTCTTCAGTCACATCCCTCACCACCTTCCTTGAGTGTTTTTGGAATTCGTCCTTGATCTCTGATCATGCCTTTTGTTTTTGTGGATGGAGGCTAGAGAGGAGGGTGTGAGATTGTGTAAAAACTAGGCTACTGCAAAAGAGAAAACTTTGCATTTGTTGTTCTGCCCACTTGCTTCTGGACCCACTCACCACTTGGAAGTCACCCCCAGATGGTTGCTGACAAGAAGGAGAAGGAGAAGAAAAGGAGGAGGAGGAGGAGTTTGGATTTGATATCCCACTTTATCACTACCCTAAGGAGTCTCAAAGTGGCTAACAATCTCCTTTCCCTTCCTCCCCCCACAACAAACACTCTGTGAGGTGAGTGAGGCTGAGAGACTTCAGAGAAGTATGACTAGCCCAAGGTCACCCAGCAGCTGCATGTGGAGGAGCAGGGACATGAACCGTGTTCACCAGATTACAAGTCTAACACTCTTAACCACTACACCACACTGGCAAAGGAAAAGGAAAATTTCCCCATCTCTGATATAGAGTAATGAACATCTACTTCCCATGTTTTTACACTTGCAAAGGGCATGCATACATCTATCTATGCAATAAATTATTCCCCAGATACATAAAGGAAGAGGAATGGACCTCTCTTTCTTCGGTGACCTGCACTGGGAACATGAATAAAGGAAGTCAAGACACAATGTTTAAAAAATGTCTCCTCTTGCGTCTCCTCTAAGCATTTTATGTTCTTATGCCCAGTGAACTTGGGCAGAAAGCCACAAGAAACTTAGATTCACTGGGCATAAGAACATAAGGCGCTCCCTCCTACTGAATAAGATTGTTGGCCCATTTTTCTCAGTATTTCTCTAAGTGGCTGCAGCTCCAGGTTTCAAACAGGAATCTTCTCTGAGATGCGGAAGACTGCAAACAGAACATGTGCTCTGCCACTGAGCCATGACCCTTCTTGCCACCTCTGGCTTGTGCCACAACTGTCTTTCCCCCGTGTAAACACAAGCATAGTTCTACTTCTTTGCATTTATTTCCCTCCCTCCAGGACACAGCTTACATATACTTCCCAGGTAGCTCCCCATCTAGGCAACCAACCAACCTGCTTATTATCCTCTCTCTCTCAAGCAGGGCAGTACTTATTAGAGCTGTGGACCAGATCCAGCTTAATCCCAGATTCAGAACCAAAATGGGCTGATTCAAGTTGAGCCTGGATTTGGCCACATTGGGTTGAGACAGCCCTGGGTTGGACTGGGTCCACCTGGAACAACCCAGGGCTGTCAAAAGGGTGGCATTTGGAAGAGAGGGAGAAGGAGGTGTAAAGACAGCTCGCATGCACCCCCTTATTCAGGGGCAAAACCAGGCTTTGTTTCACCCAGGTCAAAGACCCAGTTTAGCACACACATACACAGGCTAGGAGCCTCAATGGCACCCCCTGGAGGCTTCACCCAGAGCTAAAAACCTGGCTAGCCTTCCTATAGTTGCGGCTCTGCCTTTTCCCTTCATCCTTCCAACTGCCGGACTGTGCAAAGCACCCCACAATCAGTCTGGGGCCCAGATCCAGGTCAAGTCTATCCTGGATCATCTCAGGTTTGATTGGGAACACTCTGATTCACCAGATTGATCTGCAAATTGGATGTGGGGCATGTACAGCCCTACTACTTATGTTCTTATGCAAATCTGTCAATACCTGCTCACTGAGGATATCCATTTAACAGAATAGCATAGCTTTCAACCCTGTCAGAATCCCAGGCTTCCAAGAACAGGACAGGACAAATCATATATACATGTCAGGAGATTCAACTGTTGCCTTGGTGCTGCTGTTCCTTCCGTTCCTTTAATCAGTCCAAACTACAGTGTTGATTTTGCTTGAAGCATTGACAAATAAATAACTATTAATTTGAAAAAGCAGATCTAATGATGGGCAAACAGAAGAACTGGGAAGATGCATGCCGAGGACTGTTCCAACAACCAAATACAGTCTGTCTCAATGGAATGGTTTTGACACTTTGCTCAGCGGGAACTGACACACAGTTATTAAAAAGCAATGAAGTATTATCGAGGTTCCACTGAATGCTGAAAAGACACTTCCTTCTTGGCATCTAGCCCACTGCAAAATATTCCTCAGGCATGGAAGCAGGCACATATAACCCATTGCACACAATAGCATGGCCCTGATCCTAATTGCCCTCACTCTGAAGCAGCTATTTACTGTTGGAGTGGGAGGATATCGGTGGACGTTTATATTGGAGCACCAGGGTAAAAAAAGTTAGAAAAGCCTTCTCCTGTTCTGCAGTCCTGATCTAACCACTTCCAACAACAACTACTGCTTTTTGTAATACAAAAACACATTGTAATGCCAAAAGAGGGCTATTAAAGCACCCAATAGTGCAGCACTTGCCACAATTTGGAGATGGGGATGTAGCTTTGTGATGTGTCGTGATGGGTATATCCATCAATTTTTGTTTCACTCGGCTTCCAACTTTTCCAATCTTCAGTTCAATTCTAGACATTTCCATACCTATTTGCAAATTGCTTTTTAAAATGTCCTCATGAAAACTCGCCCACGTCTTAGTTCAAATTTCTCCTACTATACACATTTTTGTATGCATTTTTTTTCTAATATACACATTTTTTTGCAAAGCAGTTTCCCTAAATATAATGCATTTCTTTGTACATCCATCCCAACTTATGTAGGCATTTTTATGCACACTTTAGCACTTTTGTACACTTTGCCTGGCTGAAGAACTGCATCACAAAACTGTGCACATTCTGAAGAACAGCTGCACTTCAGTTTATGTTTTAGATAGATTTAACTTTAAATATGAGCGGTATCAAATTTCTGCCCCATCCCTAGTGGTGGAGCACAGGCTTTGCAAGCAGAATAGCGCTAGATTCAATCCCCACCTGAACCACTGTAATTAGTGGGAGGGTAGGTGGTTGCTTTTAGGTTTTAAAAACTGCTGGTTTTGGAAGTTTTAATTGTATTATTTTAGTTTTGACATATATGCAACCCTGGGCTGCTTTGGAGGAAGGTTTAGGTTATAATAATAATAATAATTTATTATTTGTACCCCACCCATCTGGCTGGGTTTCCCCAGCCACTCTGGGTGGCTTCCATAGAAACCAAAAATACACTAAAATATCACACATTAAAAGTTTCCCTGAACAGGGCTGCCTTAAGATGTCTTCTGAATGTCAGGTAGTTATTTATCGATTTGACATCTGATGGGAGGGCGTTCCACAGGGCGGGCACCACTACCGAGAAGGCCCTCTGCCTGGTTCCCTGTAGCTTTGCTTCTCGCAATGAGGGAACCGCCAGAAGGCCCTCGGCGCTGGACCTCAGCGTCTGGGCAAAACAATGGGGGTGGAGACGCTCCTTCAGGTATACTGGGCCGAGGCTGTTTAGGGCTTTAAAGGTCAGCACCAGCACTTTGAATTGTGCTCAGAAACGTAATGGGAGCCAATGTAGGTCTTTCAAGACCAGTGTTATGTGGTCTCGGCGGCCGCCCCCAGTCACCAGTCTAGCTGCCGCATTCTGGATTAATTGCAGTTTCTGAGTCACCTTCAAAGGTAGCCCCACGTAGAGCGCATTTAATTAATTATCCATTTAATTAATTAATTAGCCACCGCTTTTAAAAGCCAGATGGCAGATAATGGGAATATGCCTACTGGGGACCCTGGGGAGCCACTGTTACTTGGAGTAGATCACTAGAATAGCCAACACAGTGCCCTCTCCCCTCTAGAAGTTGTTGCATCTCCCATCACTCCTGATCAGTGGCCATGCTTGCTTGAGCTGGCATGAGCTAGAGTCCAACAACTTTGGGGGGGGGTTGTGTTGGCTACCCCCACCCCAGTGTGGACAATACTGGGCTTGTAGAAGTTGCGGCCTATTTCGGTATAAGGCAGCTTGATGTGACACTTGCTTTGCAGTGTTGCTATTGGATTATAGGACAAAAATTGATGCTTTCTTCCTTTGAAATCAGTGCAAGGCAAACTATTGCAGGGGAAATAGATGCCGCAGGCGGATGAGAGTATTTAGCAACACATCCAAGTCAGAGACGTTCCTCTGGCAAGCGATGTTCAGTTTAAAAATAGGGGTGTTCCCTGCACACACAAGGCTGTCCTTATTTTCACCTGCAAAATGCTGGAGGGCACAGAATTGTCACTCTGCTGTTTGCTTTTAATAAGCAGGTATGCTTCAATAAATATGACATGGGAGAAAATGCTAATTATTACAGACGAGGTATAATAACAAGTCTGCACCCGGTAACTCTTCATTCACTCCGTTCTTGCCTGTCTTGCCTCTCCCTTCTCCCCTCTCTTTATTTCTTTTAAGAGTAATATCGTACGGTTCTGAACAGACATTTTCTCTCCTCTTTAGGATTTTACAGTTCTCTGGGGCATGCTAGGGAATGAATCAGTTATGCCCGGCATGCAAACATTAAGCAAACAGGAGACCTATTGAAGCTATTTTGGTGCATTCCCTTGATTTATTGAGTAATTTCGGAAAAACAATCCATGTGATGAGCGCAAAAATGCAACTGTGCTTCACAGTTTTAAATTAGAAATGTAATGGGTGAGGGAGTAAGTTTATATGCTCTACGTCGGAAGCAGGAGCTAGAGATATGATTTGTGCTAGGAAACCTTGTTGGGAGAGAATTCTATATAACTCTTCGCTTGGAGAGGAATTCACAGGGTGGGTTTCACAGAGGAGCACTGCCCAATATGTAAAGACTGCAAGGCCACATCAAAACTGAGGACCGGGCTGGTGTCAGGGGTTAGTATCATTGGGCACTTGCCAAGGTCATATACCCCAGAAGTGAGCTCTGCTTCTGAGCTTCAGAGTCCATAGTTTGGCTCCTCCTGTCCTGGCCCTCACTGCCTGATGAAGAACCTGGTTTATGTTTCCTGCCAAACTCTTTAACGCAGTGGGTCAAACTTTTTTCTCTGGGCCACACTTTCAGAATTTTCAAAAAAAAATTGATAAAAAAATACATCAGAAAACAAAAAGAAACAGCTCCTAGCCATGCTTGATTTATAACATAGAACACAACTACTTTATAATATTATCATGGGACATCCAGAAACCATAAAACAATGTAGCTACATGAGAACATGAGTCATTCCCAAAATTTAATTATAAATGAGTCTTCTCCAGCACTCTGTTCAAGCGGCAATTCTGGATCACAACTAGGATTGCCCTCAGTAACGATGCTCTGGCTCTCATTTTGGAAAGATATCTATCTATATTCTGCAATTTTTTAAAAATACTATACTATGCTATACTGAAATGCTTAAATGTTTCTTTGATTGTCCTTGAATCTTCTGGCCACACCAGTGCCATTCGGATGGGAGAGCCGATTCCATGTAGGGTGGAAAATGAAGAAATGCATTTTCTGAAAAGAGGGGCACCAGTTTACATAGCATTTACATTACATTTATACCTAGTTTATAGGTGTAGCTGCAGATTTAGAAATTATAGCAATTTAAACAGAAATATGTCATTCAATTATACATGCAATAAACATTAGATTTTATCAATATTTTTAATGTACATCTTATATTCTGTGGAAACTACTTAGAGGTTATGGATGATTAAGCAGTATATAACTCTTGTTAAATAAAATAAATAAATAGTAATTGGTGTACAGTGGCACCTCGGGTTACAGATGCTTCAGGTTACAGACACTTCAGGTTACAGACTCCGCTAACCCAGAAATAGTACCTCGGGTTAAGAACTTTGCTTCAGGATGAGAACAGAAATCGTGCAGCGGCGCAGCAGCAGCAGGAGGCCCCATTAGCTAAAGTGGTGCTTCAGGTTAAGAACAGTTTCAGGATAAGAACGGACCTCCGGAACGAATTAAGTACTTAACCCGAGGTACCACTGTAACATGTGACTAGACCATTATTTCTTAATCAGTGCATAAATGAATGAATGATTCACCTCAGCCAGACTATATCTGAGACATTAACTGTTCAGTTGAACACACACATACTACTACTACTACTACTACTAATAATAATAATAATAATAATAAAATTTATACCCTGCCCTCCCCAGCCAAGACCAGGCTGAGGGCGGCTAACACCGAATATAACTACAGTAAAAACTTTAAAAACAAAACAAAAAACCCCAAACAAACAGTTGATTAAAATATAAGTTAGAATACATTTTAAAATGCAGCTTAAAATGCAGCCTCGTTTTATTGGTAGCCTATAGATCAAAGCCATAAGGGGAGAAAGTGTCAAATATTCACGGGGGCCAACTATCCATGCTGGTCCTACATGGGCCAGCAAAAAGAGCCAAGGGAAAATGTATATACAAAATCCCATATAAGGGGTTCCATTTTAAAAAAAGAGAGGAGGTTAGACTGAGTCCAGTCCAAAGGCCAGGCAGAACAGCTCCGTCTTGCAGGCCCTGTGGAAAGATGCCAAATCCCACAGGGCCCTAGTCTCCACCAGGCCGGGGCCAGAGCTGAAAAGGCCCTGGCCCTGGTTGAGGCTAATCTAACCTCCTTGGGGCTTGGGACTTCCAAAGTGTTAGTATTTATGGAACTTAAGGTCCTCCACGGGGCATAGCAGGAGAGGCAGTCCCGTAGGTACGAGGGTTGTAGGCTGCATAGGGCTTTAAAGATCAAAACCAGCACCTTAAACCTGACTCTGTACTCCACCAGGAGCCAGTGCCGCTGGTAAAGCACTGGATGAATGTGATCCCATGGCAAGGACCCCGTAAGGAGTCTTGCCGCAGCATTCTGCACCCGCTTGAGTTTCTTAATCAGCTTCAAGGGCAGCCCTGCCTAGAGTGAATTACAGTAATCAAGCCTGGAAGTGACCATCGCATGGATCACTGTGGCCAGATCAGGGCAACTGCTCAACCCAGGTAGGGTTGCACTTGTATCATGGCGACCGGACCCAAATTAAATAAGAAACCTTTTTATGGATAGTTTGCCCATGGCCTGAGGTTTGTTTGTTTTTTATGGACAGGGTGCAGTGCAATTAATGATTACAATAAGAAAAGAAATTTGAAAACAATAAATTTTGTATTGAAACATATCCCCCCCCCCCCGATTTAAAAATGTATACTATAAAACATTATAATATGCAACATATGTTCTTAACAAGGAAGTATATGCATTTAAGTCTTATGAGAATACTGTACCTTTGACAATATATAAACTTATCGCATAATAAAAAACTAACCTCCTCAACAGAAAATCCCCCTCATAAAAAACATATTCAGTGAACATGCCTCTTTCCTTCTATATTTGACCCCTTGATGAGCACATCATTCCATTAGCCAAGTTACCCTGCTCTGAATTTCATATGGCTGATGAATCACAGATGATGCATTTGCCACTTTGATAGATGAATGTAATCCAGATGTCCTCTGCTGATGCAATGCAATCAACGGCATCATCAGTCTCATGTTCCTTAGACGCAATGCAGGCAGACATTAAACATAAATGGGAATTTTCTAATTAAAGTAATTAAAATAAAGGGATGGATACCAATGACAATAAACACCTATTGTAGTCATTTTGCCCCTTCAGCAAAGCAGCTGAGTTTTCTAACTGGCTTGTTTGTTTGTTTGTTTGTTTGTTTGCTTGCTTGATTATTAAACCACCTGTTATCCAAGCATTTCAAGGCACGTTACAATCAATAACATTTAAATATAATACAAAATTAAATGAACAAGGAGTCAGTAAAAACATTGAACGTTTTAACACAACAGCTCTACATGAGAATACTATTCAGAAGCCACGTGAAATTACATTATTTCTTGGGATGTACAAATCTGCTTAATTCTGCTGTTTCGTTTTTACTGACAGTCTTACTTCTGTTCCATACTGTTTCGAGTTGAGTTTTTGAAAGAATATATGAATATTTGAATTTAAATTGTAATCATTGGTTGGCATCCATCTGTCTCAGAAGTCAATGGAGGAGTGCATCTTTGGGGGCAATGTCAAACTGTTGGAAGTTTACATTTTTTGCTGTGGCTGTAAAGACTGATGTGTGAGAAGCATGTTTTGTTGCAGCTGAGGCAGATGAAGATGTCCAGTTGTGCTGGTGCAGATGCACCATGGGGTTTCTTGTCTTTGCACTCCTCCCAGCAGTCATTCCTCCTCTGGTCATGTGAAAGGCATTGACCATCATCTTAGTATTGGAAGTTAGCATGACATTCTCCCATACCCTTTTGGAGAAGCGAGCCATTGCTGCAGCTGCTTTGCCAATATGCTTGTCCAGTTCAGGATCGATGGTTAGGATGGAACCCAGGTAGGCAGGATTGCCTAAATTGTAATCATTATTATGTGCACTATTGTACACATATTTGGCTGCTTCCACAACCAAACTGAAAGTACATCAACTCTCCCAAAGAATCATGGGAACTGTAGCTTACCCCTCACAGAGCTAAAATTCCCAGCACACATAACAGTTCCCAGGATTCGGGGGGGGGGATATGCTTTAACTGTATTGTGTATATATAGCCTTTGTACACATTTCTCCATAATCCATATTTTCAGTGTGCTTTCCTATAAAATATACATATATGCATTTTCACTGTAAATTATGCATTTTTGTGTAATTATTTTGTGCACCAAAACTGCACCCCAAAATCCAGAGAAATGCATAATGTAACTGTTCTGCGGGCAAATTTGGGACCGTCAGATTTTCTCAATCCACTGAGAAAAGCAGAACACATGAATTCCTTCTCCATCAGTAGTTATTATTATACTCGCAGGGGGTCCACTCTTCCTTCCTTTTGAGGGAGGCAACCAAGGGGTTCGTCCCCCCCCCTTTTAATCCTCTCAATAACCCTGTGAAATCAACTAGACAGGGGCAGCAACTGATCTAAGGAAGTAAAAAGGAATCATTTTCCTGCGTTCCTCATATGCAGCACTGTTTCCATACCACTGTAGTTCTTCTTCTGCCCAAAGCTACATTATTCATTATGCTATCTGTGATGGTGAAATTAAATTGTCACTGCATCAATACAGCCTATTAATTTCAGTGCAAATGAAATGCAATGCAGATGAAGGGAAAATAATAAATTAAATATCATTTAGGAACTGAAAGAAGAAGAAGCAGTATTAGTATTAGCTGGATTTATTTCTGTTCTGGACATGGCACAAATGAGCGAACACTGGCAATTTTCAGTCCTACTCAGTATTCTCCAGTATCCCTAAACTGGCCCAAGGGCATACAGAGTCAGGCCAATGATGCAACTAGCTCAGTATTTTCTGCTCTGACAGGCAGTGGTTCTTCTGGATTCCAGACAGGGGTATTTTCCTGTCTGGAGATGCTGAGGATTGAACCTGGGACATTCTGCATGCAAAGCAGATGCTCTACTACTTCCTCCAAAAGTCACCCACTATGCTTCATGGCCCGATTCTCTCCAAGCCTAGTACAACACTAACTGCTCTGTCCCTTGGCATGGTTGCTACTCATGGCAAATTTTACCTTCTACTGTGATTGCTACCCTTTCGTTAGGGGCCCATGAATCTGCCAGCTGTATTATTCATGCCCATGAGTTAGTGCATGCAAGATTTCAGGCCTACTGTTTGTATCTTTAATAACTAAGAAGTATCCTTGCAACAGGTACTACACTGGGAGAGGGGGGAAGAAAGAAATCACTCATTATTACAGAATGTAAATATTAGGCCTTCATTCCATCACCCCATATTATTTACTCGTTCTTTTCTTTTGATTGTATCGTCTATATGTGTGTGCCTGTTCTTCATGTTGTTTTGAAAAGCCATCATGAGGAATAAAGATTTGTGCATTACCCTCTTTCCCTCCCCCAATCCCATAGCGGCTGTAATTTAGCAACAGTTATAACTTAGCCAGAGAGATGACAATATTTCTATTATGAACTGAGATTGGTTATTTACAACTCAAGGCAGATATAAAAGCTGCAATTCTTCCTCTTAGTGGTTGTCGTAGGAACACAAGATGCTGCCTTCTACTGAGTCAAACCATTGGTACATGTAGTTCAGCATTGCCTACACTGATTAGCAGTGACTCTCTAGATATTCCCAGCCCTACCTGGAGATGCTGGGGATTGAACCTGTAACTTTCTGAATGCAAGACAGGTGCTCTATCGATGAAATTCTGACCCTTCCCTCTCCGCTACTCTTCAACCACCAATAAGTTTCAGCAGCTGCCATGGTACTTGGGCAAATGGCAAAACCTATGAACCCCCTGGTTGCCCACAAGCCTTTATTTTATTTTTTATAAAAGGGCAATGGAGCTTTGAAGAAAAGCACATGGGTACCACCATGTCAGGTCTTCCACCCAGCGGCGAAGCTAGCCTCTTGGGTGCCTGGCGTGGGTGGGGTGTCCTGCAGCCAGGGGCGGGGTGATCTGCCCATGGGAGCAGGGCAAGCCTCTCTGACACTTGGAGCTTCTCTCAGGGTGGCTGAGAGAGAGACAGTAGGCAGACACAAGTTCCACACTGCTGTTTCAGGCAGCCCGGAACCTGCAGGCACCTAAGCCACCACGTCACTCCTAAAAAGTCTTGTGAGCCCAATTTTTTAGAACTCATTTTGTCACACACACACCCTCAGTGATGACACCCGGGGCGCACCGCACCCCCTGCACCCCACTTCCTCCACCACTGCTTCCACCATTCATTAATGATGCAGAGCAGGGTTTTTTGAGTTGTGAGCCAGTGATTTTAAAAGACAACCTGTCCTCCTTTCTCTCCCCACTCCCACAACCTATCTCTCCCCCCACCCCACCCACTTCCCTCCTCATCTAACTAAGCCACAGTTCCTTTGATAAATGCTAGTAATGCATTTATTTTCCATCTGGGAGAAAGCTTCATTCTTGGTAATAAGAAGAAATATTGCCATTTATTAAGTCCATAATTGCATATGAACATTTGGTTTATAAGAAATTAATACAAAATGCAGTGCGCACAGCACATATATAGCCCAATATATTATATTTTAATCTAAAAAGTGTGCTGTGTGATTCTGAATAAGAATGAAAGTATTCATTCTCTGTCTGACTCTTTCTGTGTGTCTGTCTCCCTCATACATACACACACACAATTTTGTTTTGTGAGTTGATTTAGCATTATTGGATTGATGTCCAATGAATCTTTTTGAAAATGACTTTTTTTTGCCTACTGCATCTAAAAAAAAAAAGGCTCTTTCCAATATCATAGCATGGAGGGAACCATCCAACCCTTCGCAATGTTTACTCTGTTGTTGTCCAGAATCTTAGGCTGGGATCTTTCCCAACCCTGAGCCATCCTGGCAGTTGCTTTTGGGGACTTTATCCATGGTACTATCATGGCAGAACTCTGTGGCAGAAGTCTAGGAGCTCATGCAGCAGAATGAGCAGAAGGACCCCCAAATTCAGCAGTAATACACATAAAATAATACTGAACTTAATTTCTGGTTTTTGCTTTATGGTATATTTTAATTAAGCATGTTTTAATGCCCACACTTTAATTATGTATTGCTTTTATAGTTGCACACCACTTAGAAACCATTTTGCCATATAAGCGGTATATAAATTTTATAAACAATAATAAAAAGTGGCAATGCAAAGAGTCTTAAAGTGCTTGGCTGCACCACTGGCCCTTATATATGCAAAGCATGTGATCTACTATTGAGCTTTGGGCCCGTTCTTCTTTCCAGATCCTCCACCTGGTAAAGATAAGTACCTGGGCCTTATTGAAATTCAGCAAATGCTCTGCATCTAATTTAACTGCATGTCCTTGGGGGGGTGGGGAACATACCACCTGATATTCTGGGCAGAAGGGAGGCAATTTGCCGAATGAGGACCAATCTGTTGACTTTAAAATGGGCTGTTTAATTGAATTTTCATTCTTGCTGGCCCTCACTCTAACTTCCCCCAGACTCCTGTTTGTTTTTACGCCTTTACGGAATTCCAGCTGCGTTCCTTTTCTTTTCTAGTCATCCAGACTTTGAAGATGCAAATTGTTTACACAAAATGGCTTCAGAAGAACCAACGGGAGCCGTCAATGGCCTGCTGTGGGGAGCCCAAAACCTCATTTCAAAGTGAGGTTTCAAGCACGATAAGGGTTCAGCAGCTGTTCCAAAGAGTCTGCAGACTCAGAGTGGGTGTTTACACAAACTCCCAGCCCCACTTGCTGTATTTTGTACTCTTATTTCGTTTCCATTTGACATTCCACATATTTGGTTGGAGAGAAAAAATATGTCTAGGGTTGAATCCAACTCAGAGTAAACCCACTGAAATTAAAATACCTGCATTAGGCCCCATCTGCATTATACATTTAAAGCAGTGTCACATCTCTTTAAACTGTCATGGTTCCCCTCAAAGAATCTTGGGAAGTGAAGTGTAGGTGGGTTCAGGCGTGACCCAAGACCGAGATTCAGCTCAAAGGGGATTTATTGGAACATCAAAAACAAGAATGACAAACAGGGGCACTTGGCCCAGTATATATACCTTAAGCCGGTCTGGGCAAAACATACACCCTGCCTGTGATAGGTCACCTTAATTCTGCAGTTAGCGAATCACTACACTGGCCCTATCTCAGCAGGGATTGGCTGCCTGCCAGCTACTAACAATGTCATTGGAGGGTTTTAGAATCCTCTCTGTCTTTTGTTATGCAGATGAAGCTCCTGAGCTCCAGGAGGCCTGAAGGCCTAGGCCTGCATTGCATGGATACAGCCTGGCTTCAACCTGCAGTGCCTGCATATATAACATGTAGTTTGTTAAGGGCAGTGAGAGTTGTTAGGAGACCCCTATTCTTCTCACAAAGGGACACAGGTGGCGCTGTGGGTTAAATCACAGAGCCTAGGACTTGCCGATCAGAAGATCGGCAGTTCGAATCCCCGCGACGGGGTGAGCTCCCGTTGCTCGGTCCCTGCTCCTGCCAACCTAGCAGTTCAAAAGCACATCAATGCGCAAGTAGCTAAATAGGTACCGCTCCGGCGGGAAGGTAAATGGTGTTTCCGTACGCTGCTCTTGTTACCAGAAGTGGCCTAGTAATGCTGGCCACATGACCCGGAAGCTGTATGCCAGCTCCCTCGGCCAGTAAAGCGAGATGAGCACCGCAACCCCAGAGTCGTCCGCGACTGGAACTAACGGTCAGGGGTTCCTTTTACCTTTACCTATTCTTCTCACAGAGCTACAATTCTTGAACTAGTTTAACCATCAATTCTTCTTCCCAGGGGACTCCAGGGATTGTAGCTCCACACCTTCAAACAAACTACACCTCCAAGGATTCTTGACTATTTAAAGTGGTATGATGATGCTTTAAATGTATAATATAGATGGGTCCTAAGCCATGTCTATCTCTTTCAGTTGGTCTGTTCTGACTGGGCCTCGCACTGGAAACAACACACATTGTTTACAGTGTAGGCTTAGTACCTACAATACCAAAGGGCTTAGTACCTACATTACCAAAGGGTAATGTCCAAGCAATGTCTATGTGTATGCAAACCCATGCCCACCCAAAGTAATGAGTGCAGTCCTCAAAAACACCTCAGAAGAGATGATAAAAAAGGAAGTTCTTGCATGTGCTTGAGCAAAAACCAGATGGCATTGTCTATGTTGGACAATGTCTACGTTGGCTAATTATAGTTCAAACCTGAATTTCAGAAATACAGCTTTGAAATAACAAAAAAAGTAGAATGGACAGATGGTCACCTTAATTATTTATTCATTCAAGTGATCTCAAGGCGACTTACAATATAAACACAGAGGAAATCAGTGGGCTATATCCAGCAAAGTCATTTGCTTCTGCAGCAATGCTTCTGTATTCTAGTTGCTAGAAATGGCAGGAAGGGAGTGCTTGGATCCTGCTTGAGGATTTCCTACAGGCCTCTGAGTGGCCACTGTGAGAACAGGATGCTGAACTGGATGAGCCACTAGCCTGATCCAGCAGGGTCTTCTTAAGTCCTTGTGCAATAGCAAGTCAGGGACTGGCAGGGCTCCAAAGAGTGTGTGGTGGAGGCAGGGGAGCAGGGGAGTGACCCAGGAGAGGGGACGAAGTGCCACTCACAAGGCAGGAGTCAAGGGAGGAGGGAGAGTCAGGGCAGTCCAAGGTGGAAGAAGGCACGCAGAATGTGGCGGAGGAAGAAGGGGCGGTTCAGGTGAGTGATGGATAAGCAGATTCCCCACCCCACTGTCTCCTAGAACCAGGAGGGGCATGAAAAGGGAAGAGCAGTGATGACTTCTGTGCAGGAGAAGTCTAAGGTTGTGGGCATGCAATCTGGCAGAAGATGGTATATCATCCATCATGTCCTAGTTCAGTACTCTAACTACTCCGCCACACAGACTCTATTTTTTTCCTGGGTTTGACAACACTATCTCCATTTGTGACTCCTGGCAACCAATATTCAGAGGCATACTGCACCTCCAGCACTGGAGACAGAACATAGCCATGATGGCTATTAGCCTTTGATAGCCTTTTCTTCCATGAATTTATAAGTTTGCTCAAAGGCATGCTGCATTATAAAATTGCTTTAGAATATTTGCTTCTTTTTAACAAGAATGATATTCAAGGAGTATTCTATCTGCATTTGTTTTTGTTTTTTTAAATGCAGCAACCCAGACAGGAAATTTTATTCCTCCTTTTGGGGAGACAGCTGCTGCCATCCAAGATGCATTTGTTTTACAAGGAGGGAAAAATCATGCCGAAATGATTGGGTGGGAGAGGAGGGAGCTCTTGAAACCCCAAACCATAGAATGATCATCCAGCAACTTTTTTAAAAGAAGCCCAAGCTCATCATAACACGAGCACAGTCTGCTACTCAAAGGAGCAACGGGGGAAGGGGGGGCAAAACCTTAGAGCTCCACTTTCATTTAGCAGCCCGATAAATTACAGAACCAATGAAATGCAATGAGATCAAAGACACTGAACTATTTGATTTTCTCACACATGAGTGAGTGGCTACTGTGTGCAATGATTACACATCAGCATTGAATAACTAGGACGATTCTGAATGCAGAACTTGTACCCTGGTGATAATGTTGCTGGGAGAAAATGAGGCAAATAAACATTCTTTTGGTCTGTCGTACAATGAATAGCATGTGTGCTTATACATACATAATTCTGCAAGCAAGCTAATGAGTTTGTTTTAGGGCTCTGCCAGGCTAAAGGATATGGATATTTCCCTAAAATCTGTGGCATTCCCAAGAAGAAATATGGTCTTTGCAGTGGCGTAGCGTGGGTTGTCAGCACCCGGGGCAAGGCAAGTAATTTGCGCCCCCTAACCCGTGGATTTTAGTAGGGGCAGAGAGCTGCGAGTGCGAGCGTGCCCCCCCCCCAATGTTGCGCCCGGTGCGGCCGGGCCCCCCTGCACCCCCATGCTGCGCCACTGGGTCTTTGCACTGAGTAAGCACAAGGTCTGTCTGCGCACGTCAGATGGTGAGACATGCACATGCTACCCAGTGTTTTTTAAAAGAAGACATGTTCAATGGAGGCCCTTTGCACATGTTCAATTTGTGGCACATGCTTTTCCTGTCATTTCTGTTTTGCATGTGCCAAAGCTGGGAACTGTTTCTGAAACATATTTTCCAGGGGCTCAAGTGAGTCCGGGCTCAAGCAATGATGGCTGCTGCCTGTTGAGACTGGTAGGGTGGAAGGCAGGGAGACCAATGGCAAGTGGAGGCACAGCCAAAGTCAGGCAGAGCCAACTGATTCTAGTTTTGCCTTCATCTTCTTCTCCGCTCAGTTCTACCAAGGCAACACTTGGAGGAGTCACTCCCTGGGATTTGTGGGGGCTGACTAAGACTGAGGTTCATGGGCAGTGCTATTAACTCTTAACAGACAAGTAATTCATTTATCCAAAGTATTTTCACCTCACTCTTCAGCAAAAAAACAACAACAACGCCAAAAGATTCCCAGGGCTGCTTACAGGTAGTAATAAAACCATCCTTTTCCTCACTCTCAAAGGCATGGCACAAAAGGAAAAGGGATTTGGTGGGAGGAGAAAGAAAAGCAACACTACTTCTCTACAGAATAGAGTCCGTTCTACAGGAATGGAAAGAGCTCAAGGAGAGGAAGAGCAGAACAGATGGAGAGGACTTAAAGTCCAATCTGCTATAGGCCAGTGGAGAATGAGTGATACTAGATGTCAGTTGAGCAGGGAGCCTATTCATAGAATCATAGAGGGGACCACAAGCGTCATCTAGTCCAACTTGCTGCAAGGTAGGAATCTTTTTCCCAACATGGGGTTTGAACCCATGATCCTGAGATTAAGGGTCTCATGCTCTACCAACTGCCCCTTTTCAGCTGTCTTGGGTCTGATTCAACTGGGCTTTTCTTACATGCCACAAAGTCACCTGTGCATTCATATGTCCCTACTTTCCCCCCTAGATTGTAAGAGGGGAACTGAAATTTGCACTTTGTGACCAATGTCTTTGATGACCTTCCCACCTTCCATCCTAATCGGCAACACGCTAGTTCCTCTTCCTTGTTTTACATGTATCTTAAGAACAGAAATCTATGTTTAATAATAATAAAAAATCAGTGATTACACACAGTTCATTGAACACAAAAATTGCTAGTTAAAATGTCAGGTACCATATAACTAGCACTGGACAAATCATTAATGATTAATAATCCGCCTGACAAATGTCACCTCTTCCCCTCTCCTGCTGGTGAATTATTGCTGGAAGGCTATCATTTATAATTTCTCATATTTGCCCAGGATTTCTCCCAAAGCAGTTTGTACCAACTCTGAATCCAGATGTTGTGGGAGGTTTGATTTGTTGTGATAAATATGAATGGCTTGAGATTGATCACAAATAGACCTTCTCAGGGATAACTCCAGGAAAAGCTTGTTTGGGGGAAGCAAAGTTTGATGAAGTTCATCATGGAAAGTGCCTGTCTAATTTCAGTCAGGAGGGAGTTCCACATGCTTGGGCCACCAACACTGAAGGCACAACTTCTAATAGTTGCGATCTGTATCTGAGACATGGGGGATCGCCAACAGAGACTTAAGTGACTGGGTTAAGGAGGTAAGTGATCAAATGGTCATTAAGCAGCTTGTATCTTAGGAGGTCATGCTGACGATTATATAGAAACAACCACACTGTTATTTTCAGTAAATGACCCATGTCCCTATACTACAGTGGTTTAACAATAAACAGAACTGCAGTTTTCAAAATGGTTTAGCAATCAATCCCTCTTCCTAGAGACCTCTGGGATTTGTAGCTTTCCAAGGGGAATAGGAGTCTCCTAACAACTCTCAGCACCCTCAACAAACTACAATGCCCAGGACTCTTTGGGGAAATCCATGGCTGTTAAAAGCAGCATGATGCTGCTTTAAATGTATAATATGGATAGAGCCTCAGATCCATTGAAAGAGAATTGGGCGGGGCAGCTGTGAAATCTGTTTCTTTGCCACTTTTTTAATCCATCCAGGCTTTGAGTGCAAAAGAATGGTTTGAACATCTCTTAAGAGTAACTCAAGTGACCTTGAGTAGGTGCTCTGTTGGCAGGGTAATTAAAGGACAAACACCCAATCACTACACGCTAACAGGCTGGTATTAACAATTGCGGAGCTCCTGCTGCAGTGCCTAAATGATATGTGTGCACGTAGCAGCAACAGATTTAATGCCTTGTTATAGCTTGATAGATGGATAAATAGATCAAGAGGCAAACGGCTGTAAATGAGGGGGACCATTTACTCCATTTCAGCCATAACAAAGCACTGGCGTTTATCATGTCCAACTGGCTTCAATCAGGGAAGCAGGGGGGGGGGAGAGGAATCAGGAAGGGTGAACCTTGAAGGCATCTTTGGCCCAGTTTTGGCTGCTTCTTAAAAGTGAAATCACCATGGCAAGCGCTTGGAGGATAGCTATTTATAAATTAGGACAGCCCTGTATAATTTGTCACACACGCATACACTAGTCAAATGCAGTCCATAAGCCACACATAACCCTCTTTGTTTGGGGGGTTTTCTGCCTCCTTGGCACTGTAAGGAGCTGGGAACTCATCAGCAAGCTGTGATAGATAGGGGCTATGTACCAGGACCAGCCTCTTTGGGGATCCCACTGCCAATCCTCAGGGGGCTTTGGGGGGCACTTATGCATTGCCCCCCCCCAAAAAAAGGAAATGCATCACAAAAAAGGGAGACAAAATAGGACACTGATTTCCATAACATTTACATATGCTGGTTTAGAAATAGCTACTATAATTTAAGTAACAGTCTCAGAGCGCTTTACATTAACATTACAAGACTCATAGCTGTGACATAGAAGACCGTGGCTGCCCCTCTGGAAATTGCTATAATTTACATTGAATTGCAAGTTGTCTCGCTATAGTTGAGAAGGCTGTATCCAGGTGAACTAGGTGTCTGCTCATTCTCCTGTTGAGAATAATTTCTGATGGGCATCTTCATGGCCCTTCCTGCTCTCCTGCTCTCCTTTCTTGGATTGCACACACATGGCATTTAATTTTAGAATCAATGGAAACCAAGTGTTTGCTTTCTGTATGTGGTCTACACACAGTCTAGATGTGCGTGTACTTCTCAAGAAACAGATTTCATTCAAAAAACAAAAGCTCAAAGAAAATTGATTCTGCATCGTCCTGTAGTGTGTCCATGTAGGCTCTCACAGCCATGGGGAATATAGCTACACCTGCCCAACAACATTGCTGGTGGGTTATGTGGCATTTGCTCTCCTAGATGTGTGACATCATGCTGGGTTCATAAGGAAAGGGTTAACTAATTGTAAAATGACTAACCAATGGGAACTCAAGGGGAGGAGTTAGAGTTAGGGTGGTTGAGAAGTCAGTCTGGAGTTAAAGAAGAGACAGAGAGGATAAGTCTGTGGGTTGGGCTAGTCTGATGTGAGAGAGTGAGAGAATCTGTTAAGAGGAGTCAGTCAAACAGTTGATATAATCAGTCAGAAGGTATTAGGAAGGTACAGGCTGGTAAAGAAACTAAAGTTAATAAACTGACAGGAATATTATCTGAGAAACCATAAACTTGTTAATGCTTATAAAATAAACTTGTTTATTTGGTTCAATTTTAACAACTGTCTGGACTCAGTGTTTTACCCGAGAGTAACGGGTTGGTGGCAGCAGGGAAGCAAGCACAGTGGTGGCACAGGGATCAATAGACCGTTAAATGTCCGGGGACCCTGTGTGATTGCCACAGGTATATACCAAGATTGCAGCCCTGAAGCTCACTGGTTATTGTGAGGGTTAAATGGGGAGAACTATGTACACCACATTGAGATCTTTGGAAGATAAAGGTGGTATATAAATGTGGTGGTGGTGGTGGTGGTGGTGGTGAAGAAGAAGAAGAAGAAGAAGAAGAAGAAGAAGAAGAAGAAGAAGAAGAAGAAGAAAGAATCATAGTCAATGACAGGCAGACCTAAATAATTGTACCTTTGTTGCCATGTTCCTCTTCCTTGCTGAGTTCTACAAGAGCAGCACTGTGACTCAGAAGGAGGAAACTGATAGACAGTGACACTCTCTGGACTGGTTGTAAATAAGAAGGCAGGACTGAGTGAGGATACACTGAGGTTGGTAGGGTGGTTGCCCTGTTGCCCTGTTGGACCAGCGTTCACTGCCTGTACCCCTCTGCACTGCCTCCTCCTGGAGATTTAAGCGTGTGAGTGGCACAAAGCCCTAATATCACTTACCCTAAAATAACACAGTGCCTTTCTTCCCTGCTTCACATCGTAAGAGGATTTAAAAGGAAAAGAAAGGGGAAAGCTGGAGCAAACAAGGAGAAAGTGACAAGTAGAATCCATCACGCCAGATAGACAGTGCACAGGCTCAGAACATTGTCATCCCGCATTGCATCTCTGCCTCAAGTCTGGCTCTGCTACTCCCCAATAATATAGTCTCACCACTCCAGTTTTCCATCCGTCTTGTCTGTCTAACAACTCTAAAAATAAACAGAAAATGCTTTCACGTATATGGATCTTCTTTCCCTGCACCCTGCTTGTTCAAAACATGACAATCTACTGTACTGACTTTTCTGTATCTGGAGGTGTGTTGACATTCTTTTTCTTTTTGCCAGTACTAGTTAAGACTCCTTATTACAGCAGCAACAGCAGCAAGACTTGGTTGCTGCATAGGCAAGTAAAGCAGCTGTTGGAAGCTTTTATATCTGAATGGTGTTACAGAATTGCAACAGAGGCAGATTTCCTCTGGATGTATTGCAATGGTGGGGAGAACTGTTTGATTTTTGCCTGTCTGTTAAACCGTTTGTGTGGGGTGGAGAGGTGTCTGCTGTTTATTCCAGACTTCATTGTGCAACTTACAAGACCCAACGATTTTCCAGAAGTTGCTGATTTGAGGTAGATATCCTCAATAAAAAAAAACCTTCTCTGCACAGCTGGAAATCTATTCCTGAATTCTCTTAATTACAAAAGTGTAAAGGTAAAGGTAAAGGTACCCCTGCCCGTACGGGCCAGTCTTGACAGACTCTGGGGTTGTGCGCCCATCTCACTTAAGAGGCCAGGGGCCAGCGCTGTCCGGAGACACTTCCGGGTCACGTGGCCAGCGTGACATCGCTGCTCTGGCGAGCCAGAGCCGCACACGGAAACGCCGTTTACCTTCCCGCTAGTAAGTGGTCCCTATTTATCTACTTGCACCCGGAGGTGCTTTCGAACTGCTAGGTTGGCAGGTGCTGGGACCGAGCAGCGGGAGCACACCCCGCCGCAGGGATTCGAACCACCGACCTTTCGATCGCCAAGTCCTAGGCGCTGAGGCTTTAACCCACAGCGCCACCTGCATCCCTTACAAAAGTGTAGGTTACCTCTAATATTAGAAAATGGTTAGTTTGCAGCTTTCCAGGCAGATGAAATGCTCTTTGTTAGTTGGGTCTCTCCTATCACTACCTGGAGATGTTGGGGATTGAACCTGGGACCTTCTTCATGCAAGGCAGGTGCTCTACCACTGAGCTCCAGCACTTCCCCTAGTTGACAAAGATATGCTCAGTTCTGCTGGAAAGCAAGACTCTTGGCAATTAATCAAGTGAGCAAAAGCAGCAAGTGAATTGACCCATCAGTGGACGTCACCACAGTACCTTGGCAACAGCTTCCACATCTGCAGCAACTAAAGGGGGGGCAGAGACACCAGCTGGGAAACTTGCCTATTGTCCATTTGTTTGTAGCAGCTGTTCAGACATGCTGTTAATCTGGCCATAATATTGTGCTGGCCCTCTACAGATCTCTCTCTCGCTTTCTCCCAGATTGCACTTCCTATTTTGGTGTTCTTATTAGTTTAAATGGCTTTAAAAGGAGATTAGGGAAGCTGGTGGCAAAGAGGTCTCTCCTCTCATTTAGCTATAAAGGCAGTGTACTTCTGAATGCCAGTTTCTGAGGAGTGAAAGAATTTGATTTTTGGAGATTTTTAATTATGAAAAATTAAACAACAGGTACTGGGGACAGTGCGTTCAGAATAAAATCCAGAATGTGAATATAAGGCTACAAGACAATCATTTGAGGGAGTTGGGTATGTTTAGCCTGGATAGCAGGAGACTGAGAAGAGATCTTCAAATATTTCAATGTCACGTGGAAGATGAGGCAAACTTGTTTTCTCCTGCCCCAGAGGGTAGGAAAACCCAAACCAATGGCTTCAAGTTACAAGAAAGGAGATTCCAGCTGAACATCAGGAAGAACTTTATGATCATAACAGTTGCTTGACAGTGGAACGGTCTCCCTCAGAAGGTGGTGGTCTCTCCTTCATTGGAGGCTTTTAAGTAGAGGTTGGAAGGTCATCTGTCATGGATGCTTTAGTTGAGATTCCTGCATTGCAAGGGATTGGACTAGATGACACTCAGGGTCCCTTCCAACTCTACAATTCTGTGAGCCCTGCCTGAAAAGCCACTGCCAGTCAGTGCAAACAACACTGAGAAAAACAAACCAGCAGTATGTCCTTGTTAGGTGTTAGTTCATTAAAGGCATAGTGGTGGGATAAAAATTCATAAATTTCATCTCTGTGCATGTGCAGACTGCTTGCCACTGAGAACTGCCTTGCACATTATGCCATAGCCTGTGTTCAGCCATCTTTAGGCTGAATGTTCATTTTTTATGTTTAACAGTGACAAATATTGTAACCACAGCTAGTCTCTCATATTTTGGGGCTCCAGGTAGGGCTGTGTCTGCATGAGAAAATGTGACTTGCCTCCTAATAAACCTGAAGCAATGTTTAGCTTACAGTGCCCATGCACATAAAACACTTGTATGCCTTTGTAGCTGTACACCAATTCACCCCACCGCAAGCTCCCTTTGGTTTGTCCAACATGAGAATGCATTTCAGACAAGTTAAGAAGCCATGCCCAAAATAATAATATTTTTTCTGCCTTTTTTGCTGCTTTGAACTCCATTCCCAAATATTCTTTGCCTCTCCAGTGATCAAGGCACAACAGATTTTGAAGGAGATGGCCACATTACATTAGATTTGTCTGTTACTCTTTCATCATGTCGGGGGAAATCATAGACTGATCATTAAATATAATAATACAGCAATAAGAGAGATAAAGGGGAGGACATCTGTCGCATACAGGATTTATATTTAGTGATTAACAGTCTGTGTTTTCTTTCCTGCTGCACTGTGGCATATCAAGTCCTCAGATTATGTGAGCATTTAAAAGCTGAAAGTGATGTGGTTCAGAATTAAATCTAATCTGGTTGGAAAACACAGTGATGCAGCAATATTAGAAATTGTAGCTCTTGAACCCTAAGTGATCCCCGCCTACTCTTGGCTGTTTCAAAAAGAAAAGCATATTGTTTGTTCTATGAATATGGTGTTTTGGCATGCAAACGTTTCCCATGAGCTCACTCCTTGTTTTCTTGGGGGGAAAGGGTATTATACATCCACCTTGGGTGCATGATATAATAATGTGCCATTTCACACATTAGAGTTCTCTTACACAGAAACCACTTCCATAAAATGTGGGAAAACCATAAAATATCTGTGCACAGAGCATGGGTAGGCAAACCATTTTAAGCCCAAGGGCCACATTCCATAATGGGAAACTTTTTGGAAACCACAAGCCAATGGTGGGTGGAGTGAGAGGCAAGAAGAGCAAGAAATAAAAATTTTACTTTTGCATAGTAGGCTAGTTTACACACACACACTGCTCTCTATCCATCCAGACAAGCAAGACGCATTGTATGCCAAGGCCTCATGACCCACAGTTCCCTAGTAATTAATAAACACACAGACACGAGTATTTAGGTTTATGGGATCAAATAGGCCACAACTTTATTAGTTATAGGTGTGAGCAGTTTGGCTTAGGCATTGGGTGAAGGCAGGCTATATCTCGACTCCCGCCCTTCTACAGGAAGTCCATCTAAGGGTAAACCACCAATAGGGGGAGCCCTATGACTTATATCAAATAGGGGCACCCTGATGAGTCCCCATTGGGGTTGTGGATTGGCCCAAGCACACTTCTGGACATCAGACAGGATCCACACCCCTAGATCCCTTTAACAGGATACCCTTAATGAGGATTAGCAGGGGGAGGCTACAACCTCCCCTCCATCCAAACAAAGGCTTACCCAATGCCTAACCTCACAAAGTTGTGATGACTGCTACAATGTAGGTGAAAACCGAATGGCTGATGCCAATTTGCCAAGTGGAAGAAAATCCTACCCGGCCCCAACGTTTGTCCATAGCAAGGTCGTGTCATAGCAAAGCATGAAAAAGAGGGTGGGTGGGTTGGGGGATCCAGAGAAAGGGTGAGAGAGGAAAGCCCCCCCCCCCCGGCTGCACTGCAGTTAAATTTCCTGCAGCCACGCCCCCTACCAGCCCTGATTGGCCAGCAGGACCACACTGGGTGTGACCCCACCCAGCACCGGGGACACGGCCAGGACAGCACGAGGGGGTGTCAACTCCCTGCCCCCACGCCGGATCACTGCAGGGGCCCAGATGCCTGGCCGCAATACCGCCCACAGAAAAAGGTGAGTGGGCTTATCATCCAGCTAGACAAAAAACACACAAAGTGAAACACCAGCTTGGGAAGACAGGATGTGTCATAGGCAATGTTCCAAGGGCTGGATTTGGCCCTTAGGCTTGAGGTTTCCCACCCCTGGTGCAGATCATCATGTCATGACTCCATGTATGCTCCAGGTGGATGCTATTGATGTATCAATGCATGTGCATACTTGCCATTGTCACATCTAGCGATGGACAGACCAGTTTCAAGAACTTTTGTTTAGAGAATGATGTGGTTCTCATACAAGTAAGTGACTCATAGTTGAAATGGGCTTGAATACCCTTCAAAGCAAAGATCTAAGTGGACTCCTTGTATTTGAAGTTTATTAGGTATGACCTGAACAAATCTATGTAGCTATTTTATGTTGAATCAGACCACTGCATCATCTGTGCTCAAAGTGTCTGCTTTGCCTGGCAACAGTTCTCCAAGGCCTTAGGCAAAAGGACTTCCCAGACCTGCTAGAGAGTGAACCTGGGACCTTAAGAACATATGGAAAGCCCTGATGGAGTAGACCAAATGTTTATCAAACCCAAGCAGCATGTTTCCTACAATGGCCAAACTGGCACATGTAGGAAGCCCAAACATGATAGGATGAATAATTGCGAGAGCACTTAAGTGTGCTCCCTATTCTTCATTTGCATCAAAAAGTCAGCACATCTTTTTCTGCTATCCTGCATGGGGGTGATCTCAAATTGCTTTGCAAGCAGATCGGGGAAAGCATAGACAGTTGACAAACTTAGCAGAGAATTATGGCATGTCGAGAACTCAGCAGACAGGAAACTGGGCAGGTTTTAGGAAGGTCACCGGGAACTGGAATCAACTCCCTAAAAGAGATTGTCAAAGACTTCAGCTCTCGTGGAAAATTACTTTCTCAAGGTAGCAAATGAGCCCTGTGGCGGTTTCATGGTTTATGGCATCCTCCAGGACTTATTAAACTGGTCAATAACTAAACAGGTTCAATCAAGTAATCAAGCCGCTACACATCATAAAAGTTCAGAGTTCTCTGGAATTGCTGTTTTAGCATCTAGTCTTTAATGACAACAGCCTCCGGTTAAAAACAAACACATTGGAATCACCAAGAGTAGTCAATTTGCCAGATGATTGAGGCCTGTCTGTTTCCCATCTAAACATTCTGAGATCAAAGGGGGAATAGAAGCACTTAGCCTTCAGGCCTGTTTCTTTTAAGTCCATATTAAAAAAAGAATAACGATGAGGTGCTTTCTTTAAAATTGTTGCTTCGTCATGGGAAACTTTAGTTCAAGTTTCAAACTAAGGTACATTGGGGTAATCCAACACATTGGCACAATGTTCTGTTAATAAACTGGGGGTGCTGCCAGACTTCAGGAGGTAGCAGGGAGGACTTGGCCCAATAACAGCAATGGGCCACCAACTCATCCTCCGCAGTCAGGGCAGGGCCAAGCCACATGCTTTCTATGCCACCTGGCTGCAGCTCTGGCAGCAACACCACTTCACCAGGTCCCCAAGCATACTGCACTGGTTGGTGAGTGGAGGCACTTTTCAATGAGGGCTAAGATGTATTTCCATCCATGGTAGCTGCTAGCCATCTTGCCCAAAATGCCATATCCTGGCCTGTAGATCTGTGAAATCTATTAGTCTGTGGGCCATGGAATAACGTTTTAGGTAACCTAAAATGGTGGGCAGCCACCACAGATGAGAGCTGAACTCTGCTCCTGTTCAAAAGCAGATGCACATGCAACACACGCTGCAAAAAGCATCTGAGAGTCTAGTGGGGAGAATGAAAAATAGCAGTGCAGGTGGGTCTCAGCCAGTGCCTGACCTAGCTGACTGCTGGCACCAGGCCTGATTATTTCTATCACTGCCAGCTCCAGATTTGAGGCAACATGCCCTTAAAGGCCCCTTTCTCTGAATGGGTCAAGATCCTCGTTGGTGCTGTTGCCACTGCCCATTTGCTTGCTCTGTTCTCCTAGGCTCAACCTGCAAAGGGAGAGAAGCAACTGGTGCTGATGCTCCTTCTCCTGGCTCCTTTCACTGCTTGCTCATTCAAATAGGGCAGGTATATTGTCAGCAATGACAACAAGGAACAGGAGCAATGAAATCAAGGGATTCAAAGAGTTGTCGTTAGAACACAAGAAGAGCCTTGCTGAACGAGACCAATGACCCATCTAGTCCAGCACCCTCTTCTCACAATGACCAACCAGATGCCTGTGAGAAACCCACAAGCAGGATCTGAGCCCAAGAGCACTCTTGTTTCCCACAGGAGGCAGTGATAACCATAAACTTAGATAGCATTGTTTGGACTCCAATTCGCATCAACCCCAGCCAGTATGGCCAATGGTCAGGGGTGATAGGATATGGAGTTCAACAATATCTGGAGGGCCAAAGTTTAGCCACCTCTGCTCTGGCGTGCAAGTCCTCCCAGCAAAGTCTGTGTCAGTTCTTTTTTCTGAACAGAGCCAAGGGCACCGCTGGCTCTAAGTCAACATGTAGCAGTGGCAACACTTGTTCCATGTAGACAATGCTGTGACTGTGTTCTGATATGAATGGAATCATTTTCAATTCGAAAACTGAGAGCTGCTTTCATCAGCCAAAGAAAGCAACTTGTCCCCATTTGTTTTCCTGCATAAAGTTTTATATCAGTCTAATTGTGCATTGATTGCAGTTCTAAGAAGATGTTAGTGTTTTCGTTACAAGCACTTTTAGATGCTAAAGTATTGCAATTTGTTGTTTGATTTACATTTTCATGAAAATGGTTTGTGTTCTGTTAAGGCACAGGGAATTAAATGAGCGTTGTTTCCATAAGCATAGCCCATCACTCAGACTCCCTTGCCCCACCTTCCCTTGGAGGAAGAGAACCCAGTGCTTCACCCCAAGATGAAAGAGGGGAGCTGGCTTTTTCTGATGAACCCTTAAGGTACTGATTTTAGTGGGCTAGTGGGGGGACATGATTTGGCTGAGGGTCAACAAGCTGAGACTGAATCATGGTAAGCTGGAGACTTTTGGGTGGGTGATTCCCGAGTTTCAGAGCCAGGGAGTTGCTTAGGTGTGCAAGCTAGAGAGTTCACCAATTCTCAATGGGGTTGCACTCCATCTGAAGGAGAACAGATGGAGCACATTTAGCTCCATCCCTGTCATTGGAGGCCCAGGTAGCCTCCATGGTGAGGGGTGCCTATTATCAACTTAAGTTGGTACACCAAATACGCACTTTCCTGGACTGCAGTAACTTGGCCACTGTGATTCTTGCATTCGTAACCTCACTACTGAACTACTGTAACATGTCTTTGAGACTAGTCTGGAAACTGAAGGTGGTGCAGATTGCTGCAGTCAAGTTGTTGTCTAGAGCACCAGGACATTCACATATTACACCTGTGTTGAGGTAACATATTAAGCACACACACACACAAATTTCCTTCCACAATGTGAGCTCTGGGAGAAACCCTATGCTTGTGGTGCTACAGTTCAGTAATTGTTGGCTCTGGATTTGAAGGCTTTATGGGCAGATCCTGATTAGATGGTAATGAGTGATACTCCACTTACTTCAAAATGTGATAAGCCAACCTGGCTACATATGGGACCCTCCTCTTTAATTTGCTAAGTTGGGCCTGAACTACTGACTGAAAATTGGGTCCTGATGGTACCGCTGCCAAACTTCAGGTTTGTGTGTACAGCCCTGAGGAGCTGAATGGAACACTCTTTAATATACCTGTGATGTTGCCATAATGGCTGTGGAGCCTGAAAAACTATGTGCTGCAGGCCAGTTTTTAGAGCCCTGCCAGGGAGCTGTATAGAACCCTGTTCAATAAACCAACATTGTTATCATCAAGGACTGCTCCCTGCTCCCTCAGTTTCCCTCCTACACAAATGTGACACCAGGGCCCCTATCAGCAGGGCTTGCTAGTGAAGACTGGCTGGAAGGCAAGTCTGAAGACTGAACCGTTAGGTCCAGTCGCGGACGACTCTGGGGATGTGGCGCTCATCTCGCTTTACTGGCCGAGGGAACCGGCGTACAGCTTCCGGGTCATGACTAAGCCGCTTCTGGTGAACCAGAGCAGCACACGGAAATGCCTTTTACCCTCCCGCCAGAGCAGTACCTATTTATCTACTTGCACTTCGTGCTTTCGAACTGCTAGGCTGGCAGGAGCAGGGACAGAGCAACGGGAGCTCATCCCGTTGCGCGGATTCGAACCACCAACCTTCTGACTGGCAAGCCCTAGGCTCTGTGGTTTAACCTACAGTGCCACCCGCGTCCCAGGCAGCCAGAAAAGACCTGCCATTTTTCCAGTGGCCTCTGATAAGACAAATAAGGAACAGCTGGGAGAGACACGGCCATTGCCTGTCTGGTTATAAGGAACCCCTGTAGGGTTCCTTATAACCAGAGGAGGAAGGAACTGGGTGTGGCAGAGAGGACACTAAAAGTATGATGAACCAAATATAAACCTGAAAAATATGATGGGAACTAGGTGTCGTTCCCCCCCTCCCCCAGGCATAGGAAGGTCAGGTGTTACCCGGTGTGGGAAATTTCTTGTCAAACCCCGCCCCCTTGATTATTATTATTTTTTCCCTGCAAAAATGGTTTTACGTTATTTCATATTTTCTTACAAAGGAATAATAATAAGTAGTAGTAGTAGTAATAATAATAATAATAATAATAATAATAATAAACTTTTCTTTATATCCCGCCCTCCCCAGCTGAAGTTGGGCTCAGGGCGGCTAACAACATTGGTTGTTACATATACATATGTTTTATACATAACATTGGTATAAAATCAAAGAATAATTAAATTACCTCCTAAAAACATGGCAAAATCAAATTAAAGTCTAATTAGATGGCTTTCTGCAGGGTTAGGGTTGGGAACAGTAAGTGCTCCACTGAATTGAAATTTCAGCCTTCACGACGTAGGAAAACGGCCAAGTAAACAGCTATTTTCATGGAGGAGGGTCAAGATATTAACCGATATGCATGAAATTTCATATATAGCTATATAATCCCTAGTGTAGTAAAATAAGACCTTTGGAGCAGGCATTTTTTTAAAAAAAAAAGTTTTTTATGAACCGCCCTAGTAGAGCTGGAAGAAGAAGAAGAAGAGGAGGAGGAGGAGGAGGAGGAGGAGGAGGAGGAGGAGGAGGAGGAGTAGTAGTTTGGATTTGATATCCCGCTTTATCACTACCCAAAGGAGTCTCAAAGCATCTAACAATCTCCTTTCCCTCCCCCCCCAACAAACACTCTGTGAGGTGAGTGGGGCTGAGAGACTTCAAAGAAGTGTGACTGGCCCAAGGTCACCCAGCAGCTGCATGTGGAGGAGCGGAGACGCGAACCTGGTTCCCCAGATTACGAGTCCACCACTCTTAACCACTACACCAACTGGCTCTCCTTGATAATTTGTTGCCCCCTCCATGATGGAACCTGGGGTGCTCCCCCCCTTACGCCCATCCTCATTTTTTTTGTTTTTTTGCTCCTGGGCTTTCACATCTTGACTGACGTTCTAACTGAGCCAAAGCCCAGTAGGGACTGTATTCGGTGGGGGAAAAGATTGTGATTAACACCCTGCCACTAATAAGCCACTATAAAATGAGCAATCCAGTGGTTGTGGCTTGTGTGCAAGAAAAGAATGGCTAGAGGCCTTCCTGCCCATGGAAGCCCATAATGGCTGAGCAGCCTGAACCACAGTTTTTACAGTTACTATAGAGCGGAATTTATATCATATACTCAGGCCTAATTCAACTTTTCTGCAGTGCTTCTCTCTCTCTCTCTCTCTCTCTCTCTCTCTCTCTCTCTCTCTCTCTCTCTCTCTTTCTCTCTCTCCCTCTGTGTGTGTGTGTGTGTGTGTATTTTTGTGTGTGTGTGTATTTGTGTGTGTGTGTTCGTTCCTCATTGCCTTTTGACATTTACCTCACTTGCTGGGATTGTTAGTATTTGCTGCTGCCCTCCATTTATTTATTTATTTATTTGCCTCTCAAAAGAAAAGGATGCGCAAGATAAAAGCCAAAAGCAATCTACAGAAATTTAGCCTTTCCGCCTCCAAAGCACAGAACTCTTGCAGTGTGCCAGGCTTGTATTTGGATTTCTCTTACAATTAATTCTGGCAAAATGTTGCCATACTGACAGGAAATTATTCCCTCTTTAAGTACACTCCTCTTCAGAGGCTACTGTAAGGAAGAGCTCTGACCTTTTGCGGTTATTTATGATGTGAGCTGAACTATCTTTAAAATCGTCATCTATCAAGTGCCAGGCACATCTTTGTGAAGTTCTACAGAACCATAAATAATGGAAGTTAATATTCCTCTACAGTGTTTATGCAAATTTTAAACAGTGATATAGGTTTGAAAAATAAAAACACAGGAACCTCCTCCCTACCACCACCACCCATTGGTGTTATTTGTAGTTCACAGCAGATTAACACTGAAGAAGGAGGGTGCTACTTTAATTAGATACCTGGAAGCCTAAGAATAGAATGTGACAAGAAGTTACAGCATTTTTTTAGTGCTAAAAGAGAGAAACGTTTTAGGAACTAAGCAATACTGTACTGCATTTAAAAGGATGTGGGTGCAATCCAAGTAAGACATGAGAACTAACTGCGCAATCCTGTACATGTCTACTCAGAAGTAGGTTCCACTGATTTCAGTGGGATTGATTCCTGGGTAAAAAAGTAGAAAATTGCACCTTTAGACTAGGGGGAAAATGTATAGCAGAAGTAGCCTCTGGAAGATGTTATGGGCTACAACTCCCATCAACAACAGCTGCATCAATAGGAGTATAGCATCTAGATCAAGGGAAGTAATAGTGCCACTGTATTCTGCTCTGGTCAGACCTCACCTGGAGTACTGTGTCCAGTTCTGGGCACCACAGTTCAAGAAGGACACTGACAAACTGGAACGTGTCCAGAGGAGGGCAACCAAAATGGTCAAAGGCCTGGAAACGATGCCTTATGAGGAACGGCTGAGGGAGCTGGGCATGTTTAGGCTGGAGAAGAGGAGGTTAAGGGGTGATATGATAGCCATGTTCAAATATATAAAAGGATGTCACATAGAGGAGGGAGAAAGGTTGTTTTTTGCTGCTCCAGAGAAGCGGACACGGAGCAATGGATCCAAACTACAAGAAAGAAGATTCCACCTAAACATTAGGAAGAACATCCTGACAGTAAGAGCTGTTCGACAGTGGAATTTGCTGCCAAGGAGTGTGGTGGAGTCTCCTTCTTTGGAGGTCTTTAAGCAGAGGCTTGACAACCATATGTCAGGAGTGCTCTGATGGTGTTTCCTGCTTGGCGGGGGGTTGGACTAGATGGCCCTTGTGGTCTCTTCCAACTCTATGATTCTATGATTCTATGGCCAACGGTCATGGATTATGAGAGCTGTAGTCCAAAGCATATGCAGGAAACCATGTAGGTTACCCTTGATCTACACGATTGAAGTCTTTGTCCATCTCACTCTAAATCCCTCCCCAAAATGATTTTACAGTCTAATATAGATGCAGAATATGCCACAATTAAAGGCTAGCAGAAGAGGTGGGAAATACAAACATAAAAACAGAGGGTAAAGGAAGCCTCACAGTTTATGTCTGCACTCCTGTGTAGAATTACCCATTAAAAACAGTGGAACTTCTGGGTAAGCATGCATAGGATTGGGCTGCTTATGTGGTGGAAGCAGTGATGCAAGTGAGCTTCAAAAGGAGTGAGGAATGGAATACAACCCCACCACCACCTCCATTTTAAAAGCCTTGACCAATTTTCAGTTGGTCCCAGACCACTTCAAGTTTCCATTCAACTAGAAATGAGCACCTGCCGCTAGCTAGCTCCACCCCATGCTGTTCCCCTAACTTCATTGAGCAAAATGGCTTTGCAAAGGAGAGGAGGAGAAACCATTGGCGTGGAGAGTTCATTATACCCAGAAGAGGCCTCTTGAGTCTGAAGTGGCCATTTACACATTGTCAAAGAAAGAATCACCAAAAGTGAAAGCTAAAAAAGAGTGCACAGATTTCCATAAATTTATATGAATAGATGCAGTTTTCTATAATTTAAACAGAAATGCAGAGTGCCTCTCCATAGTGGGGGGGGGGGGACGACTGTGACCAGATGTACTACATTCCTGCTCAGCCTGCTGTCCTGGTGCTAACTGATGATGATGGATGACAGCACCTGCTGTTCTCCCTCCCGATGGTTCTTTACGTTCAAACTGGGTTTGGGCTGGATAAACCTTCAAACAGATCAATGATATGGAAGCCTTTTTTCAGCCGAAGACACCTTGGCCCCCTCAATTTTGAAAGGGCCCAGTGCGCATCGCATGTATCACAGCTTCAGTGACCAGCTCTCCAGAGCGCTCAGCCTCCTCCAGACAGTGTGCGTTATCACATGGGCCCTCTCAGCCTTGGGGGCAACCTGGTGCCTCTGTCACAGCGCCCGAAACAGTTGCCTGTGGGAGACCAGTAAGCAGGATTTGAGCACAAGAGCGGATTCCTTTCCTGTGGTTTCCAGCAACTGGCAGACAGAAGCATTGCTGCCTCCACATGGTTACTCCTGCCTATCAACCCATCCAAAGTGTTGAGACCACATCACTTCCCAGACTGTTCTTTGAGTTGCCAAGTTGCTTTCCTTGCCTTGGATTTCAAAGTAACTTTCAACAGCATTGTTTGAAAAGACTTGCTGATTGCAAGCCTCCTTTACAAGGGCAACTCTGAAAATAAATGAAAAGGGGGCGGAAACCTCCTCAATGCTCTAAGAATTCTAAGAGAGGCTGAGGCTGGCAAAATAACAGACATTAATGGAACTAGATACAGGTATGCATGTTTGACCTCCGCAGTAATGAGTGAATACTAAACCTGGTTAGACTTGTAATCTTTTGCTACCCTGACTGCATAATGCATTAGCCCTGGAAAGTGTTTGCTTTCATTTGAATCAATCTCCACTATTGAGCTGGAGAAGAGTTAATATTCCAAACAGTTAAAGGAATAAAAATGGGGGATACACAACTGTAGCCTCAAAAAAAGAGAAATCTTTAGCAAGAAAGGGGAAGAATGCAAATGTTTTCAGACAAGGTTTTTCTAAGGCAAACCAAACAGTTTCCCCATCAATATATTAAAACAGCTCACGTCCGCATGCATGTACACCAAGTTTCAAGGTGCTTCCTGGTAAAAGAACAAATGTTTCTTGAGGCAGAGGCTGCATATACATATCTATGCTAGAATCTTTAGGGACCAGGTTCTTGGTTTGTTTGCTTGCTTTCATCCTGTGTATTCCACACACAATCTAGATCTATTGGGGGGGGGATGCCCCTGAAAATCACTTACTGAGAAACTGGTTTCATTCTGGGGCGTGGGCAGTGACACATTGCAGGTTGATTCTGCACACACACACACACACACACCTGTGCATGTTGGATGGTGGCTGTTCTGCAGTGGGGGGCATGTATCTACACCTGCCCGATGACATTGTGCGTGAGCATATACCAATATTGCAATCACTAAGCGCCGGATTTACGTATAAGCTAAACAAGCTATAGCTTAGGGCCCCACTCACTTGGAGCCCCCCAAAAAATTTAAAGGAAAAAAACACTGGATATACATTTCCAAAATTTAAGATAAAAAAACAAATAAAATAAAACCTACATACAACAACAGTGTTTTGTGTTGTATAGGCGCATGTGCACATGGCTTTAGATTCTTATTAGGCCATAAATTACCATATATCATATATTCAACATGAAAAACAGCAACAATTTGTTGTTGTCAAAGGACAGCTGGACATATAAAGCGCCCCATTACCTTCAGTAGCTTAGGGCCTCATCAAACCTAAATCCGGCCCTGCAATCACCAATTCCTTAATTCACCTGTGGCATGGGCGGGTTTTCAAAAGCATATGGAGTAACCCTTATGGAGAGCAGGTTCTCAAAGCAGCATGTTCACAACAACCATAAATGATTTCAGGTTGGGCAAGGTGATGGCTATATTTGTGCTACTAATGGGTCGGTGTGTCTGCCACAACACTAAAACCAAAGAGGAGGAGAAATCTGTCAGCCAGTGACACCCCCTGGACTGGATACAGTGGTACCTTGGGTTACGTACTTAATTTGTTCTGGAGGTCCGTTCTTAACCTGAAACTGTTCTTAACCTGAAGCACCACTTTACCTAATGGGGCCTCCTGCTGCACCGCCGGAGCACGATTTCTGTTCTCAACCTGAAGCAAAGTTCTTAACCCGAGGTACTATTTCTGGGTTAGCGGAGTCTGTAACCTGAAGCGTATGTAACCCAAGGTACCACTGTATAAGTAAGGAAGCAGGTTGGCTTGGAGGAATCCAAACAGGTTGTTGGGGCACTGCCCCGTTTGCCCTAATGGACCAGCTTTCACTAGCAGTGGCCCTCATACAGAACCCATCATACCTAGCCATTGGCCATGCTGGCAGTGGCTGATGGGAATTGCAGACCAAAACAGCTGGAGAGCACCAAGTTGTGCTGGGGAATCAGTGCAGCCAATTGCTAAACTAACACTCTCTATACTACCTTCTACACTAGGGTTTCCCAAACCTGGGTCTCCAGCTGATTTTGGACTACAATTTCCATAATCCCTGACCACTAATTCTGCTAGCTAGGGAAGTGTAGTCCAAAAACAGCTGGAGACCCAGGTTTGGGAAACCCTGTTCTACATTTTACTGTAGGGAGAGGAATCACTAGAGAGACAGGAGAGATAGAGTTGCAAAGTCTCCCATGCAGTGGGAGAAATGGGCTTCCTTCCTCCCCTTTCAACACTGATTGTCTTGCAGAAGCAAGAGAAACAGCTAGTGCCAGTGGAGGACTGAGGTGGTGGTTTAAAGGGAATCAGCAAGCATGTGTCTGTATTATACTAAAGGTAAAGGTAAAGGTACCCCTGCCCGTACGGGCCAGTCTTGACAGACTCTGGGGTTGTGCGCCCATCTCACTCAAGAGGCCAGGGGCCAGCGCTGTCCGAAGACACTTCCGGGTCACGTGGCCAGCGTGACATCACTGCTCTGGCAAGCCAGAGCCGCACACGGAAACGCCGTTTACCTTCCCGCTGGTAAGCGGTCCCTATTTATCTACTTGCACCCGGAGGTGCTTTCGAACTGCTAGGTTGGCAGGCGCTGGGACCGAGCAGCAGGAGCGCACCCCGCCGCAGGGATTCGAACCGCCGACCTTTCGATCGGCAAGTCCTAGGCGCTGAGGCTTTAACCCACAGCGCCACCTGCGTCCCTCTGTATTATACTACCCTATTCTATTTGCTGAATCACTGAGTAACACTGAAACCCATCTTTATGGCTCCCTGTTGTGCTTTAATGTCAACTTTTGAATCAGGCTACAGTATATGTTTAGCATGCAGAAAAGAAGATTGAAGAAATGCGATGATAATAGCTTTCAGATACTTAAATGTTTGCCATGAAGGCAGTGAAAAATAGCTGCTCCTCGGTACCATGGGGTTAGGGAGGATGCAGCAGCTGCCATTCAAAATTTTACAGAAAAGCAAAGCTGCTGCTGTTGTCCTTGGGAAGTAGAGCTCTGTCCATGAAGACAATGTCTTCCCCTGGCAATTGGTAAAGTCTCCTTGCTCACACAAAGCTACTTTACATGTCCTACAAATCCAGGGGGATTTTTACAAGTTAAAGCAATTGTCTGGGTTTTGGGGATTTTATTTCTGATCTTTTTTATTTGTGTGTGGGCAGCTTGGGTTCAGGCTCTGGCACAGTCGGCTTGGGTTCTGGTTCATGCTCTGGTTTTGTCCTCTTGAAATATTGCTACCCTAGCTAGGCTCATTTTAAATATTGGGTAGCCATGGTTCTCCCAGGTGGATCCTGCCTTTCCTGTCTAAGGTGACCAGGTGTCCTGAGCTACAGAGAATTATGACAATGGGTGCTTCCAGGCAACCTGTTTGTTGAGCATTCCTTCTGATTTGTTTGATAGGGTAGTTAGACAGAGTTGCATCAAGCATGTTATTCCACTCTTTCTGGGCCATTTCTCCACCACTTTCCTTACTGCAAAAAGTACAGTACATTATTTTGGGGAATTGGGCTTGTTGCACACAATCTCCCAATCAGCTGTAACTATGTGACCTGAATTTGCTGGTATGTGATTGAAAAGAATGACAGTCTGGAAGAAATATGTGATCCTTGAACAATTTAATTAGAATTTCCATATGTGAAGCAGGTTGAAGCAGGGTTTGTAGAGATGGAATTACAGTAAGTTCCACAGAATCAATAAATTTTAGTATATTATTTGAGGCTATCAATTTCAGGACATAAAATTGTTAATTTTCATTCATTATATGCATTTATTACCTTAAGCAGCCATTTCAATCCCAGCATTTAGAACAGCACTATCTCTTTAGGAGCTCAAGATGCAATTAAGGTTATTCCATCAAAAGTTCATTATTTTCTTTTGCTATGAAAAAAATCAAAGAAATCAATATTTTAAATGAAAGGTAATTCTGGATAAGGAAAGATTAATTTAAATCTTTCTGCATCTGAGAGAAGCTCTTTGTCTGTGCTAATTTATGGCTTTTATTTAATTGCATTAAAATATTATTCAGCTCTCTGTTTAAGGCATTGCAAATTTCTAAAGTAGCCTTTGCTACTCTGTGAACTTGGCACAGAACAACATTTCCCACACAATGATGGCTTTGTGTTGATATCAGCTAAAGCCAGAACAAATATTTGCAAATGTTCTGAACTTGCCAACTTTGCCACTCAAACTTCAAATACACAATTTCAAATTTGCACATTGTCTGTGAATTTTTACCAACAAATTTAAGGGTCGTCTCCCCATCGGAGACATTTAGTGTATGATGAGAATTCATATTTGATGCCTACTGAAATCAGAGCAAGTCTAAAGGATCTTCCACATGACCCGTATATGTGGTGGTTAGAATATGGGTCCCTGTTTTGTTTTGTTTTGTTTTTGCAGGTGTATTCTGATACACGTCATTGACACTAGAGTAGTGCATTAAGTGGTGCCTTGTACTGGAATCCCCACACATCATTCTGATGTATTAATTTTTCTGCGATGCTCCCCCAGTGTTACCACATTATTGCTTGGCAGGCGCACTCTTGTGCTACAATGCAACAAAAGGCAGACAACCTCCCTCCCGTCCACCCCCAGTCCAGAACATTGGTATGATAAGTGGCAGAATTTCAGCAGGAGGTTATGGGACATGCACTGTATGTCCACCCCAGAACTTTTGAAGGCACAAACAGTATTCAACGCAGGATCACGTATACCCACCCCAATATCACTATGAACACAAATCATCATGATGCACAATAAAAAGAACATCTGGAGGTGTTCATAATCTGGTCTTTATTGAAAATTCATTCCAATTTGTTTCTGGGACTGTTATTTGACAAGGAGCATCCATCCTATTTTATTTGTGGGGTATTTACTTGTATTCCTGTACTTCCTGTCAATCTGCATTTCTCAATGCATTTCCCTCTCTCCCTCTAAACCAGAAAATGTCCAGTTTCTTTTTCAAAGGAGATGTGCTGCACTAAGGCACTATAATCCACTTTAGATACAGAAACCTAAAATTCCAGTGTGCTTGTGAATCCCTCCCTCTAAATACAGCCTGGAGGCACCCTAAGGATGCATTTTTATGCATGCTTACTAGGGAGTAAATCCCATCGAATCCATTGGGGCTTTGTTTTGAGGAAAATGTGGGGATACTAAATACTATTGCAGGTCAACCATCAGTTACAGTCAGGCACCAAATCCTATAGCACATTAACCATCAACTACTGTCTAATGCAAAGTATCATTCCAGGTCACCATAAAATGCAGTTCAATACTAGTACATTTTTGAATGTGAAATACAGGTCTCAAATACAGTGCAGTAAATATCCAGCAAAAAAATATTCAGAGCACGTTTGACTTAAAAAGAATCACCGCAGAAAAATTTGTGAGGCTTTTTGGGGAACAAATGGGGTTCATCTCTTATTTCAGCAAGCAGCATTGACATATATGCATTCAGTTCAGCTGGTGGCTGGAACAGACTGAAATGATCAGAGGAACAGGCTAGAGCTTTCATTCCTCTCCTCTCAAATATTGCTACTCTCCAGTGGCATTTCATATAAAAGAAGAAAATCGTTGTTGCAGACTCACCTAGGCTCAAACTGAACACACTGGCCTTCTTCCATCTTTGATAAAAGAAGTTTTTCCAGTGTCCCCATATGGGTTTTTATTCATTTGTGGGTTTATAGAATTTATGGGTGGTAAGCCTGTGTATTGGAAGGGGAATGCAGTTGAAGGCAGCTCACAGCCTTTCTTCAGAGCAGACGGCATTCATCTGCCAGAGCGCAAGGGTAACCAACTGGCCTTCTTGCTCTGACAAGTGAGTAAGGTGATAATGAGGTTTGGCTTTGACAGTTTAGCATAGAGAAAATCAGATGAAATGAAGAAGCAGAGGCTAAATACTTCTTTCCTTCTCTTTGACAGGGTTCCCCTTTCATGCAAGTATGCTAAATGGTAAGTCTTCTTTACAAGATTGTTTTGCATATTTAGTTAAAAGCTGGACATTGCATTTTAGTTGGCTGAAGATCTTTTGTTATAACTCAGTGTGTTTTACAAGCCAAATCTATGCAGTCAGAGGGAAGAATCAGTGAATACAACTCTGATACTACTAAATTAGATATTATGTTGTGCAGCACTTTTTGTGACAGTATTTGCTGGTATGGAGTTCTGCCACCTTTTTAAAATTTTCTTTTTCTTTTGGTGCCCATAGCAACCATTTTGTGCTGTCATCCACAGCACTTCTATATGAGTACCAGGACCCCATATTTTATGCCTCACCCCCAGTTTTGTGTGTGTGTGTGATAGATCATACATAACATATGACAGATCAAAACAGCTGCCTCATTGGGACAGAGGTATAGGAGCTGTCATGATGAGTTCCTGTAGTTCAGAATTTATCGCTAACCACGGTCAGCCTGTGCCTGGACTGAACCACTTCAGGCTGCAAGAAGGGGCTCCCATGACACAATGCTCCATTCCAAAATGTATTCCTTGAACTTAGGAAACCGGCATGCCCGGGAGCTAGGACACCAGGCAGCAAAAGCCACTGTGAGGGGCAATAAAATATATGAAGAGGAGTTCTGGGAGGGTCTGCTCCCTCGCCCCTATTGATCTCTGAAGGCTGAACAGAGTCCTCTGACGCATATACATGCTGCAAGGAGCCTTCACACTTGGTTGTACCTGACGAAGGGATGACACACATTTAAGACCTTAATTTATCACCTCATGCTACTGTAAGATTTTAATCACAGTATGGAGAGATGGAGCCAGTGAGCTGTGTTCAGGGGAAATGACTGTAGCTTTATGTCAAAAGAGGTTCTGTGAGCTCCTGACATATTTCCTACAGGATGCAAAAGCAAGGATATAGCTTATAACATTGGTGGTGCAGTGGGCAGAGGAATGGCTTTGGGTGTGAGAAACAGGGTGCAAATCCCTGTGAACGGATCCATGCCTAGGAAGTGGAAAACTGCTAGGATCAGTGCTTCCTAGGCACGGGACAAGCGGGTGTGTGGACCAGCCCATACAGACACCATAATGTCCCCCTAGATATTTGCTCCTGCTACGCAATCCACAGCTTGGAAGGAGAAAAACTGAAAGCAGGAAAATGGCTTGAGGAGAAAAATATTACCCCACCCCCAGCCTCCTCATTTCTTGAACTCAGTTAGTGAAATGTAGGTGGGTTCCCATGATACAGTGATAACAACAAGAAGCTTTATTGAATTAACAGAACTGGACAACAGGGGCAAAGCAACTGCTTATATACATTTCTGAAGGCCTGGGCCACTCCCACTCCCAACGTGATTGGCTGTCTAAACTTCCAAGCTGCAAATCATAACTCAGAGTTTAAGGGCCAATGGCAGAGGCCCAAATCCTGAAATGTTCTGTGATTGGATACCATGTATCAAATCAGAACACAGGGGCTCAGAAGCCTTAGTCCAGACTCAAGCTCAGGCAAACACCGACCACTGAATACATAACAGTTAGCCCCTCTCTGCAGCTTTTAAACTTAAAGAAAACAAAGAACTGCAGCAAGGGATGCCAGGCTTTGGGGGCCCGTGTGCATGTTTTAGAATTTTCAGAGTGTGTGTGCTTTAGGGGCACCCATCCCCTATAAGAACAGAAGAAGAGTCATGGTGGATCAAACCAAAGGCCCATCTAGTCCAGCCCTCTGTTCCTACAGTGACCAACCACATGTCCCCATGGGAAGCAGGAGAGCAGGACTTGAGTGCAGCAACCCTTTCCCCAGTTGTGATTCCCAGCAAGTGGCATTTAGAGGCATGCTGCCTTTGACAGTGAAGGTAGAGCACAGCCATGGAAAGGTGTGACTTTGTCTAATCTCCCTCTAAAACCATTGCTATCTCTTGGGGAAATGAATTCCATAGTTGAACTTGGTGAAGAATCACTTTCCTTTGCTTTCCCTGAGTGTTCCAACATTCTTTGAACCTCGCTGGATGTCCTGAATTCCAGTATTATGACAGAAGAAGAAAAACTTCTCTCTATTCACTTTCTTCAAACTTCTCCCTATCCACTTTCTCCCTCTGGTTGCTTCTTTCGCTGCCCTAGACTGGCAGAAAGAGAAAAAGATGTCCATAAAAGCATCTAAGCCACTGTCTCTTCCTCCCCTTCAAACAGCATAAGAAGGAAGTTGGAAAATTCCCATTTTTCTTTGTTTTGGCCTCTAAACAGAGCAGAATTATTCCCTTGCAGCTCAGCTAACGGTAGACAAAAGGGGCATGTGTCTGTTGTTTACTAGAAGTTAAGCTATGGAATTAAGTATCATGTTAATTTGTGCCTTTATGTAGAAGGAAAATGGAAATTCCTCCATTTGTAATCTTGATGAGCATGTTTTAATTTCCAATCTAGACACCATGATTAACACTCTTAATGAAGTTTCTCATATAAATCATACCCTAATAAAGTGACTGAGTGAGAGCTCAGAAAGGCAAATTGCAAACTACAAAATAATTACAAGCCCAAGTCATTAACAAAATTCAATGAAGCACAATATGATGATATTCTCAACAGCATTCGTCACATAAATTGCATCCTAAAGAATGCTATATGGAACTGCTAAACGTTTTAGAGTTTGGTAATAGCTGGTGCCCCATTAATCAGTTTAATACAGCTTTCAGGAAGCTCATTCCACTGCTGCTCCCCAAAAATCCATAGTTATTTTGAGCAAGAACCTAAGACGAGCCCTGCCAAAGGCCTATCTGGTCTAGCATTCTGTCCCCACAGTAACCAACTAGATGCCTCTTCGAAACACCCACAATCACCCTCTCCCCTGCTCCTGATCCTCAGCAACTAGTATTCAGAAGCACCATAGCTGTACCCATCATGAGTCATAGCCACCATGAAATTGTTTAATCCCCCTTTAAAGCCATCCAAGTTGGTGGCCATCATTACATATTGCATTAATTCAAGATTCTTTTTATCTATTCAATGTTTATTTAACATTTTATTTTTAAAAATATGTATATTCCACTGTACCATAAAAATATATCACAGTGGCTTACAGTATAAAAACATGAAACCAAATAATAAAATCAGAAAAAAGTTAAAAGCGAGTTAAAAGCAAAAAATAAATTAAAAACAAACCTCATAGACTATTGTGGGGGGTGCATAAGCTTGTCGGAATAGAAAAGTTTTCGGCACAGAAGGCGCCTGCTGTATCTCTAGCAGTAGGGTATTCTACAGGACTGGGCTATTGACATTAAAGGCTCATGTTCAAGGTTCCCATATTAATTTATAGGCTACAGTACTTAACAGCTTGGGTTCAGAATACCCTGGGGATCATCTGACTCCTTATCCCTACCCAATCACTGCGGTTTTCAGGGGAGTCACTGTTAGTTGTCCCCCATGGTTTGTGATGCTACCACCCCTTACTGCCAGATATCCATGTCTCCTGTCATATAAATCTGCTGGAAGTAATGTTTATAAGACTCTTAAACACCAAAGATACCCCCTCCCTTCTGTGGATCCTTCTTTAGAAAACGAGTGAGTGAGCCACACATCAGCCTTTACGGTTTGATAAACTATTTTGCATATTAACCTAAATGCAGACGTAAGGAGTTGACATTATCTAAAGGCAGAGATAGCACCATGAGGAAATTCTGTTACTAAGGCAACTGTAACAATAAGTATTACCATTGACTTTGAACAATTCTATCTATATTTAAATTGAATAAAATAATGTGATTTAAATTGAATAAGGTATTTGTACCATATCTACAAATATTTAGGTAACGGAGAATTAAAAAATAATAATGAATGGCCTGGTTCCATTTTATTCCCCTTTTCACAAAATGGAACATCTGAGGTTTCAAAAAATAAATAAATGCTCAGCTCAGGAATCTTGGATTCGGTTTCTGAAAAATCTGTTAATTGACACATTTCTAGGTTGCAGAGAAATCGTTTGGGAGGGTGCAGTTCTCAAAGGCAAGCTTAGCATCAAGCCAGAATTGAGATGTGTCTCACAACCTCTTTGTTGCATTATCAGTGAACTAGGTGAGAATAGTTCATGTGGCAAGCTAGGCAGCTTGATCCAAGAACTGAAGATCTGCAAGTCTGGGTCACACTAAGTTCCATCTAGTTTGCTATTCTTTTTCCGACAGTGATCTTTAAAAATTCACAACCGGGGCAAGAAGGTGATAGCCACTAGCTGTTCACCAATTCTTCTTTGGTGATCACTCATAGCCGAGTAAGATTGTCTTCCATAAACACGGTTTTAACAATGAGTCCGTAAGTGATTGTAGAGGCCAATTCTGGATCCACACTCCTTCCACAGTGGGGACATTGGTTTCTGGGTGGGAGTTGATCACAGTGTGGATTTGCTAAGTGTGCCTTCCTCTTAGCACATTTCTCCCTTGCATCCTGAGTTTGAGTGTCTTCAAAGCCCATGACACCTTTGGTAAAGGCTGTTCTCCAACAGGAAAAAAGTGCCCTCTTGCAGGAGGTTTTCAAAAAAAGTAAAAAGGAAGCAGGGGCAGACCTCCATGTGGGGTGGTGGGGAGAGGCTGCACCTAGAGACCAGGGAGCATGGCTGGTGTTTTACAGCTAAAACAGAAACAGCTAAAACCATACGGAGAAAAGCATTTAATTAAAAAGGGACAAACATTAATAGAATGTGTGTGTGTGTGTGTGTGTGAGAGAGAGAGAGAGAGAGAGAGATCTATTAAAACATACAGACCATTACTATATTGAAATCATACACTTTTGGAATTGTTTTTAATATGTTTCGATTGTTGTAACACCTGGATTCCTCTGGAATAGAAATTTAATATAAATAAATAAAAATGAACCAGACTGTAGGAGGCAATGTGAAGTAGACCCTGGTAAACATCACTTTTGACCTTTTTCTTAGGCTTTGTGTTTTATACTGTGCTATTTTTGTCCATACAACCACATATATTTTCTCCCCGTTGTTGAAGAACAGAGTCTTAGTCTGACTCCGATGCCCAGGCACTGCCACTGGATACCAGAGAACAGGCAAACCGGCAAAGCCAAAGTGATTTTAATTGCTTTCCCGCCCCCCTCCAAAAAAAGGGACATTTACCTAATTTCACTGAACTGCCGTTTACAAACCCATAACCCAGTTGGCAGATAAATTAAAATTTTGCAAAGCGTACTGGAAAACAAAATACCAAAAAGAAAAAAAAAAAAGATCCACAGGAAAAGCAATAAATCAGCACTGGCATCAAAACATATAATTTCAATAGCATTTCTAATACGCAAAGTTTTTCCCCCCCCCAACCAGTTGCTGGGATCCAAAATGAGGCAGCCACAGTCCCACCACTGCAATATAAGGGATGGCTTATTTTACAGGGCTGTGTCACAGACCACCAGTGACTGCCCAATTGCTTATCTTATTTCCCTCCTGTGGGGGTGCAGGATCAGGGCTCCTGTCAGCAGGGCTTACTGGTTGAGACTGGCTGGGAGGCAAGCCTGCAGCCAGTCTAGACCTGCCATTTCTCCTCCCTGGCAGTGGGGCTTGATAAGGCAGATAAGGAACAGCTGGAGAGAGATACAGATGTTCAGTGTTCCAGGTGAAGGCCTGCAAAATCCCTCAAAAAATTGAGAAAAATGGGTTTTCCCCTGCCCATTCTTCTGGTGTCCTCTCAATGGCCTTCACATCCGACTGGGGTGCCAACTGAGCCCAAAGCCCAGTAGGGAAGTGCTGTAAGGCCACCTTAGGCTGTACCCTCTTGGTGCCTCAGCACCCTGATTTACACACCCTGTCACTAGCCTTTGTAAAATGAACAATCCTGTGGCTGTGGCTATTTGTGTGTGGGAAGAGAGGAAGAAGAAGAAGAGAGAAGAGTTTGGATTTGATATCCCGCTTTATCACTACCCTAAGGAGTCTCAAAGCGGCTAACAATCCCCTTTCCCTTCCTCCCCCACAACAAACACTCTGTGAGGTGAGTGGGGCTGAGAGACTTCAGAGAAGTGCGACTGGCCCAAGGTCACCCAGCAGCTGCATGTGGAGGAGCGGGGAATCAGACCTGGTTCACCAGATTATGAGTCCACCACTCTCGCTCTCAAAGTTGTTAAAGTTGGGTGTTTTATTGTGTTTTAATATTCTCTTTGGAGCTGCCCAGAGTGGCTGGGGCAACCCGATCAGATGGGTGGCATGTAAAGAAGAAGAAGAAGAGGAGGAGGAAGAAGAAATTACTCTCCTTTTCTCTAAACTAAAAAGTCTCAAACGCCACAACCTTTCTTCATAGGGGAGTTGTTCCATCCCCTTGATCATTATAGTTGCGCTTTTACAAATCTTTCCCAACTCTACTACAGCCGTACCTTGGAAGTTAAATGGAATCCATTCTGGAAGTCCATCGACTTCCAAAATGTTCAGAAATCAAAGCATGGCTTCTAATTGGCTGCAGGAAGCTCCTGCAGCCAATTGGAGGCTGCAGAAACCCTGTCGGACGTTCAGGTTCCAAAGAACGTTCACAAACTGGAACACTCACTTCCAGGTTTGCAGCATTTGGGAACCAAAACACCCAAGTACCAAGGCATTTGGGATCCAAGATATGACCTTTTGAGGTGACAAAACTGCACGCAGCATTCAAAATGTAGTTGCACCACAAATTCATATCATGGCATTGTGACAGCACAACGGTTTAATGGTTCCTTTCCTACTAATCCCTAGCATGGTATTCACCTTTTGCATGGCTTCCACACAAAGGATGGCCATGATTAGCAGTTACTCTTCCAAGGTTGTTTGTGTCAAGGGTGTGTGTCTTTCCTCCTATCGCTTGCATTCTGACCAGCCCCTTTTAAGAGATACCTGGGATTGAACCAGGGACAATAAATGTGCCCTTCCCCTGTAAAAGTAAATAAAAAAGTTTTTCTCTACAATTTTAACAAGTTGATTTAGTAAAATCTGGTGGTTTGATTTTCATAGAAAAGTTTTTGCTACCCCCAGCCCCCGTTTTAAACTTCAGACTGACCCAAGTCCAACTGGGACTGGGGCTCAGTCAGTAATCTGTTGTCTGATGAGTCTGAGCAACAAGGTGTATAAACAGGCATCAGAGGAAAGAGCCTCCCCTCTCTCCTTGAGCCCTGGAGCCAGCCGAGATTTCAGACATAGGCTCACGGCTGGAGTTTCAGCCTTGGCTGTATCTGATGAAGGGAACGACACACACTTAAGACCTCAATTTATCACCTCATGCTACAGTGATATTTTAATCTGAGAATGGAGAGATGGATCCAGTGAGCTGAGTTTAGAGGAAATAACTGTAGCTTATTTATTCCCCAAAGTCCAAGGAATAGCTTTGCTCCAGGAACAAGAAAGGAAGGAGGGTGAGGGGAAATGTGACCATTTGTGGGGAGAGACCCAAAGGATCGGACATGTATTATGTGGGATGTGGTGCACATTTGTGTGATCTATTTCCACCCTATTCACTTTGAAGGAGGGTGAGTGATGAAAATTGTGTGTAAGTAGAACCCACAACGTGTGTACACCCAGCGTGGTGTAGTGGTTAAGAGCAGTGGACTCGTAATCTGGTGAACCAGGTTCATTTCCCCGCTCCTCCACATGCAGCTGCTGGGTGACCTTGGGCTAGTCACACTTCTCTGAAGTCTCTCAGCCCCACTCACCTCACAGAAGGGAAGGGAAAGGAGATTGTTAGCCTCTTTGAGACTCCTTAAGGGGAGTGAAAGGTGGGATATCAAGACCAAACTCTTCTTCTCTTCTTCTTCTTAATGTGCTTCTCAGTGAAAAGCCCTGTGGGAAGGAAGCATGCTTACAGGGGAGGTCACTGGAAACTTTAAAAAGTTTCTTTTGCAATGATTTGTGCACTTAACGAGGCAGTAATGGAGAAGTGGAAACACATTAAGCTCCCTTTTCATGCAACAAAACTTCTGCCACATATCAGATCCCAGAGTGTCACCCCAGCACCCCCAGATGCTCAGGGCAGAGTGAGGTAGCTATCTCAGATCATGGGTGCTGAGGAGCATAGCTGTCAGCATTCTATTTTTTTGCAGGAAATTCCCTTATCCCAGTGCTGTTTCCCGCTGCTTCCCGCTTCTATCCCAGATTGGTAGATATCCCATAGACTGTCCCCGGGACAGGTGAGGCTGCTGATCCCTTATTTTCAAATCTGAAAGTTGACAGCTATGCTGAGGAGTGATGAGGGGGGAGCAGTGACATATCTCCTAGCTCTTCTCCCTGAGCTCCCAAGGCAACCCTCTCCGTTAAGAGGACAAAGCTGTGTGCATTGTGCTCCCCTATGCTACCCAGATGCTTCTAGGAAGATAATGCCCTACCCTAGGTTACAAAGGTAAAGGGTACAAAACAATAAATTTTTCAGCTCTCTGACTCCTTGATCCTTTGCCACTTTACAGGGCAATCCTAACCACATCTACTCAGAAGCAAGTCCTATTGAATTCAGTGGGGTAAGGAGAGGTTAGGATTGCAGCACTAGACACCTGTGAATCCTCTAACCTGCAGACTCCCAGGCCAGATGCAAGACATACACATCCCTGTTTTATATTCCTCTCTTACTTCATTCAAGATCTTTGTTCTGCACTTAAAGGGGCATTTTATTATCTCACTTTCTGGTTCTGGCAAGTTAGAAATAGCAGCCAAGGAGGAAAATTAATATGTTTATAAAAAAAAGAAAAGAAAGAATGCAAAGCTTTGGTTTCCGGAATGGATGTTAATTCATTATATGTGGAGATAATTATGCAAATGTCATTCCTGTGTTGTCTGACAACATGAGAGGCATTTGAAAACACTGGTTTTGTTGTTGTTGTTCTTGCTACTTGTTGTGTTTGGAGCATCTTGTGCTGTCTCCTGATGTGCAGCCAGCCAAGCAAAAATGCAAATGTATTTCCAGCTTACACAAATCCAGATGCCTTGGGAGCTGACGGATCTGTGCCAGCCTTCACCAACCATGAAATCTACTTAACTCAGTACTGTACTTTCACATGGGAAGGGTTAAGTGAGAGGCAGAGCCAGTGGGTGGCTTAAACAAGAAGATAGGAAAGTAAATGTTAAGTGGTAAACAATCCTGACTGCACAATAACTGTGGTTCTTTTAGGAGAGATGCAGGTGGTAGAATAGAAGCTTTATCCTCTCTGCTATGCCCACTCACAGGGCTGCCCCAAGATATTTTGATGCCTGAAGCAGAAGCACAAACAGCCCCAGCCCCGCCCCCACCAACTCACAGCCCTTAGCACCCAACATAACAGAGGCCTTCCTTATATGTACTGAGTCAGACCATCTAGCTCAGTATTGTCTACACTGACTGGCAGCTGCTTTCTAGACCTACCTGAGGACACGAGCAATTGAATCTAGGATCTTTTACATGCAAAGCCATATGCTCTGCCATTGAGCTACAGGCCTTCCCCTAAAAAAAATGTTTGTCAAGAGCAGGCTTCCTCAACCTCAACCCTCCAAATGTTTTTGGCCTACAACTCTCATGATCCCTAGCAAGCAGGACCAGTGGTCAGGGATGATGGGAATTATAGTCTCAAAACATCTGGAGGGCTGAGGTTGAGGAAGCCTGGTCAAGAGGCATGTGAGGCAAAATCATCATCATCATCATCATCCCTCAAGGGTCTCTCCTTCTCGCTGTCGATATAAGTAGTATAGCAATATATTGAATAACCAACCTTTTACTTCTTAAGACATCTGGTTAGCTACTGCGATAACAGGATGCTAAACTAGATGGGTCATTGGCCTGATGCAGCAGGGTTCTTATCATATTCTCAGTACAAAATTTAACAAGGTTTCAGGAAAGGATGGCTTATTGTTAAGCATCTTATCGCCTCCTTGTTTATGTTCATGCAAGATTGTGCATGACGAAACCTTTGGAGCAAAGTTTCCAGTTTATGAGAAAAGGTCTCTCTTCATTCATTCTCTCTCCCCCACCCCCTGCAACATATTCTTGCTGGTCAGCCAACTACTTTATTCCTCCAAATCCCATAGTAGCCAAGCGGAAAAACAAATAGCCCAGATGGTCCCATTTGATTTCAAGAGTTTGGCAAAGTTCTTAATGAGCTGGAACTGACCACCTCTGAAGGGGATTTTGTCTTATGTTTATATATTCAGATGTGTTCTATCTTGAGGTTGAAAAATAATTCCTTTAAATGCCGAAGAAGAAGAAGAAGAAGAAGAAGAAGAAGAAGAAGAAGAAGAAGAAGAAGAAGAAGAAGAAGAAGAGTGAATGCTAAAAAAACAACCAGGGTGGTTCATCTGGGATTAACAACATTCCTGCATGAATGTTGACAGTCACAGAATTTGGGGCATTCACTGAGACATTTAATTTGTATTCCTCATATTCTGATGTTGTTACAGGCTGGGCTGTGACACTTCCCTCCCCCCCCCCCCAAAAAAAACACACCACAGAAGCCTACAGCTTAAAAAATGAGCAATTTAGTTCAAATCAATATGTAAATGTAACCAGCCCCACAAGTTTTGGGGGCCTTCATAGCCCATTTAAGATTTCTCAGTCACAGTGCTGCAGTAGAAGTCACAACTGACAGAACTGATCAACATTCATTAACCTCCAGAGGGTTTGGACTACAATTCCCATCAGCCCCAGCCAGCCAAGCCAGTGCCTGGTTAGCCAAGATTGCATTAAACAAAACCCTAGACCTGCCAATGGAGGCAGCCATTTTCCCTGAATGCTCCTGGTGGTATCAGATATAGAGCATTTTTGCCAGTGGGAAACCCTCCAAGCTGCCCAGATTACAGCTGTTTACCTGAAGAAGAAGCAGAGTGTTCATGCTTGAGGGAAGTGGAGTGCCCTCTGTAATCTTAGATAATGGCTTGCCCCTCCCCCATCCCATGCTGAAAATTCCTGGCATTTGGTCAGCTCCCCCAAAGTCACTGAAAATCTCCCCACCATCAGCGCCACAACTTTCATAAGGGACAAACAACCCCACAAAATGTGCAGGTTTCTCCTGGTTCCATTGCCTACTGTGCACCCTTTCTTCAGCCTCCTTGCCTTTGGGATAGGATTTAGCTTCCCTAACCCTACGATTGCTTCCCAGTCCCCATTCTGTTCCTGTGTGAGGTTTTAATCCCATTCAAACTGACAACCACCCCTTCTCTCAGAGAATCTGGATTGGAGAGTTTGCTTTGTTCCCTGAGCCACTGAACATTCCGTGCGACCACACCTGCTCAGTCAATCCATGCCAGAGGTTTCACTACCACAAGAACAACATCAATACATTAAAGCAGATCATTAAAAGGTGCCCAGCACCAGGGAATACTTGCCAGAAAGCCAGAAAATGGGCATGAAGGCAATGGATCTGCAGAGATCATTGTCAGTTTTGTAGGAAAATCATGGACTATAATGGCAGCCTGCTGTTTTGAAAAATAGAAGGCCAACTGTGCCCAGTTGAATCGTCCACAGGGTTATCCTTGATTCCCCCGTCTACCATGTGGATAGAAGATCATAAACAGCCTTTTCTAACTGAATGCTTTTGGAAGCAGCAGCAGCTACCTTCCTTCAATTAGAACTCTGTTGGCTGCTAACCTGGTTCTTATTCTGTTTCATAAGAAGGACTATGAATGGAGACATTGTAGAGCAGAACTGCAAAGATAACGGGTGCTTTTCAGATGTGATGCAGAAAAGTCCTTACAAAACTCCTGAACTGTCTGCTTCTTTGGACCTCTGAAAGGTTTCTATGTTGGATCTGGAGGGCAGGCAGAGATGGGGCTTCGTCGTTGTGACATGGACCTCAGGATATTTCCTATGTTAACTCTCCCTACTTTCTCCAGAAAACGAAATAAGAGTGCTGCTGGATCAGACCAAAAGCCCTTCATGGTCAGCAACCTGATCTCACATTGGCCAGCCAGATGCCTAGATGAAGCCTGCATGCAGTTTATGAACTCAACAGCACTCTCCAAACCTGTTATTCCCAGCAGCAGGTGTTCAGATACTCTCAAACTGGAGCCAAGGGGTTCATGGCTAGTAGCTATGGGTAGACTTGTTCTCGGTCCTGTATACCTGAAGGAGCGTCTCCACCCCCATCGTTCAGCCCGGACACTGAGATCCAGCGCCGAGGGCCTTCTGGCGGTTCCCTCATTGCGAGAAGTGAGGTTACAGGGAACCAGACAGAGGGCCTTCTCGGTAGTGGCGCCCGCCCTGTGGAACGCCCTCCCATCAGATGTCAAAGAGATAAAGAATTACCTGACGTTCAGAAGACATCTTAAGGCAGCCCTGTTTAGGGATGTTTTTAATATGTAATGCTGTATTGTTTTTAATACTGATTGGGAGCCGCCCAGAGTGGCTGGGGAAACTCAGCCAGATGGGCGGGGTATAAATAATAAATAATTATTATTATAAATTATTATCCATGAATGTCTTCTAAAGCTATCCAAGTTAGTTGCCGTCACTACACCTTGTGGATCTGGATTCCCTGGTTTAACTATGCAGTTTGTGAAGAAGTACCTCATTTTGTCTGTCCTGAATCATCAACCAGGTTCATTGGAATGAGATTGGAAATAGCAAGTGGCAGAAAGGACTGGAGAAGAAGTGGGCCAATCTAAACGGTTTGTTTTTAAGAAGGAAGAAAGCAAAGGGGCTATGCAAAAGCATTTGCTAGGAACCCATATGTACCTTTCTTGGTGCATGGATGTCTGCACAAATATCTCAAGTAAATACGCCCAGCTCCCTGGTGAGCCAGATATTCCTCAGAGAATGCAGGTTTGGATGGATTGCAGATAGCATTATCTATCCAATTAGAGGGTTCGCTCACAAGAGCTATCCCATGTCTAAGTATACTGGACCAGAGTTCAGAGCTTACTGCAATGACTGAGGTTGGTGTGGAGACAAATCTGCAGCGTGTGCTCACAATTTCCCCCCTCCTGTTTCCTGAACAGAAAATCACATCTTGCTAAGTCAAGCAGAAAATGGAAAGGAGATGACGCTATTTTATTTGCTGATAAAGGAAGCTCAGCCTTTCCTCTCCCTTTGGTCAACACAACTCGGCTGTTTTGATGTCAACACAACTTTGACTGTATCCACAAGATGAGGTTGTGAGGCTAGAAGGAGTGTCTGTTGCTGATTTTGCCACTGATGCTTATTATTGTTGCTGAAGGAATCTAGTAGTTTACTCCAGTGACTATTTCCAAGGGCCCTTAACAAAGTAACATTCCCAGGATTCTTGGGGTGGATGCTGTAAATACAGTGGTACCTCGGGTTACATACACTTCAGGTTACAGACGCTTCAGGTTACAGACACTTCAGGTTACAGACTCCGCTAACCCAGAAATAGTACCTCAGGTTAAGTACTTTGCTTCAGAATGAGAACAGAAATTGTTCTCTGGCGGCGCAGCGGCAGCAGGAGGCCCCATTAGCTAAAGTGGTGCTTCAGGTTAAGAACACTTTCAGGTTAAGAATGGACCTCTGGAACAAATTAAGTACTTAACCCGAGTTACCACTGTATATCGTGTGATTGCAGCCAAACTCAATATAATATTCCCATTTTTCTAGGTTTCTGTGAGGAAGAAACAAAATCAAAGCTGGTTGAGTTTCAGGGTTTCTATCATTCTTGAAAATTATGGTGAGACTCTTCCCATGTTGGTGTAGTTTGGATACCACGAAGGTCAGTTGAGATGTGGCTACAGGTGATCTTACTGAAGCCACTGTCTCTTAGCCTCAGGGACCCCCTTCTGCAATATAGGGATGATTAATTATAATAACAACAACAATCAAAATACTGATTTGCTTATTTTTGTATGTATTAGAGAAATAATGAGGTGCTTGGAACACTCCAAGTGTCTTGTTTAAATGCTAACTATTACTAGGATCACACTACCCAGCAATCATGTTTACTGGGGCTCTGCTGGAATTTCCCATAGTAAACAACATTAAGTGTGACAGGCAGATGTGCATTCCAATTAACATTCAGGGGCATTTGCCATAGTAAAGTGTGCGCAAATGTTGTGTCCTTCTACCCAGTATCATTTTTTTTGCTACACATTGCATCCATAACAGCAATATACAGCAATATTAAAACACCCTTAATTAAAATACAAAGCAAAGAATAAATAAAAAGCTGATTTTTAGGATTTAGCCTCTGTACACCATATGCATAGACTTTGTGATCATCATTTTTAAAAATGCAACGTATGAAACAGCTCTCTAGATACATAAATTTGACAGGAATTATTCAGTGTATCAACAAAATGCATTGAAGCGGACCAAAGCATACACCAGGCTACACATGGAGCTAGACAGTTAAGATTGTATAATGAACTGTACAATTCTGACTGTTCTGAAGATTCACGTTACACAGAATGAGGTTGCAGAATACTGGACTGTATGTACCATTGCTCCCAGTACGTTTCTGAGCACAGGTCAAAGTGTTGGTGCTGACCTTTACAGCCCTTAATGACTTCAGCCCTGTATAGCTGAAGGGGTGTCTCCACCTCCATCATTCAGTCAGGACATTGAGGTCCAGCTCCGAGGGCATTCTGGCAGTTCCCTCATTGAAAGAAGTTACAGGGAACCAGGCAGAGGACCTTCTCAGTAGTGGTGTCTGACCCTAACCCATTCGATGTCAAGGAAAATAATAATAATAATAATAATAATAATAATAATAATAATAATAATAACAACAACAACAACAACAACAACAACAACAACAATAACAACAACAACAACAACAACAACAACAATTACCATTGATTGCAGGTGCAGAACCATGTTTCTAAATTACAAAATCTATATTAGGGCAACACCTTTATTTGGCCAGTCAAGATTTCGCAAAATGTTGCGTAAGCTTTTGAGCTCATCAGGCTAAATTAGGGGTATCCAATGAGGTGCCCTCTGGATGTTGTTGAACTCCAACTCCCATCAGCCCTAGCCAGCATGGCCAATGTCAGGGATGATGGGAGTTGTAGTCTAGCAACATCTGTAGGGCACCACATTGGCTACCCTTGTACTAGAAGCTAAACCAGGCATAGGCAAACTCGGCCCTCCAGATGTTTTTGGGACTACAACTCCCATCATCCCTGACCACTGGTCCTGTTAGCTGGGGATCATGGGAGTTGTAGTCCCAAAACATCTGGAGGGCCAAGTTTGCCTATGCTGAGTTAAACAAAGTGAGGGTGGGAAGAAAGAGGAAAAAACTTGGCTGATGTTAATACTATGAGTCTGTATCTTGGAAATGTGAACAGATGCAGGCTCATAGCATTAGCACCAGCCAAGTTTTTTCCTCTCTCCCCTCCTGCTCTGTTTAGCCTGAAGAATTCAGGAGAACTCAAATGCTTGCACACTATTTTGTCATATTTTGCTCAGCCTAATAAAGGGATTGCCCAAATACAGATTTTGCAATTCAGAAACATGACTCCGCATCTGCTGTCTAAGTATACTGCAAGCTCATTCCGTGTAACATGAGTCTTCAGAATAGAATCGCAAACAGGCATTCTGTTTTTGTCTGCTGTCGTCTCCAGACCACACTGACTATTTAATTTCTGCATTGATGTCTCTGGCAGACATGGGAAAATGACTTCACCACAGGTCATAAAAGTTTGTTTGTTCACTGGCATTGAATCATACCATCCTGTTTAGATTTATGTAGCTTATTGATTGGAGGAAGGATGTCACAGCTGCTTATAACAGTAGCCACGTTCCAACAGGAGATATTAAGGCTGCTGCTGCCCCTGCCAAACTGAGATCCTCCCCCCACTCAATTGGGTAATAAGGAGATATTGACTTCCTTTGAGGTCAACCTCAAAATGTAATTTATTGAACCTCGGTGCCTGTAGAAACCACAAAACAAAAGACGTATTAGCTCCACACATCCTGTTTCCAAACAGATGATGACATCCTGACATGGTTTTCCAGTTAGTTCTGTTTTCAGACTTGCAATTCAAGCAATTCCTAACAAGTCAACAGCAGGTTTGGCTTTTTTAAAGGAATAATCCAATGATGTCCACTGGGAGGAAGAATGGGCAAGGAAAACCCGCAGCCATAGAAGTGTTGGTGTATTTCCTAGGGCAGAACGGGGAATCTGTGGGTTCCCAGTTAAACTCTGGTTACCCTATTTTAGGAGGAATAATGATGGCCACCGATTTGGATTGCTTTGAAAGAGGATTTGACAAATTTGTGGAGGATAAAGCTATCAGTGGCTACTAGCTATGGTGGCTATGTTCCACCTCCACTTTCAAAGACAGTATGCTTCTGAATACCAGTTGCTGGGGATCACAAGTGGGGAGAGCACTATCTACCTTGTTTGGGACTGGGAAATAGCTTTCTTCCTGAGTCAAATTGACTGCAGATTTAGGGAATGGGGAAGTTGCCTTGATATCCCGACAGCTGTTCCATTTCTGCAAAATGTCCCTTTCTGTGGGTTTCTGCTAGTTGATGGAGAACAAGAGGAGTTTCCTTCGTGGGCACTGACAGGCAATTTGCTGTTCCAAGTATCTTAGGTGTGAGTCACACAAACCAAGAGAGGCGAGTACATGCACAATAATATGTGTTCAAGTGTGGGCGCTGAGGGCAGCAGGTGTAATTTGAACTGGCTGTGGAACTGTGTTTAGGAGGGATTAGACAGGTGTTGCAGCTGTGAATGTGGGCTTTAATGGGGATCAGATCCAGGGAGCTTTCATCAGGCAGAATCTTAGAAGAGCCTCTCACATAACTCAGATCTATCATGGCATGAGTATCCTAATTTCCCACTCCGACATCAATAATGTCTGCAGGCAGGGATAAGGATGCTGATGACATGAAATGTGCTGAGTCATGTAGTCTCAGGGCTCGTCCACACTTCTGCAGCGGCGTAGCGTGGGTTGTCAGCACCCGGGCAAGACAAGTAATTGCGCCCCCTAACCCGGGGCAAGGCAAGTAATTTGCGCCCCTAACCTGTGCCGCTGCCAGCTTCTTCTTGCTGCTGTCTGGTCTAGTCTGGTGTGGTTCTCTCCCATGCTCAGCGCTGCGTTGGGCGGCCGCTGCACTGTCCCTCCCCCAGATAGTCCCTCGCTCTCTCTCCGCACCGCACGCCTGGCACCCACCCCCTCCACAGTGGGCGGCGACCTGGCGGCTTGGATCGGATTTGCACAGCCAGCACTGCAGTGAGAGAGAGTGAGTGAGCCAGGAAGGGGCAGAGAGCTGCGAGTGCGAGCGCCCCCCCCCCAGATGTTGCGCCCGGTGCGGCCGGCCCCTCCTGCCCCCCCCCACGCTATGCCACTGCACTTCTGTTTGCCCCATGCGTAGAAAGCATGGCTTTCGACTTGACCCACACTTTTTAGGCATGGGTCCAAGCATTTTTTTTTCTTGCCCCACTCCTTTCCCAGAGAAAACCTGCTCTTTAGCGCTAAATCAGAGCAAACAACAATCTGGAGAAAACCTGAATTGCCGTTTGCTCTGACCAAGTGTGAAAGAGCAGTTTTCTCTGGGAGAAAGAAGGAAGAGGAAAGTGTAGATAAGAGGAAGTGTAAAGCCCTCAGTCCATAAGCAATATTGGAGGGGAGGGATAACTTGCTAAAGGCAGGCCATTTCCAGCACCAATCCAGTATTGTGAGACCCCATATTGCTGTGGATGTCATGAACCATGTAGGCAGGGCCAGTTGTGTGATTTCACACCACCTGATTGGCAGTTGCTCTCCCTACTAGTTAGGCAAAAACTGGCTGAGACAAACCCACCCAACTGGTCCTGCCTACATGATTGCAGCATGAGCAGATTTATTGCAATGGCATGGGATTGCACTGCATGGGATGAGATAGAGATGGACAAAAATCTCTTTCAATTTTAACCAACCTGCTGTCCTTGAGGGTTTAATAGACCCTATCTAACATACATGTGGTGGCCAGGGCTGAAATGAATAGTAATCAAAAATATCTGGAGGACTCCAGAATAGTGAAAGTTGATCTATTTCCAATACATGTTTTTACCCATAGTTCATCATGAACATACAATATAGATATAGATAGATATAGGGATATAGATATAGACACACACAAACATTTACAAAGCAGTCCAAAACACAGGAAGAAGAATAACCAAAGACAAGTGAACCCCTAAATCCAGAACCCTGGTAGGTAACAGGGTTCTGGATATGGTAACAGGGAAGGAAGGAACCAGCATTTTACCTCACCACCACCACCTCTTTCTGGTCTGATTTTTTAAAAAAGGATTTCCCTCTCCTTGTTTCTCTGAGATCTAATGCTTCCCCTGATCTACCCCCTGAACATCCCCATTTTTTTGCTTTACCTGCCATCAGAGCTCCAACATAAGGACTGTTGTGGCAGGGAGGGGCCTCACAAAGTCAGGTCTTCTCCAAGGGTGGACCCAGTGCTATTTTTCTAAGAAAAGAGGTGCTGGAACTCACTATGAACACACTCCTTGTTCTCTTATAATGGCAATGGCGCCCATCTGAGAGGTGCCAGAACTGAGTTCTGGCGAGTTCTGGCTGAAAAAAAGTTCTGGGTGGACCCATATCTCTTGGAGAGGGAACTCCAGAGCATCCTATGACCTAGGGATGCCCTTCTAGGAACCATGGATCACATGAGGACATAATAAGAGTCCTTCTGGATCAGGCCAACAGCCCATCTAGTCCTCCATCCATCCACCCTGTTCTTGCAGTAATCAATCAGATTCCTGTGAATTTATAGCTGTAAGCCACAGGAATTTCATCACAACATTCTGACATTTGCAAAGTTCAATGAAAAGCCAAGTTCCACTCTATGCAAAATAGGATGCAGCAGGAAACACTCCTCTTAAAACACCCCTGTGATCCATTCCTGTGCTAACAAGAATATGTGTGAGTGGGGTTAATGCTGACTGGTGTGTGTTTGGTTCATGCTTCTTGTCTAAGTAGTAAAAATAAATAAATCACCAACAGTCCTGCTCCTGCAGCACAAAAAACGAATAAAGACCAAAAATAAATGCAGATACTGTGAATGGTTTGTTGTGAAAGAAATGAATGAACTGGCCTGCCTTAAGCTGTTGGAGCTGAGCTCTTTAACCAATTCCATCATTCCCATGCAATAATACAGGAGTGGGGACCCTCCGACCCAGGGCCCTTCTGTATGGCCCTTCCTACCCTCACTGACCCTGCTTTGCATCCTCCTTGAGTGCTTTGGCCTGGCCTCTTGCCATAGCTGTCAACTTTCAGATTTGAAAATAAGGGATCAGCAGCCTCACCTGTCCCGGGGACAGTCTACGGGATATCTAACAATCCGGAATAGCAGCGGGAAGCAGTGGGAAACGACACTGGAATAATGGAATTTCCCGCCAAAAAAGGAAAGGTTGACAGCTATGCCTCTTGCTTGCCTGGATGGGCGATAGAGACAGGTAGTGGATGTGTGTGGAAACTCATATAATGCACAAATATATTGCTCCACCCACTTCTGCCCCTGGTCCCACCCACCACTGGGATGTGCCCCCTGAAGTCTTCCCAGAAGGGAATGAAGCCCTCAGGCTGAAAAAAAGTTTCCCCATTGATGTACCTGTAATTACAGACCCACTGAGTCTACGATGTAACCTCCTGCTATCTTATCCCAGTTAGAACATCTCTAGCCATAATTAAGATGAAGAATCCCACCAGAAAGATTTGTCTGTTGCCTAGGTTTTTAAATCTCCTCTCCAGTGCTTAACTGGCCAATTTTAGAAGCCTCTTCCCTTCCATTATCCTTCCCCCCTTGCTGAGCATTTCTCTTTAACCTGCCCTGCCTACCCTGTTACTGAGCTCACATCCCGGAGACAGCAGGAGACGAGCTGCAGAGTCTGGAGTTTTAAGGGGATGGAAAAGGCTGGGCAAAAGGATGAAAGTGTGCAAACAGAGAGAAAGACAGAAAATAGTAGACTGGAATGTTTCAAGAGAAACAGAATTAACACAGAGTGAAAGAATTAGCAATATATATATATTATTATTATTTTGAAAACTAGGCGTTTCAAGGAGGCATTTCATTTTGAAGACTCGCAGGTGAAAAATACCACAAAACTATTTGTGTGCAAGTGTCCACTTAAGAACAGTTGTTTTTTTCAAATATTCAGGCTATAGTAAGAGTGACCCTGCTGGGAAATGTATTGCTGCACCATATAACTAATCACTTTATTATTACAAGGGATAAATGAATCTGCCCATTTCAGGGGTTTTTGTTTTTCCAATCTTAAGTTTTGATCTCTGTTTGCATTTTTTTTAAAAAAAAAATCCCTATGGAAATTCATCAGCATTTTAACAAAAATTTGTAGGCAATATTGCCTAATATTCACATTAAACAAGTCCTCTTGAGATCGGTGGGGCTAACCTCTCAGCTGGCAAGCATAATAGTGAACTGTCTATCTCCATAAATGTCCATATGGATAAAACAATAATTCTAAAGATGATTGTGTGAGAGGGAGCATTCTTTTGATTTTGGATGTCACACCATTGCAGAAGAGACACATCCTCCCATGTAAGAAACAAGAAGAAGTCTCGCTTCTCACTAGGTGCCTGCCACCACCTACGGCTATGTAAGCCCTTGAATATAAAATAATTAACATTTTCTTTTTTAAAAAAAACCTGCTGCTGCCCTGTTAATTAGGAGCACCCTTTTAATTGATCAAAAGATGGTGCACAGCTAGTTTCTCTCATTTTATACAGCCTAATTAAAAGTATTACCTGACTGATTACCGGAAAACTGACACAGAATGGCTATCCTAGTCAAAATCTCAGCTGCAGAGATAAAGTTCCAAAATATCCCTACATGAGTCAGTGGGTTGGGTCCAGGGCCAGATTTTGGTTTGATGAGGCCCTAAGCTACTGAAGGTAATGGGGCCCTTTATATGTCCAGCCGTCCTTTGTCAACAACAAATTGTCACTGTTTTTTCTGTCGAATATATGCTATATGGTAATTTATGGACGTAATAGGTATCTGAAGCCATTTGCACGTAACAAAATATGTATTTTATCCAAGTAATTGTTGAACTGAAATACAATTAAGAAGAAGTATATTAATAGTGAAATGCAATTAAGAAGAAGTATATTAAATATTAAATTAAAAGTATTATTAAATGTTGCTGTATGTAGGTTTTATTTTGTTTGTTTTTTATCTTATATTTTGGAAATGTACATCCAGTGTACATTTCCTTTACATTTTTTGGGGGGCCCCAAGACAGTGGGGCCCTAAGCTATAGCTTGTTTAGCTTATACGTATATCTGGCACTGGTTGGGTCTATCATAACCATACTCAGAGTAGATTCGCTGAAACCAATGGAGATAATAGACCCATTAATTTAAATAGGCCTGCTCTGATTAACAAACAGATGGCTCCAACCCACCACTCTTTGTCACTATCAGTGGCTACATTTGTAGAAGACAATAAGCTATGGTTTGCCATTATCAGATGAGCAACTACAAGCCCAAGTTTGAGCACTCCCTACACCACCTCTGGCACGGCTGCAAAGAGATAAGAAGCTTTAATTTCCATTTTTTTATTAAGTACAGCTTTTTAGCCTGTCATTTTACCCAAACTCAGAAAAATTTAGTATGGTTTAATTTTCAAAACCATAATAACAATAAAAGCAAAATAAAATTACAAAATAGGTACATGTCCTGGATGGTAGGTTGGCTGGTACTGAGCCAGTACCAAATAATAATAAAAATCAAATCTCTCAAGCATATATAATCACTGAGCATACATACCCCAGGAAGACTCCAAAGCTGTCTTTTTTTTTAAAAAAAAGATATTTATTGAAATTTCAAAGGTTATACAAAAAAAAAACAGTAGTAAAAACAAAACACAAACACCAAAAAATAAAAAAATAAAATACAAAACTAAAAACTATTTAAAAACAAGTAAAGTTTCACTCTCTTATTTTCTTATAACTTACTTCCCCGACCTCCTCATACGTCCCCTTTTTGTATTCCAATTTCTAATTATTAATTCAGCAAATCCTCTCCCTTAATTTTTCATTTAATTTTCAACCTTTCTTTTCTTTTTACTTAATCATTACAGCTGAAAAACCCCTCAATTTTCTAAACCATCATCATTCTAACATTCATTAATCTTGCAATATTTCCCAAGATAGTCCTTAAATTTCTTCCAATCTTCTTCCGCCGTCTCTCTTCCCTGGTCTCGGATTCTGCTAGTCATTTCTGCAAGTCCCATATAGTCTATCACCTTCATCTGCCATTCTTCCAAGGTGGGTAGATCTTGTGTCTTCCAATACTTTGCGATGAGTATTCTTGCTGCTGTTGTAGCATACATAAAGAATGTTCTATCCTTCTTTGGCACCAATTGGCCGACCATGCCCAGGAGAAAGGCCTCTGGTTTCTTCAGGAAGGTATATTTAAATACCTTTTTCATTTCATTATATATCATTTCCCAGAAAACCTTAATCCTTGGGCACGTCCACCAAAGGTGAAAGAATGTACCTTCATTTTCTTTACATTTCCAACATTTATTATCAGGCAAGTGGTAAATTTTTGCAAGCTTGACTGGGGTCATGTACCACCTATAAATCATTTTCATAATATTCTCTCTAAGGGCATTACATGCCGTAAATTTCATACCGGTGGTCCACAACTGTTCCCAGTCAGCAAACATAATGTTATGACCAATATCTTGTGCCCACTTAATCATAGCTGATTTAACCGTTTCATCCTGCGTATTCCATTTCAACAGCAAGTTGTGTCCATCATGCATAGATTTAGTGAACTAAGGTGCTGACTATTTAGCCGTACAGGGGCTTGAGAAACAATATATCATCGTGGTCAGGAGAGATCCAGCTTTAATAATTTGCAGAAATAGGAAGGGAGGGGGGAATACTCTTTGGACAAAAGAAGAATCTATTGGGTTAAAAAAAAACTGCCCCTATAAGTAGTCCAATGAGGATTAAGCATTCTCAGAGGTACAGAAAGCTCAGTGTCTTTGTGGGGGTGGGATGAAGAAGATGGGGAAATGGAATGGAGCATTCTGATACAAGCCATGGCTGGCTGGCTGCCTGGCTGGCACGCTGAACAGAAGCATGCAATGCTGCAACATCTTGTTGCAGGTCCCACTTGCATGACCTATTTACTAATCTAGGCTGAGGTGGTTGTGAGAATATACCCTGATTTTCTCTTCTCTACTGAAGTCATTTCCCCTTTGAAGCCTTTTAAGAGGCCCATACATCTTCTTGCAAAGAATCCGAGGGTACTCATTAAAAAGGCTCAAAGTCCTCCATGATCTGATTTCAGGGAATAAAGGTATGTGATCTGCTTTATGTCCAAAACTTTGGCTGCTGGGAAGATACCTGCTGTGTGCTCTCCCAACGTGACTGTATTGCATTTGTGAATGAAATACTTTCTGTGTGTGTGTGTGTGTGTGTAGGGGCTCTTTCCTCAAGTTTTCTGCAAAGAGTCTCTTTGATATTTTTGGGAGCTGAGGGTGTTCAGTAGTGTTCAAAGATGTGCCAGCTTCATTTTAAATCAAATATACTTAGGCAGCCAACTTTCCACTTAAACACTTATCTTTGAATCTCTCCCCCCCCCCCCGTCACCATCACCTGCAAGCACTTATATAATACTGTTTAATGTTATTTATTTATATTGTTTACAGGATTCAAACCTGCAATGGGCCCTCAAGCTGGCACATATCAGGCAAAAAATTAGCCTACATGCTGTCACTACCAAGCATATTTTTCAGTTTCAAAAAGCAGAAAGGTCTTGGAATGAACACTTGTGAAATTGGCAGAGACTAGAAATAGACCTATCTCTACCTACTACGTGCAAAACATGCAATCTGCTCCCTAGCTATATTCCCTCCCCAAACACAGAATCTACCTTAACTCCATCTCCCCCCCCCCACCCAGCCTCTAATTCCACCTGGCTCTTGATGATTCATGGCTGGCTAGAGCATGGTACTGATAACGCAGAAGTTGCAGTTTCGATCCCTGCATGGGACAGCTACATATTGCTGCATAGCAGGGGGTTGGACTAGATGATCCTCAGGATCCCTTCCAACTCTACAATTCTGTGATAGACTTCAGCATTCTAATAAAGATCAAAGTAGATCTTGCCAACCTGAAGTCTTCCCACTCCATTTCTAAGAGTGTACTATTGCTTCGCACTGAGTCTTGCTGTCTGCCAGGCCTAACTGCCCTGCCTAGTACATACCCAACCCAAACCTGTGCCAGCACATTACAGGGGAAGACCAGACGCAATGGCAGCCAGATACAGATTATCTGGCTTGCTGTCAGTGAACTCTGTATTTATGAACACTTTATAAGCTTCCAAGAACCCCTGGTCTTCCCCAGAATACACTGAAGAGCACCAAAGTAAATCTGACTTTAAAGGCATCTTTGCGTTTGATATGCCCATTTTTAAAGTTGCAAACAGCAGCCACTGGAGAGTTTCATTATTGTCACTGGGCACTCAGTAGGTTTAAGTCTTTCTACCCTGCAGTAGTTTTGACACGCACACAAATAAATCGCTCCTCCAAAGCTGCTATTGGCACATTTAACGTCAATCATCTTGTTTGACAGTAAGGGGTGTCCCCCGGCATACAACAGCCATGCTGACTCCTCTCTTGCCTAGTTTTCAGAAGACTATATTGCTGCACAAAAGCTCATTTTAAAGTCCTTCAAGCAACCGTTAGTTTCGTTATGTGTCAAGATGCTTTCAGGATTCCAGCTGCAGAAGAACACAGACATTGGTGCCAAGGCTTCTGTCGGCTTCCAAGAAACACAGTACACATATGATTGTTTTGAAGCAGCGCCCCTGAGTACAGCCTGCCAATTCTGCTATATGGGGCTGGACGGCTTGTCGGCCTGCCTGCTGGCTGTTATTTTCTGACAATCTCTCCTTGCTCTTCCTTACAAGGAACGAACTGCAGAGGAGGCATCCACAGGCAAGCAGCAAATTACCCACCGTCCTTGTCCAACCCGTGTCTCCATCTGCCAATTTGTCTGGGGTGAAAGTTGCCTTTTGCTTGTCACTTGCCGTACAACTCCTAACCGACTTTAAAGATTATTGCACTTTGCAAAATTGAATTTAAACAAGCCCCTTTTAGGCTGCTTGTCAGGCAAAGCAGGAAAAGGAAAAGCAGGCAGAAGGCTCTGGGCAGCTCGCTTATAGCCTGAGGCTGTGCGGGTTTACTCAAAACTAAGACGTTAACAGGATTGACTCTCAAGGAAATGTGTAGAGGATTGCAGCCTTTAGGGAAGAATGCAGGAGATCAGATTTCTCTCTTTCTTTTTTTAATTATCCAAAATAAAAACCATCTGCAGATAAGTCTGCTTGCACAGGGACTCCACTACCTTTCAAAATTACACACGGGTTTTAGCAGGTGCAGCTTGTCTGCATACACACCATATATTTAAAGCACATGCACACCTAAAAGAATACTGCAAACAGTAGTTTCCCCTTTACAGATCTATAATTCCCACCACCCCGAGCACACTACAGTTTCCAGGATTCTTTTTTTTGGGGGGTGCTTCAAGTCTGCTATGTGCACATAGCCACAGAGAGGGGGGGCGAGAAGGCAGCATTCATCCAAATTCTCCCTCATACACAACTATAAAGGTACAGGGAGCTTTTCCCCCTTTGCATTTAGCCCCTCGCATTGTCTAGAGAAGGGAGTAGGGAATCTGTAGCCTTCCAGCTGTTGTTGGACTACAAGTCCCATCATCTCCTAACACTGACCAGGGGAGCTGGGACTGATGGGAGTTGGAATTCAACAACATCTGGAAGGCAACCAGTCCCCCAGCCCTGATCTAGACTCTATGTGCCACAGTGCTTTTACTCCATTCTGCTTTCATGATTGTTGAGGTCATTTGAGAGTGCCATCTCAGCCAAGTTCCAATCTGAACAGCAAAGGAGTGCTGAAAGGTGTCCTTGGTGGCTACACGTTCTCACAGTTGTGGAATTCCCTTCTCTTAGAGAAGGGGTGGAAAACCTTTTTCAGGCCAAGTGGAATGCTGCCCAGTAGTGGGTAAAGCCAGACACAGGCACAGGCACACTTCTTTAACACATAAAATCACAATAAGCTATTTTTTCCATTGAAACAGAGGCATATATTTAATTATTTGTAACTCCACTCAAGTTTCACCTTCCACTTTCTGCATAGGTTTTATTTATATTCTCTCTCTTCCTCTCCATCCATTCTTTATCTGATCCAATTGTGTCAAGAGAAAAAAAAGAATCCTTAGTAAATCTCAGCAGAAGAGTGCAAACAATTTCAATGCCCACCTGGCGTGTAGACCCTTACGTACTGCTATTTCATGCCTTCAAAACTAAAAATGCAATTGCATCTTGAAAATTGCATGCATGCTTTTTGTGTATTTGCAAGGGACGCGGGTGGTGCTGTGGGTTAAACCACAGAGCTTAGTCCTTGCCAATCAGAAGGTCGGCGGTTTGAATCCCCACGACAGAGTAAGCTCCCGTTGCTTGGTCCCTGCTCCTGCCAACCTAGCAGTTTGAAAGCACATCAAAGTGCAAGTAGATAAATAGGTACCGCTCTGGCGGGAAGGTAAACAGCGTTTCCGTACGCTGCTCTGGTTCTCCAGAAGCAGCTTAGTCATGCTGGCCACATGACCCGGAAGCTGTACGCCGGCTCCCTCGGCCAATAAAGCGAGATGAGCGCCGCAATCCCAGAGTCGGTCATGACTGGACCTAATGGTCAGGGGCCCCTTTACCTTTATGGCACACTAGTGGACCTCTCTGCTGGGCTCTCTATTCTCTGCTTTGATCCTGCGGATGCAGGAGCTGAAACTGCAGACATTGCACAATATCAGAGCTCTTTTTCCTCTCCAGCAAAAGCGGATTTAGGGGAGCGTGACTGGTTTGGTCAAACTGGTTGTGGAGCCTTCAAGGCACCGCAACTATGAAGTGGAATGGGAGGTGCCACACAGGGTGCCACTGAAATTTGTGGCCCCAAGGTCTGCAACTGTCTCCACTGCTCCCCACTGTACAGCTAATAGATGGGAGAGGACCCAGATGGTCAGATGAGGTCCACCAGTGAATTGCCCACTCCTGCCCTAGAACTTGAACGAAGGCTGGCAGTGAATATTTTGGCTGGTGCTTCATGAATAGAGTTTGGGGGTTGCAGGGACAAGATAACCACAGTAGCAGACCTTGGCATCTCAAATTTCAGTGGTGTCCTGTGCGATGTCAAAGTCTGGTGCCCCCTGCCTCTTGCCTTATTCCTGGTGTGACCACATTGGTCACACTCCCCTAGAGACACCTCTGGTACCCTAACAGGTAATGTGTGTTGGGTGAAAGTATCCTTTCCTCCACACTGGTGCAGACAGCAAGGTGCAAGTACGACTGGAACTGCAGAAATGACCTCTGCATTTTAAGATGCTAATGTGTCCCAGGTTCAGTACCTGGCAGCGTCACCAGGGGGTGATTTTAGGGGGTGGGGGCAAGGGACCTTGGCTCCTAGGAATTGGCTCCTGTGAGTGTAGATAATATTGGTCTGACTCAGAGTAAAGCAGCTTCCTATATTACTATGAAATGTAGGAAAGGGCAGAAGGGAACGCCATGGATCTTCCTTCTCTTGGGGGTTTACATAGACATGGCACATCTCCAGGTTATGATCCAGCAACCCTAAGTGCTATTTATTTATTTTTTTGCAAATAAATGAGATATTGGAGGGAAGCTGGAACATATTATTTGTATTTTCTGAATTGGCGGCTTGCAATGAAATAGTGGTAGTCATGACAATAATCTGTCTCATTTTATCTTGCTCTGAGGTGCATTGGGGGAGGATTTCACAGCAAATGAAACATATTTACTCGATGACTAAATATAGATAGGGGGCTCTCTCTCTCTCTTCACAATGAAACCCACTGCTATGGTTGCTTATTTTTAAACTGCCTCACCTTTCACAAGCTAATAGAGAAGGCATATGAGTAAATTAATAGGAGAGACCAATGAATGGCTTAAGAAACTCAATGGCAATGCCAAAGTTTACCTGTGAAAATGAGGTCCAACCAGCAGCTCAACACTGGGAAGTTACCAACAGAGAGCATTTATTACTTCATTTCATTTATTTTATTTCATTCATTCATTCATTTTATTTATTTGTATACTGCCGTACAGCTGAAGATAACAGGACTGTTCAATATATATATATATATATATACATATATATATATATATATATATATAATGAGAACACAAAATACAGAATAAAAACAAACCAATAACCCCCCCTACAAACACATTTAAAAGAGCATAGAATGCTAATCAGCCCAAGCCAAAGGCCTGGTTAAAGAGAAACATTATGTCTAAATATATGTAATGAAGGTCCCAGGCGAGCCTCCCTGGGGAGAGCATTCCATGAGCAGGGAGCCACCGCAGAAAAGGTACATTCTCGTGTTGCAACCCTCCAGACCTCTCAAGGAGGAGGCACATGAAGAAGGGCCTTAGGTGATGATCGCAGGATTCAGGTCGATTCGTATGGGAATAGGTGGTCCTTAAGGATGAGTTCCCATGGACTGCAAGAAGATCAAACCTCTTCATTCTGAAGGAAATCAGCCCTGAGTGATCACTGGAAGGACAGATCCTGAAGCTGAGGCTCCAATACTTTGGCCACGTCATGAGAAGAGAAGACTCCCTGGAAAAGACCCTGATGTTGGGAAAGATGGAGGGCACAAGGAGGAGGGAACAACAGAGGACAAGATGGTTGGACAGTGTTCTCGAAGCTACTAACATGAGTTTGACCAAACTGCGGGAGGCAGTGAAAGACAGGAGTGCCTGGCGTGCTCTGGTCCATGGGGTCACGAAGAATCGGACACAGCTAAATGACTAAACAACAACATGGATGAATTTGCGGCATGTGGAGGCAGCAGCCGTGGCAGGTGGCCTGCGGAGGCAAAGGCCTCAGTCCAGTTGCCGCCGTGGTGTCAGAGTACATGCAGTGCACCATCATTACGGTGCAACATGATATGACATCATGATGACACAGCATGTCACAACGTCATTATGGCATGGCGAGGTGCTTGCCGACGTTGGGCATCCATGGTGTGGGGCCCAAGTGGGCGCCCCTGTTTTCCAGCCAAGACAAACAGTAATCAGCATTCCCAGCTTTTAATCTGAGCTAGAGAAGCTTTTGGAGACTCTGAATGCTGTTATCTTTGGGGGGTTTTTATAATTACATTTATAATTTTCATTTATATACATTACAGCAATTATTCAATCGTAATTTTAACATTCCTGACTTCAACTCCCTTGCCCCTCTTTCTGTGGTTCTGTACATTTCTTTTTGTCCTTTTCGACATACTCCAAATTGTCTTAACTTATTCTTTTATTCATCTATTCTCATTTATATCTCATATATAGTTTTGAAACTGCAGGTTTTTACAATAATCCTGCCAATGTCTTGATCTGTTTACAGTTCATTTGTAAGTACTCAATAAACCATTTCCATTCCTTTCTAAAAAGTTTGTTATCTTGATTTCTTATTCTTCTGGTAAGTTTTGCCATTTCTGCATACTCCATTAGTTTCTGTAACCATTCTTCTCTTGTCAGGACCTCTTCTTTCTTCCATTTTTGGGCAAATAACATTCTTACAGCTGTGGTTGCGTACATAAATAAATTTCTATACTGCTTAGGTAGCTCTGATCCCATAATTCCTAAGAGAAAAGCTTCTGGGTTGTTGGTTTTTTACAAATGTTATCTTAAATCTTAAATATCATTTCCCAGTAAGCTTTAACCTTCTTGCAAGACTACCACATATGGAAAAAGTTACCTTCTTTCTCTTTACATTTCCAACACTTATTCGATTTTGATTTATACATTTTTGCCAATCCACTAGGTGTTAGGTACCATCTATATAATATTTTCATATAATTTACTCTTAAACCATAACATATTGTAAATTTTATATCCATATTCCATAATCGTTCCCATGCTTCCATTTGTATGTTGTGGCCAATATCTATTGCCCAAGATTTTACTTGTTAATTCTTTGTCTCTCATGCCAATAACATCTCATATATATTAAGGTAAAGGTAAAGGGACCCCCGACCATTAGGTCCAGTCGTGACTGACTCTGGAGTTGCAGCGCTCATCTTGCTTTACTGGCCGAGGGAGCCGGCGTACAGCTTCCGGGTCATGTGGCCAGCATGACTAAGCCGCTTCTGGCGAACCAGAGCAGCGCACAGAAACGCCATTTGCCTTCCCACCGGAGTGGTACCTATTTATCTACTTGCACTTTGACGTGCTTTCAAACTGCTAGGTTGGCAGGAGCAGAGACCTGTTGCGAGGTTTCGAACCGCCGACCTTCTGATCAGTAAGCTCTAGGCTCTGTGGTTTAACCCACTGCGCCACCCACGTTCCTCTCATATATATTAGATATCACTTTAACATTACAGTTTAACAGGTCTCTAATGCCGTTCTCTTTGAAGCCAGCCTTAGCAAGTCCCAGAAACATGTCTCTGCACCCAAGCTTCGCAAAATTCACTGTCATCTCTAGATGTCTGCAGCACATTCCTTTTATTCTTCTTTTTCTCCTTCTCCTCCTCTATTTCTGTGGAATTAAGCATCCATTAACCCTCTGATTTCAACAGAAACACCTGGATTCCTTTGCTTGGCTCTTGCTTCAAGCACACCGGGCAGTTAATTGCCATGAGAATTAAAAGGTCTGCTTACGAAAAAACCTTTCTTGCCTCCAAAATGAAGACATGAAGTTTTTAGTGATTGTGGGGAGGGGGAGATAAATAAAGACAAGAGACCCAGCTGTTTTTTCAACATTAAGATTCAGAGCAGAGCAGAGCAGAGCAGTGGGGGCTCTTCCCGCATCTCTAGAATGTGCAACAATTGACAGTGACCATGGACTCTTCCTCCAGGGGCTCAGCAACATCTGAACGAGTATTTGTGCAGCCAGCTCTCAACACAGCATGATTAACATAAGCAAGTGTTTCTCGAGAGCTACAGGAGGCCAATTAAATCAAACTGTGGTGGGAGAAGACATGTGGACTGCACTTCAGCCAATGCATTCTCACCACTTGCTGTCTTCTGCTCCCAGTTCAACACACAGCGTGCTACATGCTAAACGGATTGTGCCTGGAAGCACCTGCAACAGGCAAGCTATTCTCTGACTGCATTAAGTGATACACACACACACACACACAGAGAGAGAGAGAGAGAGAGAGAGAGAGAGAGAGAGAGAGAGAGAGAGAGAGAGAATTTTTCCATGTATAACACGCCCCTGTGTATAAGACACTCCCTATTTTGGGGGACTCCAAATTAAGAAAATGGAGGGAGATTGCCCAGAGTTGTTGAGCTTTCTTTTAGGGGGGATTGCCGAAAATCGCTCAACCACCAGAACTTCACCGCTTTCACATGTTGCCTATCTTCTGTCCCCACACCAGGAGAAGCCACCTATCGCCTGGCTGATTGCCGCAGCGACTGCCAACCAACACAAGCCCTTGCCGCAACAACCAATAACACACCCAATAGCCACTCACATTCTCCGGCTCACGGCAACAACCAATCCCACGTCCCCCCAATGCACTATCCGTGTATAATATGCCCCCTCCCCCAATTTTAAATGTAATTTTTAATTTAAAAAACTCATCTGATACACAGAAATGTATGGTTATATATCAGGCATAGGCAAACTCTGGCCCTCCAGATGTTTGGGACTACAATTCCCATCATCCCTGACCACTGGTCCTGTTAGCTAGGGATGATGGGAATTGTAGTCCCAAACATCTGGAGGGCCGGAGTTTACCTATGCCTGGTATATAACCAGGCATATTACCTATGCCAGGTATATAACCAGGCATAGTATATGAATAGTATATGTATATGAATGAAAACATTTCTGTAGACTTTTCCAAAATGCATGAAATATAGAGAGGGCATTACGAAACCTTAAACAAACAACAACAGGAACAAACCCTGGAGTTCCATGACCCTGACACGTTGCTGTTTTGCCAAGCTATGGTGCAGCCACATTTGGAATGCTGTGTGCCATTCTCGTTGCCCCTCCTCTAAGTTTGCCGCATTGGAGAAAAGGCAAGCAAGAGTTGGCATGAGGGGAGCTGACAAAATTAGGCATGGCATGGAGAAAGTGGAGAGAAAGAGACGTTTTTCTCCCCCTCTCTCACAACACTAGAGCCAATGAAGCTGATTGTGGTGGACACCCAATGATGCCGATTCTGGGAGATTCAGGATGGGTAAAAGAAAGGTATTTATTTCCACAACACATACTCAAACTATAGAACTTGCTCATGCAAAAGGCAGTGATGGCTACCGACCTGGATGGTTTCAAAAGAGGACAGAATAAATGTACGCAGGATTAGGCTGTCAGGGGCTACTAGCCATGATGGCTAGTTTCTGCCTCCACAATTGGAAGCAGCAATGTTTCTGAACACCAGTTGCTGAAAATCAGATCTTCTGCTTAGGTCCTCCTTGTGGGTTTGCCACTAGCATCTGCTTGGCCAGTGTAAGAAGCAGATGCTGGACTAGATGGGCTATTTGCCTGATCCAGCAGATTTGTATGTGAGGCTACCTCGAGGTCCACATATATTGTACAGGCTGGTCACTGGTAGCACCGTGTGGCCATAGGTCACATGGGCCAAAGACCCATGTGCGATTTTGCAGCAGCATAATTAAAAGTGACCCTTTGCCAGCACAGATGATGATGGACATATTAATAGGTTTGTCTTTGACTCGGGGGTCTCTACAAGGACTGCAGTGATGGATTTTTCATGCAACGCCAGAAGCCAAACGCTGGCAATCCAACCTTTCACAGACAGGTCATTTTTTACAATGGCATGCCACCTCTAATCGAACCACCAACAGCAGTAATATAATAAAGTGAGGCTTAGGTGGGAGCTAGCTGGGTCAATGGTCAGACTTACTATAAGGCAGATTCCTTGGTTCTTATCTTCCTTTTGTCTGCCTCGTTACAGCCACATTATGCATTTAAAGAACATTTAAAGCGGATGACTAAACTGGAAGCACCCTGGGAATTGTAGTTTAGCCCTCAAATAACTACAATTGCAGTTCTCTTTTTTAAAAAATACAGACCAATGTCCTAGTATTAAAGAGAGAGGGACAGAAACAAAATCCCTGTCCATTCTCTCCATTAGATAAAGCTCTGCCCACCCCCACTTGCATCATATATTATTTTTCTGAAAGCTCCAAACACTTTGGCTTTTCCTATTAAGGAATGGTTGCCATTTCTCTCACCTTTTCCAACTCTATGATATCCCTTTGGGAAAGGGCCAAGCTGAAATATACACGGTGTTCTCCGCAGCTGCCAGTGCACATCTGGGAGAGAGACATGGTGTGTCAAAACCAGTCAGAGGTGGAAAGCTTGATCTGTAGGTGGCAGTGAGACTTTTTGGCGGCATTGACTTGCTGGGCTCTAGCTCAGTAATCTGTTTTGTGTGCAGAAGGTCCCAGGGTCAGTCTCCCATATCTCCAGACAGAGAAAGACCCCTGCCCCAAACTCAGGAGAGCTGCTGCCAGTCTCACTTGCTATATATATAAGGCAGGGTCTCACTTGGTGTATATATAAGGTAGCTTCTTCTGTTCGCTATTCAGGGCAGGTCTAACTTACACTACAGCAAACCTGATGATGGTGAGAGCCGCTGCTGCGAGTGATGGAGCTTCTAGGGATGAGAAAGTCAGTAACAGATGGATGAATCTGCCCTTGCTCTCCGTAGGTATTACATTTAATTAATTTGCTAACCCTAAAGAATTTGCAAGGCACCACAGTTCCTAGCAACTTAGCTCTTGGAAAATGTAGCAGGTTTTTCTTAACATCCAATGATCTTTTTTGTATCTCTCTTAAAGCCAACACTCTGAAGCTGTGCTTCAGGTTTAAGGAAATGCCTCTGGGAGTAATAATTATTACTATTACTATTATTTTATGACATATGTTCATCCCTTTTAACAAAAGTGTCTCAAAGAGAATTACAGGATTTATGTTGTTGTTGTTTTTTAAAAAAATACCAAACTGCTTATCAAACATTTAAAAGCCAAACGTTTGCCATCTCATTTGATCAATGCAGAAAAAGAAGCATTTTTAGGTCTGGGATGTGCAAAGCAGTTGTCAGACTTAGCAAAGATGTGGTGACAGACCAGAATGCCTCTCTCTTCCCTGATTATTAAGGAGTTCAAATGCCTTGAATTAAGATTAGAATTCTGTAATTACATGAATGAAGTCAAAGGGAAGCATAAACGTCTGAAGTCATATTTCAGGAAAAATATGCTTATAAAAATCTAAAACCTTTCCTGCAATATAACCAGGCCCTCCCTCCTTTCATCTTCTTATTTCTTAGATCTGAGGTGACTCTGTTTATGTTTCTATGAAGCTACCTAGAACGACTGCACACCTAACCCTTTTCCCAGCCATATATATGTGCATCAGGGCTACAGCTAACAATTTGTTGATTCCCCTTTGAAATGCTAATTGGCTATATGCAAATTCCAGTGCTACGAAACTCCCTGTCCTTATTACTTACAAGTTACCTAGAAATGTTCAGATACAATTAAGGGCAGACATTTGCTGCCCTTTTTAAAAAGATCAAAGAGGTTTGTCCTTAAAATCTGTGTTGCAGGATGTAAATGAGATTTAAGGGGGGAGGATTTTTTTAAAAAAAACTTAGCATGTTAAATTAGATCATAACCCGACATCAGCAAGGGAGAAGGTATCTCCATCAAGCCCCCTCCTGAAAGGTTTCTGACTGCTGACAGGCATGGGGGCACAACTGTGTGTCTGGAGTTACCCTGTTCTCCTACCCTTGATGTTGTTATCAGCTATGTACCTGCACCTCATGGGCAGGGCCGGATTTAGGTTTGATGAGGCCCTAAGCTACTGGAGGTAATGGGGCCCTTTATAGTTCCAGCTGTCCTTTGTCAACAACAAATTGTCGCTGTTTTAAGTGGTAATTTATGGACCTAATAGGTATCTCAAGCCATTTGCACATGTTGCCATGCAACTAGTCCATGCAGAATGTAGGCACCCTATACATAGAAATGAGCAAACCAGTGATATTTTAGGGAACAGGCTAGTGGGCATGGCCCATTACTTACATCCTGGGAGCCTACACAACACAAAACACTGTTGCTGTATGTAAGTTTTAGTTTATTTGGAAATGTGCATCCAGGTTTTATTCCTTTAAAAAAATTGGGGGGGGGCCCAAGAGAGTGGGACCCTAAGCTATAGCTTGTTTAGCTTATACGTAAATCCAGCACTGCTCATGGGGGTGCTTCTGGGGAGAGACTGTTCCTGACTGAGGGGAGTTTGCTTGCAAAGCTTCTCTCTACCACCACACTAGGGCCCTGATCCATAGCTGTCAACTTACAGATTTGAAAATAAGGGACCAGCGGCCTCGAAAATAAGGGATCAGCAGCCAAAATAAGGGATTTTCAGAGCACAGGGAGGTTCAACTTCTGAGCCCCTCTGAGCCCAAGGCAGAAAGCCCAGCCAGCAGCCAAATAAAGCCTCAAGCGGTGGTTCCCACATGCAGCAACCCAGCAAAGGGGATGCAGCAAGGGAAACCACCGTCACCTCTCCGCTGAGAAGTGCTGAGCAAAGGCGAGTCCCCAGGCAACGCGGCCGATTTGATTGGCACAAGGCATGCAAGCTCCACCCCCCAATTGTTCTTAGACTCCTTATTGGGTGAGCAATGCAGCCAAGCAACACAGTTGGAGCCTCCCTCCTCCCTGGCCAGGAGGGAAGGAGGGAGAGGAGCTGTTTCCTTTGAAACCCGGGAATTTTAAGGGACATTATCAATAAGGGACAGCAGCAGGACACAGCGCTGGAATAAGGGACTTTCCCGCCAAATAAGGAACGGTTGACAACTATGCCCTTATCCAGATCAGCCCCCTTCCCCCCCTCATCCGTAGTGTAGGCTGCTCCATTAGGGCAAGCAGGGATTGCCCCACCTACTTCAGTCAGCTTCCCACCTTCCTGCCTTCTTATTTGCAAGTCAAGTCAGCTTCCTCCTCCCTATGCTGCACGTACACCATTCACTTTCAGCACATTGTCTGCCCCACAGACCCTGGGATCCTGGGAACTGCAGTTCTCTCAGATCTACAAATCCCAGCACCCTGAACAAACCACAGCTCCCAGGAAGCTTTGCAGGGAAGCATGTATGCAGCCTTGGTGTCTCTGTGTTGCCCCTTGTAGAACTTAGCAGGGAGGAAGCTGGAGGCACAGCCAGAATCAGTTGGCTATGCCAATCGCTGGGTCTGGCGCCATCTACTGTTGGTCTCCCTAGCTTTTGCCCTACCAGTCCCTGGTAATTTGTGTACTTAAGAAAAAATAGAAGCCCTGTGCTTAAGGGCACAGGCATGGAGCAAAACATGTCTAGTTTGGCCTTTGGAATGGTAGGGGGAAATTGTCCTGCCCCTTTGATGTGATGTGAGCTACTGTTTGTGCTGCCCTCCTCTAAAACAGACCTATGGCATGGAACCATTAACTTAAGCTAAGCTGACGAAAGGCACATGATAGTCTTCTGCACCACTGCATCCCTTGATCAAAATGCTTGCATGTAATCTTCCTTGCCTTATTTAATGCGACAATAAGGTAAGGAAGTGTCAGATACATTCAGCATTCCGAGAGATATCAGCTTCCTCGGCTTATCTGTTCACGTATACCTCACCGTTCCTAACTGGTGAAGATATACAAGGAATGCAAGATGAATTTCCCTGCAATCTAAGTGGTTTACCTTCTTCAGATCTGTGCCTTTCCACCTTTTGATTTTTGGTTTTATGTCCATTGTATACACACAGCTTTGAGAAGTTAGCCAGCCCTGCTGCCATGCATGATGGTGGTGTCCCAAAACTGCAAAATAAAAATCCTGAGAGCAGATTCTGGCTCCTGTCAACACGGGGGGACAATAGTTTTCAGCAACTTCAATCCAGAGGCAATCTCTGTAGTCACTGAATTGTCCACGCCTTGACTGCAGTTAAATTGTAGATAACAAAGTGTGGAAATGTATCAACATCCCAAAGATCAGGAACATGGTTTTGAACAAGTATGGAAGGTTCTTGTTGTGGATAATGCAGGGATGGAGAACCTGGCGCCCTCCAGAGGCTCTGACTCCATTTCCCATCAGTCCCAGCCAGCACATCCGATGGAGTCCAAAATGTCTGGTGGGCAACAGGTTCCCTGTGCCTGGGATAACATTTCTTCTCAGTTCAAGGCCAGTGCTGACCAATGCTATAAAGTCTTGTCGATGGGTAAATTGTTTCCTTTTATAAAATATTTCAGACTTCTCTAAAACATTTTGTAGCAGTGGGAAGTGACAATAAGACTGAACCGTTTTAATGACTAGACCAACTAGATAAATTTATACTTGTGGGGTCTGAAAGGGTTTGCAGCACTAGAATGGTTTTTCGGTGTGCTCCCTCAGACATTACATCCCGACCCCTCTTGTAGAATTATATCCACCATCTTTTATTTCTATTTCTTTGAGTCTGCCCTTTGACACTGGTATTTATTCCTTTATTCTTTCTTTTTGTGCTGAATTTACTTGAGCATATCCTCTAAAGTTGCAGAGCTGAGGGAATGGGTGAAGTAAGTGTTAAGTTGTGGGTGAACATATCAGACGGCACAGTGATTCTGCAAACAGCTCTTGTTTATTCACAGAACAGAACAGAACTGAGCTGAAGGGTTCAGCCAACCTGCTTATATCGAGCTCAACTATAAGGCAACAGTAACAACTTTCTGTAACTATCCAATCACTGAACGTAACTTTCAATTCCTTATTTGCATATGTGGACCTGAGTGAAAATTATCTACAGTATCCCCCTGCTGGCCCAGGGTGAGAACTTCAGTACATAACAGTAAGTCTCTATCCCATTTACACACACACACACACACACACACGCACACACCATGTAAGGAGTATTTCACATAGTTTCTCACTAATAAATAGCTTTGCTCTCATTTTCCAGTGTTGTGGTCTATGGGCTGGAACCAGACTAATAGTGCAATCCTGCCCATGTCTAGTCCTGTTGAATTTAAAGCTGCCTACTTTCAGTTAAGAAATGCAGAAAAGACACACTGAAATAACTTAAGACCCATTGATTTCAATGGATAGGCCTTAAGAATGATTAAGTCTAGCTCAACGAGTGTGAAGGCACTGGGGTAACTGACAAGTGTGAGACCCTCATTCTTAAATATTTTAACGTTTGCATTAAGATTTAATAGAATTGTTGTTATCTTTATTTACTAAATCCATATCCCCACACCATCAACAAGTCAGTTTTCCCAGGGCGGCTTAACACAGAGAATACAAATGCATTGCAACAGAATTGAAGAAAAACAAAACATATGGAACAGTGACAAAATCTACAGCTGCTAGTACCTGTACATACTAGACTGTCCATATTTATGTTCTGGCTGTTCTCCAATGAATGTCAATGTGGTCCCTAATCTTGATGAAGGAGCGATGAAGCAACTGAGCCCTGTGGCTATAGTGTACATTTCAGAGCCCAGGCTACATAAACAGGAGGATCTGCTACAGCTCTTTCCACATCAGACTAAGGGAATGCATGTTGCCCCATTTTAAAAAAAAAAATCCTGCTTTTAACCAATTGGAATATCCAGGTGTGGGGTTTTAGACCAACCATGGGCGCTTTGGGACAGGTCCTGTTTTCAATCACACCATGTTGCACAATTAGAGTTGCTTGTGAGGTCCTGTGCAACAACCTATTTCCTCCAAATACTGGAGTTTTTGCAATAAGGACAGTGATGGGAAAATGCACTGGGATGTGCGGATCAACACTTTTGTTGTTTAGTCCTTTAGTAGTGTCTGAGTCTTCATGACCCCATCATGGCTCCTTCATGGATCACTCCTTCATGGATCACTGCCTTGACATGGCGAAGAGGCTTGAATAACTCAGAGAAGCTATGAGCTATGCCGTGCAGGGCCACCGAAGATGGACAGGTCATAGTGGAGGGTTTTGACTAAACGTGATCCACCTGGAGCAGGAACCGGCAAGCCACTCCAGTATCCCTGCCAAGAAAACTCCATGGACAAAAACAACAGAATCAACACTTGCTTCGGTGCAATTCAGAGTAGCGAAAAATCCAAAGGATAGCTACATTTTGATCTGCCGGTTAGTTAAGTTCTTTTATTTTTATTTAACAAATTTATAAACTGCATCATAGTATGAAGCCCCCAGGGTTGTACGAGATAAAAATAGAATATTGAAACCGATAAGTTGTGAATTTGTTGTGTATCCCTGCTGGGAACTGACTGACATGGGAAAATAGTGTCTGTATGAGAGAGTGACACTTGTACACAGAACTGACACAGCTCAACACACCTTTCCAGACATTCTGGTGGTGCCATGCATTCATGACACAGCTGCCACCTGATCTTGGCAATAAGCCACCATGGATTTGTTTTGCTACAATGAGATCTCATTATTGCACTCACTTATTTCTCCAGAACTATTGATTCGGCAATATTTACCGGAGCTTTGCCTCTTTCCATCAGTACATAGAAGATAATCAATATCCAGTTTATGTGGTGCTGTTTAACTTTCGGTTTCTGGTGGGGGAGAAGGTTCCTAATTTACAGCAACGAAGTCCACCATGCTTGCTGACTATAGAGAGATTGGCTGTGTGTCTCTGATATATTAATTGTGGCTCATTTATGTGTCCATGAGCCCCAGACTTTCCAAAGTCCCACGGTTTGAGAAAGAGAAAGGCAAGTTGACATCACTGGTGGACGGCGCCCATGGATACTGAGGAGAAGGGGTGGGATATAAACTCAATAAATAAATACTGGTAGGGCACAAAGCAAGGAGGCCAACAGAAGGTGGAGCCAGAGAGCCAAGCAGCAGAGCCACCTCCTGGTAAGAAGGCAGGTAAGTGATTGGGGACAAACTGAGGTTGATGGGGTAGTGTACCATTCACCCTGATAGACCAACCAACCTCCTCTGGTTCACACATCTGTATTACAGAAGTCTGTGTCTAAATAAAGCAACAGGAAATAGCCCTGTCTCCTAGCAGGACAACTTAGAAAGACCCTAGCTTAGGCAAGCAAGGACTTTCTGAAAGAAAAAAAACATACATTACTTGGAAAACACAAAGAAGAAATCAATCTTTATTGAGTTCACCTAAATGCACTTAATGCAACAATTAAGATGCTCTGTCCACGGTTGTCTTTACTTAGATACATTAAATGACTTCACACCATTTGTCACTCCCTTGAAGCTGCTTTGATTGCGAGCATTGCTCAGGTCAGGCACTCCTGAGTCGTTTGCATCAAATCGTGTTTGCTAATCCTTGCAGATGTATTTGCTTCTTGCCATTCAAGGCAAGACAGGCTCGGCTGGAAAGACCTGCGTTTTGATGGGCGTCTTGTTTGGCCTTGTTGGCTGCTTCCTATCCTACATAGCATCTGTGTAGGGAGCTGCTCTGAAGATAATCTTATCACAATTGCTCTCGTCTGAAAATGTTCCAGCTCTTAAACTATGACAGATGGGAACCAGTGGAAAAGCAAGCTATTGAGCAAAGCAGTTAATAGTGGCAACATTTGTCTTGCAAGTGGGATGTGCAAAGAGCCTGCTGGGTCATTAGGATTCGGATGAAACTGAATAAATCTCTGATCAGCTGCAGAGCACTTGATTATTCTGTCTCAAACCCTTGCAAAGGTCTGTAGAATTCTCTGTGTGGGAGGTATATTCCATGCACACCGAGTTTTTGCATGCTGTTTTGTCAACTTCGCCCACTGTAGCTCTTCCAAACATCTACATTCCCCAAGACACTGTGAAGTGTTTTGAGCACTAAACAAGCACAGTATAAATATTGCTGCTTGCTACTGGCCAAAACTTAATCTGAGAAGTGAGAAACAGGAGTGAGAAACAGAGGATTGTATTCAGTGCTGAACAGACAGACTTCCACTCAGACAATGGCATTTTGCTGCCGCCGCCTCCTCTCTTCTTGCACACCTGCAAAATTTGGTCCAGAGCATCTCCCAGCAGTTTTGAGGGTTTGTGGATAACTGGGAGGGATGAGTTCTGGTTCGAGATGAATAAATCTGTCACTTTTGGTTCTCCAAGTTTTGGGTTTTTTTTTCATATTTAAGTTAAATTCTCCACATTTCCTTAAAAACCTTTATTTTAAAAAAGAAATCCTCGTGAAAATTCACCAGCTTTTTTCAGTGATTTCCCCCCCCCCATGCACGCATTTTTATATGCAATTTTGACTAATATACACATTTTTTCAAAGCAATTCCCCCTGATAAAATGCATTTTTGTATGTTATTTTCACTGATACATGTGTATTTTATGCACATTTTATCCTAGTTATACACAGTTCTGTACAGTTTGCTGTGGGCACTGCATTGCAAAATTCTGAGAAGTGCAGATTTTGAAGATTGGCTGTTTTGGTTAGCATATTGTGGGTTGGGAACCAGCACATCTGGATAGGGGCGTGAAGATGGGATTGTATTCCCTTTAAAGGGCCAGGAGGATAGCTTGGCAGTAGTCCTGGACTTGCAGTTGTCTGGTGAGTCACAGGAAACAGCTGTTGTCAAGAGTGCTTTCCGAAAACACCTGCTAATTGCAAACCTATTTGAAGTGGCCTCGGCCATCCATGCACAGGATTCCTCAAAACTGCAATGCACTTTATTGGGGTCGGCTTCTGAGGCCAATATGGTAATTGCAGCTGGTATAAAATGCAGCTGTTTTTGGATGCTGGTGGAGGTTGGAAAGCCTGAAAACATAACACCAATTTTGTGTCAGCTTCACTGGCTGCCAGTCAACCTCCAGGTCCAATTGAAAGTGCAGGAATTAACCTCTCAAAGCCCTAAATGACTTGGGACCAGGTTATTTGGAGGGCTGTTTTCACCCATAGAACCCTGCCTGTACACTAAGATCAGCTTCAGGGGTTGTTCTTGTGTGTCTGCTGCTAAGATTGGTTCAGTGGTATGGAAAAGAAACAAGACCTTCTTGGTGGCAGCTATAGAATTGAAACTTCCTTCCTATAGACTTGAGCCTCACCCTATCTGTACCAGGCAATAATAATAATAATTAGATTAAATTCATCCCAAAGAAGCCTAGGGGGACAAGCAATAAAGCAGCAAAACATTTTAAAATATTAAAACATTAAAAACATCTTTTTAAAAACAATCATGTATCCTCACAGTTAATAGTTTCAAGGTTGTCAGGAACTGAATCTTTTAGCCATCAAATGCAAGAGTGAAGAGGAATGTCTTTAAAATCTTCTTGAATGTTAACAGGAAGCCAGATGAACCTCACCAGGGGAGGGCATTCCACAAACAGGAAGCCACCACCAAGAAGGTCCTGTCACAGAAAGTGCCAACTGGGGGGACACCAGCACCACCAAGACCTCCCTTGACAAACGTGAAGCTTGAGAAATTTTGAGGAGATGATCTCTTTGGTACTATAGTGTCCCAAGTGGTTGTTGGAATGAACACCTGAAGCTCACCGGCAGCCAACGCAGCGATTTCAGGACTGGTGACACGTGGTCCCATCAGGCTGCCCCATTCAGCAATCTAGCAGCCATATTCTGCTCTACTTTTAGGTGAGCGTTGAAAACCTTCCTCTGCAATGTTGCCTTTATCTGAGTGTGTCATGAGGTTGCTTGGGTGTTACAGAGCAGCTTTTTAATTGTTATGCATCCTCTCTAATGTGGCTATTATAACACGCCTTGCTCCTGCTTGTGTGCCCCTTTGTGAGGGTGTAGCCCTGAAAAGCGACTGCAAACACTTTGCATAATATACCGGTAATTAAAAGAACACATACTACTATTGAGATACTGGTCAGTCTGCATCTGAAGTGGCGTGTCCCAATCTGAGCCGCTTGGTACATTTTTGTATTGGATTTGGGGAATAGCTCACAGCAAAAAGGCATGATACAAGCACATTGAAATGCATGCACTACAACAGCATAAAAACAGCTAACAGCCAACTAAGGGAGCAATCTTATCCCTACATCTGCCAGTGTGAGCAGGTTAGGATATGGAGGAGCTCCAGCTCAGCTAGCAGGCTCCCAACTTGGCCAGGCTATACTAGCAGAAGTCCCCAGGCCTAGCTCAGCTGGAGATAAACCAGCATAAATCCCTCATCCCCGGGAGCACACAGCCAATCAGATCACACCACTCTGACTTGTTGCTAAGCAAAAGCTCCCCCTCAGGTAGTTGGCTCACAATGACAACAAAATTAACCCTTAAGTTATATTCTGAATGATCTCAGCTGTTGCACTTCCAGCAGCCATGATAGTGGTCTTCATAATATGTGGAGGGTTCTCACACAGAAGATGAATTTGACTGATGGGTTACTCAGATGGGTTACTTGGCACATCAGCCAAGAGCTTTAAAGTGTGGGCTTGGCAGGAGGAGGAAGAGGAAGAGGAAGAGGAAGAAGCAGCAGCAGCAGCATTAAATTTGTACTGCCCTTCATTCAAAGATCACAAGGAGGTTCACAACATAAAAATACAAAATAAGAACCCAAAATACACAATAAAAACAAAAAGAAAGACAATAACCCCTCTCTCGGCTTATCAACACTTACCTTTCCTCTGCTCTTTCCAGGCACAGTCCGCTATTTAAAGTTCTGTGTCCAAATGTTTTTGGTGTTTTTTTGTTTTTGTTTTTTTGCTCCAGAGCATACTCAGTGAAAACCTGCTCTCTAAAGCTCAATTAGAGCAAATGTCAGTCTACGGAAACCCAAATTGATTCAGCTTTAAAGAGCAGGTTTTTGTAGGGAAAGCTCTGGGTCAGGATCCCAGCCAGCCACATCCTTTCCCAAGCTACTCCATTCCATTCCCCTGTCCCCTGTCACTGTCAGTCAGCATTTGGTGGCCACTGAGCATGCTCTGTTCGCACTGGGCTGTTAGCAGGGTTCCTCTCTTAGGGTTTGAGTTTTCTGTGGGGTTTTTTTTACTAACAACTTTTGTAAACCTTTTGGTTTCCTAGAAGAATGGTCAAAGCACTGGACTAGGACCTGGAAGACCAGGGTTCAAATCCTCACTTTGCCATGAAGCTCACTGGGTGACCTTGGGCCAGTCACTTCCTACCTGACATGGTTGTTGTGGGGATTAACTGAGGAGGAGTGAACCATGCATGCCACGTTTTGCTCCTTGGAGAAAAAGGTGGGCTATAAATGCAGTTAATAAATAAATGAACTTTGGGGTTTTCCTGAGCCTATTGATATTCAACTACATAAGGACCTATGTCTGGAGTTTGCTGTTGGTATGTATTATGTTTTGCATGTTGTTCATCAACATAAGCCTATAGGATAGGGTGGGAGGGAGTTAAGTTGTAATTAGACAGCCTTCATTTGTTTCAATTTGTATCCCTTTCTATCCTAAGGGCTTAGGGAGGGTTGCAGAATTACATTGGCACCTGGTACCCTTTTCTTCCCTCGTGGCTCTTCAAAGGAATGAACCAGCTGAACCAGCTGAACAAAGGTAGGCAATCTTTTGTTCCCCAGGGGTTTTTTTGTGTGTGTGTTTGAATGTTGCAGGCTTGGTCAAATGCACCTTTTTAATACGTCTTTCCCATAACACTGACAATTCTTCTAGTGTGCCTTTCCTTTTTTTCCTTTTAAATAATTTTATTAAAATTTATATATATATATATATATATATATATATATATATATATATATATATATGCAGGTTTTGGTGTCCTCGGGTGTCTTCCCGTGTAAAAGTTGGGGTGTCTAGGCGACGTTTCGACGAGGTCTCACTCGTCATCTTCAGGCTGGTGCTTTCGGCTTCTTGTTACTGGAACAGAGCAGGATCTCAGTGTTTGAGTTCCTATAAATACTGTTGAGGGGGTGTGGTGTATAGCCTCCAATGTTCTGGGCAGAGAGGAAGTTCCCAGGCTAGTGTGCCTTTTCTTCTTTTGTTCCTTAATTACTTGAGGGATATCTTGAGTGATTTCTTGAGTGATATCCTGAGTACCACTTAGGTGGGTCATTAGGTGTGGATTAGTTGCTCTCATCTCTCATCTCCAGAACCAAACGCCTGGCTGACAAAGACCACTTGACAACTGAGTTACAGAATCTCTCAAATGTGTTAATTGCCAATGGATACCAGCAAAACAGGGTTACGAAGCTAATCCAAAAAGAAACACCCCCCAAAAACCAAGACACAGAAGAAAACAATGGCATGGCCCTCCTTCCTTATATCAAGGGCACTACAGATAAAATTAGCAAAATCCTCCATAAACACAATATCAAAACAGCCTTTTGCACCAACCAAAAAATAGCCAATATCCTCAGAAACCCCAAGGATAAAATCCAGTTGGAAAACCAAGGGGTCTATGAAATACCCTGCAAAGTCTGCCCAGCCACGTACATTGGACAAACAAACAGACGAATAAATGCACGTATCGCAGAACACAAGAATGCCGTCAAAAAAGAAGAAAAAACTTCCTCTCTTTTCCAACACATGAAAGAAACAGGACACGAAATTAATTTTGCAGATTCCAAATTGCTCTTTAACATGGAACATCACCACAAGAGAATAATCATGGAAGCCATCGAGATAGAGAAACACCCTCACAACATGAACAAGCGTGACGACACATCCCGCTTGCCAGACATCTGGAAATTAGCCCTCCCCACAAAAACTGACACCAGATCCAGAGGCACACAGAACGCCATCACCAATCAACCACACCAGACCCAAACCCAGACCCTCTCCACAGATAAATTACAGACACCATCCAGTAGCCAAACCATGGTGGCACCTCCGGATGCTGCACCCCCCTGCAATCCCTACACAGATCTGGCTGACACAGGCCACAAAACCACAGCTCGCCCCTATACACGAAGCCAAGCCAGAGCACAACTAAGTGCAGTACAGCCATCTTCTCAGAAAAACTCTTCACAAAGTTCAAGAGGTCAAGACACAAAGACTTTAGCAACTAATCCACACCTAATGACCCACCTAAGTGGTACTCAGGATATCACTCAAGAAATCACTCAAGATATCCCTCAAGTAATTAAGGAACAAAAGAAGAAAAGGCACACTAGCCTGGGAACTTCCTCTCTGCCCAGAACATTGGAGGCTATACACCACACCCCCTCAACAGTATTTATAGGAACTCAAACACTGAGATCCTGCTCTGTTCCAGTAACAAGAAGCCGAAAGCACCAGCCTGAAGATGACGAGTGAGACCTCGTCGAAACGTCGCCTAGACACCCCAACTTTTACACGGGAAGACACCCGAGGACACCAAAACCTGCATTCCTGTACCCGTGAAAATCTACGAAAGCATATATATATATATATATATATATATATATATATATATATATATACACCCCCCGTATTTTTTGCTCCATAGGACGCACCTGACCATAAGACGCACCTTGTTTTAGAGGGGGAGAACAAGAAAAAAAATTCTCCCCCTCTCTGTGCAACTCCCCTTCAGCAAAGCAGCAGGAGGCGCTGCGCAGAGAGGGGGAGATTTTTTTTCTTGTTCTCTCCCTCTAAAACAAGGTGCGTTCAGTGCATTCAAGGAGCATTCAGTTGTCTTCAGTGAAGGCAACCTGAAGCCTCCGGAGCGCAGCGGGATTTCTGCTTTCCCCCACCGCCAGCCTCAAAGAGCAGGTCAGGGAGCAGCCAAAAGGCGTGCAGCCTTCCCGCTGTTCCACGAGCTTGTGGGGCTGGCAGTGAGGGAAGCGCTTCTTTCCCCCACGGCCAGCCTCAAAGAGCAGGTCGGGGCTGGCAGGGAAAGCCCATGGACCACACATTCACTCCATAAGACGCACAGACATTTCCCCTTAGATTTTAAGAGGGGGAAAGTGCATCTTATGGAACGAAAAATACGGTCGGTGTGTGTGTGTGTGTGTGTGTGTGTGTGTGTGTGTGTATATATATATATATATATATATATATATATATATATATATATACTGCTGTATGATTTCGTGCACTTTAATTTTGAAGTGACGGCTTCCTCTTGGTTTAGCTGAAACAGCCTGGACATCTTTTAAAGCCAGTTCTTCAGTCAGAGGGCCATATTCCTTCATGGGCAACTTTTCAGGGGCCATGTGCCGGGGCAGGTTGTGGCCAGAGAGACATGGAGAGCTGATTTGACTGTTACCTTTGTACAGTAGGCTCTGCTCCAGCCATGCAAAAGTCAAAGGTTTACAAGCACACACCCCTTCGCTCTAGGCAAGCAGGAGGCACTGTCACAATTCGAGGGCACATTCCAGACAGGCAAAAGCACTCAAGGTGGGTGGACTAGTGTGTGTGTGGCCAGGCCCACACAGAGAGACCTGGAGGGCCTGAATCTCCCCACCCTTGATTTAAAGGCGGTAGCTGCCTTGAGGTGCCAGCTCCAGAACCTGCCAGGGTCTTAGGGAAAACACCCTCTGCCTGTCCTGGAAAGAATGTGTTGTGTCAACTGAGAATTCTCTCATTTTGCTTCCAAGGATCTTTGGGATTTGAGGGCGGGTTGGAGATGTTCTTTGGTGAACAAAAAGATGAAGAGGAGCCACTCCTCTGCCCCCCAGAAAACGGCTTGAAGCCAACACACACAGAGAGAACCGATGTGTCAAATGATACTCCAAATGATGCATTCTGACATGTCACCTTCTCCAAGGGCAAGAAGATCTTGTATCATTTCTTCAACAGTTCATACATAGAATGTGCTGCAAACTTCACAGGCCGATTCTTTGAAGACCACATGGGTCTTTTCTTCCTTTCTCAGATGTGCATCCTACCCATCCTTCAAACATTAAGGGCAGCAAACACATCACTTAATCATCACAACTACCCTGCTTTCAAATGTGCATTGAGCATATCTAATGTCTTTTTCCACATCATGATCAGAGAAAAATAATGAAGTGTGAACCAGCAGGAATCTGCTCATTTACCAGGCACTCTTGTCCTGTCAGCCCATTACAGGATTTTAGCTGCCTTTTAAATCACTAATCGATCAATTAAATTAAAGCAAAACTTCCAGACAGATATCAAGTGAAAGCGAAAGGCCACAACTTGTTGATAGAAGGGTGCTGTTTCGCCTCCTCTAACCTCCCTCTGTTGTAAAAGCACTGGAGGGGGCGACATTTTGCTGCCTACGTCTCATTAAGCGTGTACCTTTTCTTTCTTTCTTTCTTTTACTCAAAGTATATCTAAGGTCAGCAGGGAACACTGCATTTGAAACCAAAGTAGTGAAGTAGTCAAGAGCTCACTATGTACTGCTGTGAAAACCTGAAGTGGCTGAGCAAGACTTTGGGAGATGATGAGATAGAAACTAGGCCTCAAGGTTCATCTAGCCCATCATTCTCTAGATCTGCCTTCTCCAACCCGGTGCCCCCAAATGTTTTTGGTTTTAACTCCCAGTAGCCCCCAGCCAGCTCAATCTATGTCACAAGGGGAGTTGTAGTCCAAACCACATGGAGTGCACCAACTTGGTGAAGCCTGCTCTAAATAACTCATATATAATAAAAGAAGAAGAACTCTGCTGGATTAGGGCAATTATTATTATTATTATTATTTATTATTTGTACCCCATCCATCTGGCTGGGTTTCCCCAGCCACTCTGGGCAGCTTCCAACAAAGACCAAAAATACACTAAAATGTCACACATTAAAAACTTCCCTGAACAGGGCTGCCTTCAGATGTCTTCTGAATGTCAGGTAGTTCTTTATCTCCTTGACATCTGATGGGAGGGCGTTCCACAGGACGGGTGCTACTACCGAGAAGGCCCTCTGCCTGGTTCCCTGTAGCTTTGCTTCTCACAGTGAGGGAACCGCCAGAAGGCCCTTGGCGCTGGACCTCAGCGTCCAGGCAGAACGATGGGGGTGGAGACGTTCCTTCAGGTATACTGGGCCAGTGGCCATTTAGTCCAGCATTGTGTTCTCAGAGTGACAAGCAAGATGCCTGTGGGAAACCTACAAGCAGGACCTGATCATGAAAGCATTCTCCCCACCTGAGATTTCCAGAAACTAGTATTCAGAAGTGTTACTGCCTCTGACCATGGAAGCAGAGCATAGCCAACAATGGCTAGTAGCCCTTGATAGTTTACTCCTCCATGAATTTGTCCAGTCCTCTTTTAAAGCCACCCACGTTGGTGGCCATCACTGCTCATGTGGAAGGGAGTTTCATAGTTTAACCAAGCTTGGTGTGAAGAAGTGCTTCTTTTTATTTGTCCTGAATCTTCCAGCATTCGTCTTCAGTTTGGATGTCCACGAGTTCTAGTGTTATGAGAGGGAGAGAAAAACTTCACTTTCTCAACGCCGTGCATAATTTTATAAAATTCTGCCACCTCACCTCTTAGTCGCCTTGTTCCCCAAACTAAAAAGTCCCAAATGCTGTGACTGTTCCTCCTCTGTGTGTCTGTGCTTTCAGTGGGTTGGACATACCCAAGCATTCTTGTGATGGCTTCAACATATATCCTGATAATACACTATTAAGCATCACTTTTCCTAAGTACTCGAATGCATAAACTCAATAATCCCTGTCAGGCCTGTGTTATTATCCCCGTGTTAGATAAGGCTGGAGCTAAGAGAGCGAGAGAGCAATTTGCCTAGTTCCACTCAATGAACATACAGCGTGAGCTGAGATCTGAGCCAAGAGCTCCTCAATTTTGGCATGGGCACTACACTCGACAGCACACCTCCCTGGGGCTCCAGGAAGTTCCCAAAGATTCTTCGGGGAGTGGCAGGTTGAGGCTTCACACTGTAGCATTCCAAGGACAGGAAACTGCGATGGGTGGAGAAGACTAGGAAGTGGGCCCTGTGGCAGAGCCAGAAGGCATTATTCAAGTTTTGCTGCTGAGACAATGCCAGATTCAAGGAGGGGGAGGGGATGAACAATGGGGAAAGAGAAGGAAGGTGGTGGTTACCTCCTTGTCATAATCAAGGGCCAGCTCAATACACTTTGCTGCCTGAGGCAAAAGGAAAGTGCTTTCCATTCCATGTACAGAAGCCAACCAGACTGGCTGTTGAATCGTACTTAGTGCTGGTGATAGGACAGAGGCTTCACTGCACCTGTGAACAGACTAGCTTAGATGGTCCAGGCAAGGCTGTGTGGTGTACATCACTCCATTCTCCTGCAGAAGAGGGGAACACCCAGAAGGCTCAAGAGAAATGGGTGGAAGGAAGCTGCCACCCTGAACCTCTGTTGCCTAAGGCAGTGGCCTCACTTTACCTAATGATAGGACCGGCCCTGAGAACAGGAAGAAATGGACAGAGATGGGGTGGAAAGACAATGTAGCTATCCCTGGCTGCAGAAATGTAGGCGGTTATGGAAAAGCAAGGATAAAGGGAAACAGTTGGATGGAAGAAGAAATGAATGGATGGAATATACAGGAATGATCAGTACAAAAGAGCAGGGACAGTAAATTTAGTGGGCAGGGTTAGGGTTGCATCAGGGTAGGGAATGCCCAGTATCTTCTCCAGTATTTCTCTACAGAACTCTCTTGCTGAGACATGGCAACAACAGCCCCGTTTTAATCAAAAGCAAGAAGACATATTAGTGATTAATTCCCTAATAAAAGGAACTCAATTGCCCAGCTCCCAAGTATATTAATCAATTCTTTCACTTGAAAAGCAGCAAGCCAAGTTTTCTAAGCTGGACATATACAATTACCTAAGCTCTTGAATAGCTACAGTTGCTCCTGATCAGGCAACTAATTCTCTCAGGGCCCAAGAGAGAATTGGATGCAATCAGTAGCTGCAACAGAAGCCTCAAATCTGATGTGACACCTGAGATCTATGAACACATCTTTGGCCTTTTTTTCTCTATGGAAAAAGAGCCATGCTACAAAGTAGGGTGGTTGATTGCTTTGCTTGTCCTTTTCTGAACCTTTTCCAACTCTACAATATCCTTTTTGAGGCGAGGCAAACAGAACTGTACACAGTATTCCAGATGCAGTCACATTTTCACAACACACAAATACAAAAGGGCATCAGAGATGTGGCTTCAAAGAACTGTAAATACTTCTAGTTCACCCCTACAGGATGCCATAGTTTTCCAAGGCTACTTTAATCAAGCACCCTTTTAATGCCAGCCTACATTCAAAGCTAAGATGCAGGGCTGATGAAACCTGGCTGTCAGCCAGCTTAGTAACAGGTTTCCTGAAACATGGGTGGATAATTGCTGCACACCTCTTGAAGGCGATAGTTGGGTCTCCTTGCCTTGGTGCAGATTCCCATCTCAGGTCACTCCATGTTCTTAGAAAGGTGAAGGTGTGCACATGTTGCTCTCACCTCACCTCCTGCTTACACTGACTTGCTCTGATGCAGCAGTGTGGACCCCACCAAGCCGCTTAACTTGTTGACCTTTCTCCTACTTAATCTGTTGGTTTGCTAGGGAACATTCAGATATACTGGGGAAGCTAGGCATCAGGGGATGAACTTAGACATCTTCAAGATGGAGAGGTCAGGCACAATTTGGCAGTGAGTTGGAAAGGTCAGACGCAATAGTTCAGACACTCCCTTCGTTACACAACCTTTGTTACTCCTAAATATTTTTTGGTATTATTTTCTCTGTGGGCAAACATAGTCACACCCAATTTATATCACAAGAGTGGAGGCTTAAATATATAGTTTACAACAACTGTCCTTTAATTTAGGCACTGTGGATTAGTTCATATCACAAAGGCCTGGGACGATAATTATTTTTGGGCAGCTGCAACAAAATTAACAATTTCTTCCTTATCCTCCATATTAACAAGAAATGAAAAAGAATATTGGTGGCTTATTTGGGTTTTTCTGTCTGTTTACATTAATCATTGCTCTGCTTTGCATGCCTCCACCAACTAATTTTTGCTGGGTTTGATCAAGCCGGCTGAGAATAAACAAAATTATTTTCAAAATTCTCATCAACAAATGTGGACTGTTCTTGTGGTATTTTCTCTAAAAAGATCAGCTGTCATTTTCCTGGACCAACAAAGTCTTTGTTGGAGGACTTGCAGCAGAGGTGTGAAACAGGATAAGCGATCTCAAATGTGAATCGGGAATCAGTAATTTATCCAGATGGGAATTCTATTGCTTGAAAGGCATGTTTAGGAGAAGGGTGGTTGAGTCCAGCTTTTCTTCTCTTTTTTTCTTATGCTTTAGGCAGGGGTGTTCAGCTATGTGCCCAGCTGTCTTATCCTCCCCAGGATCCCTTTGGATGTTTTAAGTGTCTGCACCCACTGAAACATTCCTTCGAACGTAGGGAGCAGGTTGTCTGCAAAAGAAATAGTGGTGAAGTCAGTTTTGCTTCTTTCATTGGAATGCAATGGGATGCCCCAGTGGGTGGGAAAGCAATGCATTGGTTCTCGCCCACCGCTAAAGACTGGAACAGTCTTTAGAATACAGGAACCTAGGAAGTTGCCCACTGGCTCATCTAGCTCAGCATTGTACACACTGACTCTTCAGGATTCCAAACAGGGGATACTACCTGGAGATGCTGGGAATTTAACTTTACCACTGAGCTGCAGCCATTCTCCAGCACCATCTTGCTGCAGACAGCACAGCAAGCAATGGACTGGACTGTTCTCTCTCTCATTTGGAACTAGGGTGACCAGACTGAAAGGAGGGCAGGGCTCCCATGCTTTTCATAGCTATGCTAAAAAGGGTTTGGGGCCACCTTGCCTTTAAGAAGGTGGTGGTGCAGAAATCCACACAGCTTTAAAAATGCAGGAGCTCTGTCTTCTCTTACACACCTCAACATGCATTGAGAAGCATTAATATTTGTGATGTGTTCCCCACATCTCCCAAGGATGCAGGGAAAGAGCTCCCTGGAGGTTGGCTTCCTCTTGGAAAAGAGCTCCCTGGAGATGGATGGTGTGTCAGCAATGCCTGGCTTATTTACCAATATCCCAATCCCAGAAGAGCCTAGATGGAGGCAAGCAGCATCAGCACTCCTGGCATGCAGCAGATCTCCAGAGAGAGGTTATTTGCACACCATACACTGAAAGCACATTTCAAAGAGATCCCTCCCCCAGGGAAAAGTTTCGTAGGGACTGTAATTTACCCTTCACAGAGCTACAGTTCTCAGCACCTTTCAACAACTACAGTTCCCAGGATTCTTCAGGGTGGCGGGGGAAATGTGCTTTCAATGTTTGGTTTCTATGCAGCTGGAGACCCCCAACAACCCAAGATTCTTTTGGCCTTCCCTTAACTCTGTATTTTTCCATCTCTCCAAAAGCTTTCCGAAAGCTCTCCCTTTCTGATAAGACTGCTCAGGTCTATTTAGAGTAGGAAGGGACCCTGAGGATCATCTTTTTAAAAAATAAATAAATAAATCTAAAAAAGAACTTTACAAATTTTAGCATATAACAAAAGTTGCTGTATCCATTGACCTCCCACCCTCCCCTTCAATGGTTTCTATATTTACCCTTGAATGCTGCATATTTTGGGGACCCTGAAGATCCTATAATCCAACCTCCTGCAATGCAGGAATATGCAGCTGTTCCACATGGGATCGAACCTGCAACCTTGGCATTATCAGCGCCATGCTCTGAGCTATAGAGTCTCTCCAGCCCCTGTGAGAGTTAAATATCTCCCAGCCTAGACCTTGGCTTTGGGTGAACTAATTCAGAGGTCAAGGATTTTGGAACATAGGAAGCTGCCTTCTACAGAGTCAGACCACCGGTCCTTTTAGCTCAGCACCAACCACCGGCTGTCAGCAGCTCTGTGGGAATACAGGTAGCGGACACCCCCAGCCCTACCTGGAGATTGAACTTGGGACCTTCTGCATGCAGAGCAGATGCTCAACCTCTGAGCTACGACCCTTTCGTTATGTCCCCCACTCATTAAATCTGGAGGGGTCCCAAGCATAATTAAAGTAGCAATTGTTTTAACTACTTGCAATGTAAAGGCAGAAAGACATGTTTCAAGAGCTCTCCATTGCTGAGACGTGCAGTACTGATGTCCTGACACTGTTAGGTGTCCTGATGCAATTGTGCTTTTAACAGATCCATGCTAGCAGCTGGACATGTACTGATATGAACATACGCAGCGTAAACGATGTCCGTAATTAAGTGAGCTTAATTGGATTGTGTGTTGTATGTGGGGCATTGTTACTATGTGTTGTTATTTGGGGTATGCAGAGAGGAAAGGGACCCTCGCTGTTCCCATTTTGAGCGGCAGCCCTGAGTTTGTATATTAGCAATTCTGCCCTAAGCAAGGGTTCACACTCCTATTTTCCTTTAGGATAATCAAATAATTGTTTTCTCTTCAACTATGTTCTTTTTATTAAGCATTTCAGAGATGAAGGCACAATTGACGTTCAAACAAGCTGAACAACAACAATAATTGAAGACATTTTTGTTCCAACCAACATCTCCAGCTGGATGAAAAGGTCTCAGCCTTAGGTGCTCATTTTGCATTGTTTTTAAACCCATCTTTAGCTGTTTTTAAAACTATTTTTAGCTGTTTTTATGGCATGCTTGTGAATCAATTTGAGACGACTAGATAAGGCAACTCCTTATTTAAAAAGCACCTTTTATTTATTTAAATGTACTTATTTGATTCAAATATGAATCACTTCCCATAAAGTATCTCAGAGTGATTTCGTAATAAAAACATCTGCAATAAAAACAATGACACATTTTTATATAAAAATATAACGTGGGTGGCGCTGTGGGTTAAACCACAGAGCCTAGGACTTGCCGATCAGAAGGTTGGCGGTTCAAATCCCTGCCACAGGGTGAGCTCCCGTTGCTTGGTCCCTGCTCCTGCCAACCTAGCAGTTCGAAAGCATGTCAAAGTGCAAGTAGATACATAGGTACTGCTCCGGCGGGAAGGTAAACGGCGTTTCTGTGCGCTATTCTGGTTCGCCAGAAGCGGCTTAGTCATGCTGGCCACATGACCTGGAAGCTGTACGCTAGCTCCCTCGGCCAATAAAGCGAGATGAGTGCCGCAACCCCAGAGTCGGTCACGACTGGACCTAATGGTCAGGGGTCCCTTTACCTTTACCTTTAGTTATAACAAAGTAAAGAACAATTTAAAATGCTATCATGTATTAAGCGTAACAACAACAACAACAACAACCACTGTACTAGAAAACAAGTATATAAAAAAATCAGACATAAAATGATAATCATGAGATAACGTTCTTGAATATTATGAATTATCACATCCTTCCAGAATGTAGTGTGGGACTGAGCAAAAAGTTGGTCAACTGGATTTTTGTGGTGGCGTATGATATGAATAGGAACCAATGCTCAATCGAGGTATGATAATCACATTCTTTACGAAGAAGCAAGCTATGGGCCAGACGCTAGACAAAATGTTTTTTAAAGTGGCAGAAGGTTAGCTCCAAGTAAACAGGCTACTAATGACTCCCTCTGTTTTACAAGGGTAATTCCCCCCTGTGTTACTCAGCGAGGACCAGATTTACGGTTGCGCTAAACAAGGGATGTAAGAAGAGGCCGAAAGAAAGGGGTACCCCTGCTGTAGTGTAATTACTTGGGAGCTTCTTAGTGTGGCAAGCAAGTGGCATTCTGTTGCCTGCACTGAATTCCTTTAGAACTCTTCGGAGTAGAAAAAAACACTTGAGCCGAGCTGGAGAGCAAAAAGGGGAAATATATTTCTATGCTGTTTTCACATACTTGAGTAATTGTGCTTGGTTGATGTTTCGGTTCTAAGTGTTGTTTATGTTTTTAAGTTGCCCTGTGGCAGGGTTGAAATTGCAGAACTTTTATGCCAGGTGCACCTTTTTGCATGCCGCACCTGTTCAGATTCCTTTTCTTATTACACAGTTATTAAAGCTACGGGAGCCCTATCCTTCTTTGCATCTGGTCACCCTCCAGAACAGATGCCAGCTCAACCTGTTCTTCCTGTTGCCGGAGCAGTGTGGGTGGAGTTCCTTTTGAAGTTCCCCAGAACTGGAGTCAGGGCTTTTCCAGCAAAGTGGACTCTGAGCCAGAGCGTGCTTTAATAAGCAGTTTGTACTTCATTTTCCAAGCCTTATCTGCCTCTGCCATTTAGAATGAGCTGCTCCAAAATGTGTTCTGTGATAATTATTAAAGTATCAATTAGCCGCCTTTTGAAAATTGTTGTTTAAATGTGACAGTGAAGCTTCATACAGCTAAACCGCAAGAGTCCACTGTATTAAGATGCAGAGCCACAAATACTTCTGAGTCTGTTTAGACAGAAGCATGCAACTTTAATTTCAGTGTGAGAGCTCAGGTGTAGGATATGGAGGATTGTTGTTTTTTGTTTACAGGTGTGTGCAGAATTTCTTTTTTTAAAATAATAATAATTTTTATTGAATGATTTTATGTTACAAAAAACAATACAGCCATACTAACAGTAAATATAATTAAGAAATAAAAATTACATACATCGATATTTAGTTTGTTATTTGTTATTTACCATCTTATTTCCTCCCAAACATTGCATACAACAACACACATATGTGCAGACACCCACACCCGGTGTGTGCAGGATTTTAGTCCTGCTTCCACCTTAAAGTGCAGCCTACCATGATGATGAAAAAAGTAAAACATATCTGTTGACTCTCCATCACCCCTGTTCTATAATATACTGCTAAATCAGGAGATGAAAACACTTCTGCCGCTTCCACCCATTTCCACTTTCCATTATTTCAATGGCTTCCCTTACCTGCTGTGTGCCCTGCTTGTTATGATGGAGCGATAAGGAGAGGGGTGGACAAAAGGGTCGGTGGGAAAATGGGTAGGTTAATCATCTTTTGATTCAGCAGCAAAGGTAAAGTGGAATTTGCAGGGCTGCCAACAATTTGATTGGTCCTTCTCTTGTGCTGCAGCCTGACACGCAGAGCTTCAGCAGCAAATAAAACCTCTTCACTCTCCTTACCTTGAAAAGTTTCCCCACCTTAATTCTCTAGGGTCAGAAGGCACTTGCAGACTGTCTCTGTTTTGGGGTGCAATTCAATCACATGCCAGCAGATTCAGGTTGTGCAAATCATAGCTGATTGGGAGGGCTTGCAAAACAAACTTGCTTACTGCAAAAGATCTGACTTTTGGTGATAAAGCAAGTGAAAGGGAAATGCGCTGAAAAGTGTTGAATAACATTTACTGTGATGCAGGGCTATCTACCATCCCCAAAACAAATCAAGATAGATATTCAGTAAACAAGTCATCTGGAAACACTGGCGGTGTTGATACAGCCTCAAAAGTAGAGGTAGTTTGTTTTGTTTTAAAGGTAAAGGGACCCCTGACTATTAGGTCCATTCGTGACCGACTCTGGGTTGCGGCGCTCATCTCACTTTATTGGCCAAGGGAGCCGGCGTACAGCTTCCGGGTCATGTGGCCAGCATGACTAAGCCACTTCTGGAGAACCAGAGCAGCACACAGAAACACTGTTTACCTTCCTGCTGGAGCGGTACCTATTTATCTACTTGCACTTTGATGTGCTTTCAAACTGCTAGGTGGGCAGGAGCAGGGACCGAGCAATGGGAGTTCACCCCATCACGGGGATTCGAACCGTTGACCTTCTGATTGGCAAGTCCTAGGCTCTGTGGTTTAACCCACAGTGCCACCCGCATCCCGTTTTAAAGTTAGCCCCTCTAAATTCAGTTAACAGCAGACATAATTCTTACTTGCTTTCACTCGATGAAGATGTTGACCCAGTGTGTGGCAGCGGTAGAAAAAGAAGAAGAAGAAAAGAGGTAAATTCCATGTTAGGGATCGTTAGGAAAGGAATTGAAAATAATTCTGCCAATATAATAAGGCCATTATACAAATCTATGATGTGAATGCATTTTGAATACTGTGGAATACAGTTCTGGTCACCTTGCCTTAAGAGGGATATTGCAGAGTTGGAAAAGGTTCCGAAAAGGACAAGGCAAATTATCAATGGGATAAAGCAACTCCACTATGAAGAAAGGTTGCAATAGTGGGGACCTTTTAGTTTAGAGAAGAGGCGAGTGAGAGGTGGTACGACCTAAGTTTATAAAATTCTGCATGGCATGGAGAAAGTGGGCAGAGGAAAGTTTTTCTTTCCCCTCTCATAGCACTAGAACTTGTGGGCATCTAATGAATTTGAACGCTGGAATTTTCAGGACAGATAAAATAAAGTACTGTATTTTTTGCTCTATAAGACTCACTTTTCCCCTCCTAAAAAGTAAGGGGAAATGTGTGTGCATCTTATGGAACGAATGCAGGCTGCACAGCTATCCCAGAAGCCAGAACAGCAAGAGGGATTCCTGCTTTCACTGCACAACGATCCCTCTTGCTGTTCTGGCTTCTGAGATTCAGAATATTTTTTCCCTTGTTTTCCTCCTCCAAAAACTAGGTGCGTCTTGTGGTCTGGTGCGTCTTATAGAGCGAAAAATACAGTACTTCTTCACACAGTGCATAGTTAAACTATGGAATTCACACCCACAGGGGCAATGATGCCCACCAGCTTGGATAGCTTTAAAAGAGGATTAGAGAAGTTTGTGGCGGGCAGGGCTACATAGGCGCCGACTCCATGGGGCTTGAGGGGGCCCGAGCCCCCTCAAAAATTCGTTTGGGGGGGCTCCGCCCCCCCAATAATCTCCGGCGCCCCTCCAGCAGAGCGCCATCGCCGCCCCTCCCCCAGCCCAAAATGCACAGGGAGGGGCGGGCTGCATGCCTCCTGCCCTCCCTCCCGAGCAAAAGCTCCACCCAATTTCCTTTGGAGCTGATCACGAGGAGGCGGCGCCACTTTATTTGCATATTCATGAGCTTATTTATTATTCATGAGCTTTCCCGGGCCCCCCCAATATTTTTTATAAGTCCGCGTCCCTGCAGGGCTATCAACAGCCACGCTGGCGATGTTCTGCCTCCATGGTTGGAAGCAATAACGTTTTTGAATACGTTTCTGGAAGGGGAGAGTGTTTTTGTGCTCAGGTCCTACTTGTGAGTTTCCCACAGCCACCATGTGGGAACAGGATGCTGGACTGGACTGGTCTCATCCAGCAGGTCATCATGTGTCCTTCCAGGGTTTCTCAAACTTGGGTCTCCAGCTGTTGTTGGACTACAACAGCCATCATCCCTGGCCACTGGTTCTGCTAGCTAGGGATTATGGGAGTTGTAGTCCAACAACAGCTAGAGACCCAGAGCCAGAGCTGCTGTGCAACGCATCTTAAACATTTTCTGTCATGCTTTTAAACTGACCGAGTATCTTCTTTCATTTGATGGCGATGGGAAAAAGCAATTGAAGCTCAAGTTTCACAAGTGTACCTGACCCACTGGGTAATTGTTTTTCCAGTATCTTCTGCTCCAAGCTGGCTGCATAGCTGCAGAGTGAAAAGCCACTGCCTTTGCTTCTTTTTCTTCTTTTAAAAGGATGGTGCAGAAGGGGGAAAGAGGCAGCCTCACCAAATCTCTCAATGATTGCTTGGCTGTCATTTGCCCTGTGGTTCGGGGGATTAAACTGCTACACTTCCCCACTGCATGGGAACACAACAGTCTGAGTAGGAAAGTTAATAAATTGAGAATTCTGGCTGCTTAGGCCCAGGGAAGGTCCAGATGTAGAGGCGTTGCTGGATGTGAGGACTCCAGTTTCAGTGGCAGAGGGAGGCGCGGCCGACAGATTAAGATAATGAGGGGTGATGGTGATCTGATCAGAGACAGAACAGATGTCTCAGGGAGTGAAGGAGATGGGAGGGGACAGCATGTCTACGCACAGAGTAAGAAAATATGAAGGAGCGAGTGGTGAGATGGTGGAGAAGATATGCGAGGTTTCTGTGCCATATAGAATTCCTGGTGCTGGCTGACTGTGGCTTATACTTAAGACGTTGTCTTATATAGAATCAGATCAGTGGTCCATCTCGTACAGTATTTTCTATGCAGGTGCAGGGAACCTTTTTCAGGTTATATTCCCTACCCAGTAATGTTTGTGGGGGAAAGCAGGGGACGGTGGATGGGGCCAGAGACAAAAGGAGGCCTAGCAACAAATGCCTTTTGAAATATACTCGGAGTCGAGAGTGGATTTCATGCTCTTTATTCAGCTCATAGTGGTGAGGAGGAATGGAAGTTCCCCCAGAATGTCTGCTTTAAATACGTTATTTACACAATGGGCCCCATGTGATTGGCTAATTCCGGGATTCACCTGTAGGCCAATCAGGTTGCGGATTCACTTCCACCTGGAGCTGGATTGGGTGGCTCCTATGGACCAATCAGACTTCTGCATTCTGGATCCTATTGTTCTAGGACCAATCAGACTGCTGCATTCTGAATCCTATTGTTCTAGGACCAATCAGACTGCTGCATTTTGGTTCCTATTCAACTCAATACATACCTTTTTACAGCAAGCTGGTTTCTACACGCCCTGCTCTTTCCCCCATCTAGGGAAGCAAAAGGCATTGTCAGAGTTGAAGGACACATTCCAGCCAAGCAAAAACACTCAAGGAGGATGTGAAACAGGAGCAGTGAGGGGAGGCAAGGGGTGGCTGTAGACAGTACCAAGGATCAGAGAGGTGGAAGACCCATACCCCACTGACCTGGACTCTGACCTTAAAATGGTGTTAATAATACAGAGGCTGACAAGGGCTGGAACACAGGGTTGGGCGGGGTGAAGGAGACAGCAGCCTTCGAACATAGGGGTGGGTGGGCAGGTAAAGAGGCGTATCTGAGGTCGCTCAGCCCCAGCCAACTAGAAAAAACAAGTGTCTGCTTGTAAACAAAACCAGAGAACAGTCCTCACATCCATGGGGAAGGGCGGGAGGAGAGAAGGAATAAAGAGGCCTATGAGACCATGATAATAGAGTGAATTTAAATTCAAGACATAAAACATCTGCCTGCACAATAAAGTATTGTTTTTACTTCTGTTTCCTTCCAGTCTTTTGAAGGCGCTCAGACACAGAAGCCTTCCAAGCGCTCCAGGTTGTGGTCGCGCCCATACCTGCTTAACTTTAGAGACAAAACTACAAAGGTGCAGCTTGTCATCTAGGGGAAGGGATGTGGTTGAAATGTGACCTCACTCTTGTGGCTGATTTTCCCATTAACAATGCAGTCATTAGGCTGCATTGTTATTACCTGCCAGCATATGTATATTTCCTTGTATTTCCTCAACTCCCCCCACCTTTCACATGACCTCCCACTTGACCTCCGTGATTACTCATTTTCAGTCATGTCTTTTTTGAAGCTGTCAGCAAAAAGGCATTGCTTGTGTGTCAGTTACATATTAAAAAGGTATAGTCTTGCAAGAGCTGAAACTGGCTAGGTTCAATAGAGAGCTTGCAGAAGGCCCTTGTTAGTTAGACATAGCCACACGAAGAGTACCAGTTCTTTAGATTATGCCTTCAGACACACAGCCAACTCAGTGGAGCAGTGCGTTTTGAAAAAAAAAATTAGTTTAAACATATCTAACTCTGCATCGAATTGCAGTCTTAGCTGGATTAGTTGCAAAGTTGAAACTGACAAAAGTATTATCTAAATTTTGCCCTAGCTTAATTTGTTTCATCGCCTATGCAGCTACCCCTCTTTGCAGGCTGAGTGATCACTCCACTTCTTGCATGACTGGCACTGAATCTTATGTTTTCATCATTTGTTGGGCAAGAGTGCTTAGGCCAGATGTTTTGTCTTATTCTTATTCTTTTTTATGGTTGCTCTGCTTGCTATTTGATTTTTATCTGCCTTGCGTTACAGTACTATTGGTGATTACGTTGTTTTACATATTATATGGCCTTCTTGTACTCCTTCTGGGATTGCCTGGCAATGAAGGATGGTGTTTGTGTGTGTGTATAAACAAAATCAAAAACTGCTTCTATAAAATTAATTTTTTATTCTTTATTCAATGTATTTGTCTCATAAAACAAATAGCTTTAGGAGACTTCCACACACACAGTGTTAAGTTTAACAATAAAACATCAGTGCTCCAAAATCTAACAGAGAAACTGCAATAAGTATTACTATTATTATTATTATTATTATTATTATTGGTCATCATCATCATCATCAGTTATATTAACTCCTTCCCATGAGGCATCCCAAAGTGATTTACAATATAATAATGCATATAAAAGTTTCATATTAGAAAAAGTTGAAGCAATATATTAAAACGATTAAAAATCAATTATTAATAGAAAACCAATTTAAAACAGTAACAGCACATAAATAAAATCAGTTCAAATCCAAGACAGACGCCAATTGGGATGAAGATTTTAGAAGGCTTGTTGAAAGAGGGACATCTTTAGGGGGCATCGGAAAGACAAGAGACAAGCTACCTTCCTGGTATGCAAGGCCCAATTCCATTCCTATGGAATGGACCCCCTGATGGGCTGAAATGTGCATGATGCCCTCTGCTGCAGAACACAGTGATTGGTTGGGTGTGCAGAGGATGAGGCAATCTCTTGGGTATCTTGGTTCTAAGCTGTAAAGGGCTTTGTACACCTGCACCAGTGTGTTGAACCTAGCTCGAGAGCTTAATTGGGACCCAACGCAATTCTTTTAGCAGTGGCATCATATGACAGCAATTGTCCCATGGAATCCAGCATCCTGTTCCTACAGCAGCCAACCAGATGCCTGTGGGAAGCTCACAAGAAGCATCAGAGGAGAACTTCATTCTTCCCACCTGCAATTCCCAGCAACTGGTGTCCTACAGCCTCTGACAGTGGAGGGAGAACATGGCCATTGTGGCTAGTAGCTGAAGAGGAGAGCCGCCCGCCATGTGGGCAGTCCCACAAGTCCATGTCTAGTCACTGATGGAAACAAGATGCTGGCCTAGACAAACTATGTCCTGTCCAGAAGGGCTTTTTTTTGGCCATCCTTTATATTGTACAGAAATTTAGGATCCAAGCCTAGATGCAGGGCTTCCTTCTGAGTAGGTATCCACAACATGCACTTAAAGCACATGACTTTCCCCCCAAAATCCTGGGAACTGTAGTTTGCTCCTTGTAAAACTGTGTTTCCCAGCACCCTCCGCAAAATACAGTCCCCAGGATTTTCATGCTTTGAATGAATGGCCTCATGCTTTGAATGAATGGCATGGATCAGACTGCACGGTCAGGTTGCAATTCTGCCAACGCTTTCCTCGGGTTTATGAGCGCACGGGTAGGATTGTGCTGTAATCAATCCATCAGATGCTTCCGGCTGGACTTTGATACTGCTCCTAAATCCGTCTGTTTGCCTAGCAGTAATGTTCGCCTTCTCCAGAAACAAGGCACAGCGGCTCCTACATGAGAAATGTTCCCACCTTCCCGGAATGCTGCGCTATCTCTCGCGCACACATGCAGCACGGTGCTCAACGGTACTTAGTTTTCGCCCCCTCCGGAACCGTGGCAGAGCATCGCAGCCTTTGACGCAAACACCCCAAATGACTCCGCTGCCCATTGACTGCCACCGACGCTCGGGAGGCGGGGGATGGAGAAAGAAAAATCCAAAAAATAAAATAAAAAGGAGGCTAGTATAAATACGATAATTCACTTTCTCACATTTTGCTATGGCTCACTGACTAGCGCCAACGCGCGTGCATGCTGGGGGGGGGCGACGACACCAGTGTGCGGACGACGTGGCCTCACTTATGTGTAGAGATTGCGTGCGGGTGTGAGTGAAATAGTTAACGATCCCTTAAAAATAAGCATTAAAAGACACACACACACTCCAAGCCCCTCTTCGCCCTTCCAGGAGTTTTTTAAGCAACACGGGAGCGCGTAACTTCCGCTGGTCGCCTATAGGAGGCGCGCTGTTGGGTTTCCCCCTCCCCACATTAATTTCAAGGCGGGGTTAAAGAAACCACGGTGGGCGGGGCTTCGCGGCGCGCGTTCGCGAGCCACTGAGTCGGCTCCGGAAGGCGGGAGGGAGAAGAGCTGAAGGGGAGATATCGAGGCGGAGGAGGAGCGTGGCAGGAGAGCTCGGTGCTGATTGGCGGCTGATAAGCCCTCCCTCCATGGGCTTCTCTCCTCCTCCTCCTCTCTCCCCCCCCCCGCCTTTCCCCAACTGTCTTTTCTCCCTCACTCCAAGCTCGCGCCGCCGTCCAGGTGTTTTCGGCTGGTTCGCTCGCGGAGGCGCGCGCGTGCGGCGGCGGCTCTGTTGACGGCGGCGCGCGGCGCTCCCTCCCTCCCCCCCCCGCCCATTCCCACTGCCTCGCGCTCTTTCCTCCCCGTGCCCGCGCGCGCGCCGCTTTCGCCCCGGCTGCTACTGCCGCCGCCGCCGCCTCCTCCGCCGCGCTCGGACATGGCGGCGGACCTGAGCGCGGAGCGGCTGCGCTCGCTGCCCGCCTGCTGGAGCTACGGGATCAGCCGCGGCGGCCGCGTCTTCTTCATCAAGTAAGCGAGCGAGCGAGGCGGGAGCGAAGGCGGAGGGAGCGGTGGCGGCGGCGGCGAGGGACGCGAGGCGGGAAAGGAGGGATGCATGACCCTGAGGGGAAGAAGAAGAAGAAGAGGAGGAGAGGAGCGGCTCCGGGGCTGCCCGCCCGCCCGGGGTGGGGGCGTCGAAGGCGGCTGTGTGGCGGCGGCGGCGGCGCTGCTGAGGCGACCCGGGGTGGTTCTGAGGGAGGGTCGTCGTGGTCGGCTTTAGGGTCCGGCCGGGGTCGGGTCACCGCCGCGCGCTCCTGCTCCTCCTCCGCTCACGCGCCGCCCTGTGTTTTCTCCCCTTAGCGAGGAAGCCAAGAGCACGACCTGGCTGCACCCGCTGACCGGAGAGGCGGCGATCACCGGGCACCGCCGCAGCCCAGGTAAGGAAAGAAAAAATACCAAACAGCGCAGCCCGCTCGGAAGCGGCGCTAACCCCACTTTCTCCCTCCCTTTCTCTCTCTTTCCCTCTCCCTCTCTTCTCTGTGTGTCATCCCCCCCCTTCCCGTGTCCTCACAAGCCCTCCGTGGAAAAGAGTGTAGAGATATCTTTGCAGGGAAGGTGGAATAGAGTGAGTGATGAAAGAAAGAGGTGGAGGTGGGTTTCTCGATTTCCCTCCCCGACTTACCTGCCTAGCCCTTCTTTTCTTGCTCTCCTCTCACACGCTGTTTTTCTCCTACGCACAGATACACAGCCCCTCTCTCACACCCTGCTCCTCCTCACGTGCTTAAAACCTTCTTGTGGACTTGAAAGCTGACACTGAGTCACTCCTTGTGGCGCTTTCCTCCTCCTTTAAACATTTTGCCTGGAGGTGCTGTCAACTCCTCTCTCCATGTTTAAAAACCCTTCAACTTGGGCGAGGTGGGCTCTTCAGACAAAAGCACCACAGTGAATCACCACCATTCCCCCACACCTGTAAACCCTTCCCTCACTCCCATCTCTTGTCCTTGGGGTGGGGGACTTCATACCACTTATTGTCCCCCTCCAAATAGAGCCACCACTGAGTCACACTTGCCACATTTTAATCCCTCCAATTTGTGGGGGGCTTCATATAAAACCACACACACATTTGAGCTTTACCTTCAATTTGGCATTTCAGACCCTCTTCCTATAAGCCTGTCTCTGCTACCTCTTGGACCACAGTTCCACTCTTGACTCAGCCTCTGTCACTGGGTTTTACTCTACATGTGCTTAAAAATCACTAAACTCTTACAGAACGTCTTGGCTCAGTTTTCTTCTTGCTTCCAACCATAATCCAGTTTGACTTGTCTGTACCCCTCATTAACTTTACTTAACCTTTTTTCTTCTTTTGCTGTTGACTGGAGCTTTTGTCCTCACCTTCCTTGGGGAGGGGCAAAGTAACAACTCATGCTCAGTGATCACTCATCTCCCCTCCCCCTTTCTTTAATAGGCCCTTTTCTGTCTCCCTGTAACCCATCTCTTTGCTCAACCGCTTCCCCACCTAATTACTCTATTCATTTACTACATGTTTCCAAAGTAGAGAGAGAATTCTCTTTCACCAGAATGCTTTGGCTTCACATTCAAGCCTGGTACTAATAATTTGTTCTTCTTCCTCCACAAAAAACTCCTAATGACCGCAATGACCCACCCTTGAAAGGCACTATTTTGTGCTTCAAAATCTCTTAACTCCCTCCCTCCCTTTTCTATGACCACTTGAAAGTAGTGTACAGGTATACTATCCCACACCCTTTAAACAAAAACTAAAACCAGCTGTGCCCCCTTTCTCCAAGTACCTGCCATTTCAGTCTTTTGTGTTTTCACAGCATCTTTGGAGCTAGTTGTCTCTGACCCTTCACTTCATACACATTATCCTACTGGCCTACTGTAACTTTCCTTCCAATGAGCCTCATAGTCTGCATTCTCAAAACTAACTGATCTCTCCGTTGTTTCCTGCCACCCCCTCCCCATGGGCCCTTTGTCTCTTCAATGACACTTCCTTAATTCCTAAATCTTCTGTTGATAGCCCAGCCTCTAGTCTAGGAAGTAAGGAGTGCACACTTCAGGCTAACTTTGAAGCTGGTCTATAGTGTGTCTGCAAAGTACAGATTTCACATCCAGTGTGAAAATGTCTGTCTTCTGGCTTGGATGAACATATTAACTCTTGGTGGGAAATGACACACAAGAGGCTCAAATGCCCTTAAGTGAAATGTGTGACACTCCTCAATAATTTTAACTCCAGCAACTCTACTTTCCCTAAGAACTGACTCGTAAACATTGTCTTTGTCCGGCTCACCTCTATTACCGTACTGTCATGCCATCCTAGTTAATTAAATTGCACTGATTCCCAATACCAATTAACCCTTAATCTCACCCACCCCTAACTAGGCAGTTTTCTTTGCTATATTTCCCATTGGCCTTCTAGTCCTTCATTATCTTTGTACTCCTACGCAGTATTTATTCTCAAATGTCCAGTTTACTAATTGCCTTATTCACCCCCCCCAAAGTATATCTTCTTCACTGACTTGTTAGCCATTGGCTATCCCTTATTGTTATTATCCTCGTCTGTCATTCTGCTGTGCAAATTCTCTTTAGTAACCAACCCCATAATCCTTCTCTCTTCTTTGGGAGACTAAACCCATACTAATCTTTTCCCACTTGGCTCCTGGATTTCAGCTTCTGAATTGCTATCCCTGCCCTTGCTCAGCTAACCTCACATCTGTTTTCTTATCAACTTAGTTGTGTTCCTCCAAAATCTAGCTACTACTCTGCTAAGCTGCAGAGAAATCGGCAGCTCTCTTAATGCATCTTCTTCAGTGGCCGCATCTCCACCCACTGGACAAGCTTTCTGAACTGCCTTAAGATCTTCAACATAGCCAGATGAAACTTTAGCAAGAAGCTGTTTCTCCCTTGTCTTGCTTCTTGAATCTATTCCTACTCCGTTTGTGCTGCCCTATTCTGTTCTGCAAGTAGCTAAAACAAATATCGACATTTATAAACACTTTGTGCAGTATGGCTATAGGGAAATGTTTATTTTCCTCAATTAAGGGACAGGTAATTATTCAGTATGACCCTGTGACAGTTGCCTAGCCATTCAGGGTATCTGAATGCATTGTAGGCTAATGGGAGGCAAATCATATTTAGCCAGCAGCACCCAAGTGCAGATTGAATAATGAATCTCTCTGGAATGGTGAAATGTTCTCCGCAGTTAAAGTGTTACAAAAGTCTGCTATCAAAAATGAAATAATTGCACAAGCTTTCAGTTGTCTTGGTTGATGTATACATGCTCTTCTACCTTTTTGTCTGCCTTTTATATTATAACTGCTATGCTTCTTGAAAGTAGCTCACAGCCAATGGATTCCTCTTCTGGTACTCTCTTACAGTCGCACAGTCTGTATGCTTAAAGCTTCCTCCCTGAGCAGAACACAAAATCACCTGCTCATAGCTTTTCAGCATCATGATCTCTAGAGCTTGGCATCTAATGATGACTGCTTTGTGAAATTCATAGATAGCACTCAAGTGCATTCACCTAGAAACATTCCCTCTCAATCTAGGATAAGAGAGTGGGTGGGGAATGGTGGGACTGAGAAAGTGGGGGCAGGAGCTTGAGGAATAACTGGGGAGGAGAGGAAGGTAGAATTTGTCTCCTTTGCCATTTGTTTCTCTGGAGAAGAGTAGCAGCAGAAAGAGGGATTGGCTGGAAAAGGGATTTAAAGCAAAGCTTCGTGCTTTGCTACCTGCTGGCACAGTACACTGGCTGTTGAGAGGTGGGTATTTAGAAATGCAGTTTTTGTTTTTCATTGGTGTAAATACCTGTTGTAGGGAAAAAGGAAAGAGAGGGCAGCCTGGAGACGTTCAGATGGTACATCTTGTTTGCATGTTTCTTATTCACACATTATATTGCTCTTTTGTCTTTACTGCATGTGACCTGGGAGAAATTTTGGAGGAGAGGTTCTTGTGTTCTGTTTATCACCCTTCCTAGTCATATTTGTGGGGAATGTCTTGGAATAGTTTATAGCCAGATACATTTGGAGGTCAATGTTGAATGTAGTTGCATTTCACACTTGGCATTCATTAGGTGATGTATGTTCTCGCACTGTGTTTAAGCTTTTTTTTCTCTGATCACATTTTCAATACATTCTGTTTCCACCATGCACATTGTTTCTCTGCTTCATCAATTTGCCAGTTATGCCAAAACATGTTAGCAACTTCCATGAAAAGTCAGGTTTTTTTGTTGGCTTAAAAATATTTTAAGGTAATGAACCAAACTTATTTTTTGGCAAATGGAATGCTTCATACTGCTGGCATGGTGAATTCCGAATAGTCTTATGATAATATTTGGATAACTGATCGTACTAATATACCAACCGGACCTGCTGTTCTTTTTCTTACATGGGAATGAATGTGGAAAGCTTTTTTACTCTAGCTTGTGTAATATTCCCTGATATAAGTTTGCTGTAACTACTGCTTGAAATGCCTCATACTGGCATAAAATATTTCTCCAAAAGATTGTATCTCCTATAAACATTTTGGTTACTAGACTGGTGTTGTTCTGTTTCATGCTATGTACTGCAGCTTAAAAAAGACAGGTGTTACGTATCGCAGTAAGCAAAGCCAGATGTATTAAGACAACAAAGGAAAATACAGTACTCTTGGCTAAATGATTATTTTAGGCAGTGAAGCTTATGATTAAAAAAGCATACTATTTTTTTTCTCTGGTTTTGCATTTTTCTAGTGGAAGAAGAGGACAGGCTTTGATTTTGATTCCTCTTCTTAAAAGAGCCTTTAGTGATTGATGCTCCATTGCCGACTAGAGAGAAACACCGTATTTCTCTTCCTCTGCCACTGGATTAGTAGTGAGAATAAATTCTCTATAGTATTGTCTGGTCTATGAACACTTGCAAGCTCAACTTGAAGATATGGCAAGATGATGTAACTATGCTGTCATAACAAATAGCTTCTGTTGTGATTCTTACCCAGCTACCATTTTGGAAGTTTGTGACTTAGAGTGCAATCTTGTTCTTAGAGTGACTTGTGTTCAAATATGTTACAGCTGATAGTTATATGACTACAAGTAGTGTCTAAAGTAATATGTGCATCTTAACTAGTACTGATGTATGTTACTGATGCTAGACAAAACTCCACGTGATGGAATATAAGACAAAGTCTAATGTACAAATAGTTTTAGGAATATTTGTCTAAGAGTTCAATCCAAGCACAACATCTGTTGGGATGGGTGAATTAGGATCAAGTGGATCTTATTCTCAGCCAGACTATGCTGGTATAAGTCCCTCACCCTAGCCCACCCACATCTAAGCTGGTTGATCCCAAACCAGTGTATTTTACACAAGGGATGCAGGTGGTGCTGTGGTCTAAACCACTGAGCCTCTTGGGTTTGCTGATCAGAAGGTTGGCGGTTTGAATCCATGCGATGAGCTCCCGTTGCTTTGTCCCAGCTTCTGCCAACCTAGCAGTTCAAAAGCATGTCAGTGCAAGTAGATAAATACAGTGGTGCCTCGCAAGACGAAATTAATCCGTTCCGTGAGGCTCTTCGTATAGCGGTTTTTTCGTCTTGCGAAGCAAGCCCATTGACAGCTTAGCGGATTAGCGCTACAGCTGTCAAGCGGCTTCCAGCGATCAGCTGTTAAGCGGCTTATCAGCGGAACAGCTGATAAGCGGCTTAGCGGCTTAAAAAAAGGAAGAAAAAAGCGAAAAAAACCCGCAGGGGGATGCAAGATTTTTTTCGTCTTGCGAAGCAACCCCATAGGGGAATTCGTTTTATGAAGCGCCTCCAAAACGGAAAACCCTTTCGTCTAGCGGGTTTTTCATCTTGCGAGGCGTTCGTCTTGCGGGGCACCACTGTAGATACCGCTGTGGTGGGAAGGTAAACGGCGTTTCCGTGTGCTCTGGTTTCCATCACAGTGTTCTGCTGCACCAGAAGCGGTTTAGTCATGCTGACCACATGACCCGGAAAGCTGTCTGTGGACAAACCTCCGGCTCCCTTGGCCTGAAAGCAAGATGAGCACTGAACCCCATAATTGCCTTTGACTGGACTTAACCGCCCAGGGGTCTTTTACCGTACCTTAGTTTACACCAGCATAAACCCTGAAAAATTAGCATGCTGGAGGAGTGGTGTGGGTGGAACTAGGTGGGGAGAGGTATAAATTAGATCCTAACTATGTTCAGCTGTGTCATATGACCTGCAAGCCAATGGAATTTACACCAGCAAAACGGTGGTACAGTCATACCTCGGGTTAAAGTAGCTTTGGGTTGAGCGTTTTCGGGTTGTGCTCCGCAGCGACGTGGAAGTAACAGAACGCTCAAAATTACGTCATGCGCAGACGAAGCAAATTGCGACCCGTGCACACGCAGACACAGGTTGCGTGTGCTTTAGGATGTGAACGGCGCTCCGGAACGGATCCCATTCGCATCCAGAGGTATCACTGTATATATCAAATTCTATTTTAAAGACTTGTTTTCCCTCTGTCATATTAAAGCTGGCTCAGTTAGCAGTGGCCCCACTTCTGAGTTTGGATCTAACATACTTTATGTGGGTGTAAAGCAGAATGGCTTCCCCATACTTATTGGCTGTTTTTTGGAATTTCAACCACTAGTAAGTGTACAGATAAAAGCATAGATTAAAAATGCACTTGGTTACATTCAACTGGTTCTGTCATGTGATCAAATGCTCTTTGTATTGCTTCTTAGACCTACCCACAGGCTGGGAAGAGGCCTATACATTTGAAGGTGCAAGATACTACATAAAGTAAGTAAGATTCTACATTTAAATACATTATGGAATATGGTGCTGAATCTCCGTATGGTCTTATGTCCTCTTATGGAATTATATGCTGTGCACATTGAGAGTAGTGAAATGGCTATATGCATATGTGAAAGTATCCTGTAGAATGGGATTTTGGAATGTTAATGGCATAATTGTATGATAAAGATTTCAAGGAGGGTAGACTGGCATTTGTGACATCGTGTCTTTTTATTTTTGCAGTGATCCTCTGAGGTAGAGTAGACTGTGAAATAGCAACTTGTCCGAGGCCACTTATGCATGCATCTCATGTTCGTAATGCTCCATAGCTGTGTGGGAACCTGATTTCACATCAAAACTTAACACTCTCACTCCTACATACCACTTAGATCATTACTCCACTTTTAAATATATTAACATATATTGCTTACACCAAGCCATGCTTAATTCTATTTTAAACTTTCAATTTGCCAGAGGTTTCATTGTCTTTTGTTGTGATTTATACAGCTGGGGCCCCAGCTTTCAGGGATTTATAATGTTTAAAGTATTTTGAATATTCTAGACGAAAGTTGTACCCCCAAACAAAGTTAGCCTTCAAAAAAAGACAGGATAATTGTGTGGTTACTGTGCGGTCGTGTTATGCTTCAGTAAACTGTGTTGAAAAAATATTGGGTTGAACCCAAAAGTGTCTTCTGCTTGCAGAAGGTATCCGCTGTTCACAAAAGTGCTGTTTTTAAATATTTCATTGGAAAGATGTACAAGAAAAAAGAAACTTTATCCAAATATGTTCTTACACAAGCAGAAGCATGAGACCCATCATAGACCTTCCTATTATCACAGTTGGAACATGTTTCCCTTCCACTCACAGTTCAGTGTTTAACATCTGCTGCAGCAGAAAGATTTCCTTGCTACCAAAACCGTATTCAAAAGCATTTGGAGTTTTAGGGGGCTTTAAATCTTGTCTGGCTTAATTTGATCTACACCTCGCATTTTACAGCATGCCTCCAAGTGATAAAGTTTTTCCCACGGATCATTATATGTTTTGAGTTGTTCAGTTGGTTTGATGGGTAATATAGCTAGATATTTATGGATGAGGAAATACTTTAAAATCCCTGTCCTTGTCTGTTGCTTGTCTTAGCTCTTTAGTATGCTGCACACGTTCAAGCCACGCTTTGACCAATTTTCTAGAGCCATTTCAATTGACATTTAACCCCAGCTTTGGCATGGAAAATGCTTTGGAATGATGACCTGTGTCAGGAGAGACGCGGGGCCCTGTTAATTCTCCTTAATCTCTCAGTAGCTTTTGATACCACTGGCCATGGTATCCTTCTGGAGTGGCTACCTGAGTTGGGGTGAGCGGCAGCACTTTGCTGTGGTTCCAGATCAACTCGGATGGTTGTTTTCACAGGCTGATGCTTGGGGAGTGCTGTTCAGGTCCAGAGAGCCTTCATTGTGTGTTTCTGCAAAGTTAGGTTTTATCTTGTATGCGATTTAACAGCTATACGAAACCGCTTAGTGGAGTCATCTGGAGTCCTGGAGTACATTGTCAGCAAGATAGTCTGAGTGCATGACATCAGCCTTGGCCCGACTTCATTGGCTACCAGTTAGTTTCTGGGCCCAATTCAGAATGCTGGTTTTGAGCTTTAAATCCTTCTCTCCATATGAACCAACTTGGACCTTGTGGTTGTTATCTGAGGCCCTTCTTCATGTGCCCCTTCTTTGGGATGTCTAGATAGTGGCAGCATGAGAACAGGCCATTTCTGTGGTGGCTCCCTGCTTGTGGAATGTCACTTCCAGAGAAGCTTCCCTGGTGTTATCATTACCGTATTTTTTGCTCTATAAGACTCACTTTTTCCCTCCTAAAAAGTAAGGGGAAATGTGTTTGCGTCTTATGGAGCGAATGCAGGCTGCGCAGCTATCCCAGAAGCCAGACCAGCAAGAGGGATTGCTGCTTTCACTGCACAGTGATCCCTCTTGCTGTTCTGGCTTCTGAGATTCAGAATATTTTTTTTTCTTGTTTTCCTCCTCCAAAAACTAGGTGCGTCTTGTGGTCTGGTGCGTCTTATAGAGTGAAAAATACGGTACATAGCTTTCTCTGCTACATTTGCATTTTTTTTTTTTGCCAGACCTTTGGCTCTTATTAAACTGTGGCTTTCTTCTGGAATGTTTGATTCCTGCCCCCCCCTTTTAAAAAAAAAGATTGTATTGTAGATTGTTATTTGTTTTTCTTTCATGTCTGTTTAAATTTAAGTTGCTTTGAATTACCTTAGTAAAAAAGCATGCAATAATTTTTAATAACAACAATAACAATGATAATGCTGCATGTTGCCTTATCTGCCTTTCACCATGGGGAGACAGGCTTGCAATAATAGCAGAGAACAGGTCTTGTGAGGACTCTGGGAAAAGATTCTGTGTGGATTTCAGTTTTACCACCTTGGTTGAGAAGAAACATCCATTAAATTTGACTTGAAGCATAAAGACTGTGGCTCAGTGCAGGGCACATGCTTTGCATGCAGAAGGTCCCATGTTCAATTTGCAAAGCCTTGGGGTAAATCATAGCTAGCATGCATTCATGTAGTCCCACTAATATCGTTAACCTTACAATGATTGAGTGCCACAGTGGCTGCAATTCTAACGTTTGAACCATTGAAATCCATGGAGCTTATCTTGAAGTAATGCTTGCAGGATTGGAGTATTGTGCATAAAAGTCATTTTGTAGTCGAGACTCTCTCACTTTCTCTTGAGAGTTAGATGTTCCAAACCATATTTGAGTGCTTACTAATTTCTGCCTTCATTGTGACACCAGGAGAGAGGAAGTGATGTCCCTTCAAGGCAGTTTTAAACATGTTTCTAAAGGTCTTCTAATGGTTAAAATGCAGGGCTACATGTTTAAGTACCTGACTCTGGTTCTCATTGCTATTCTGTCCTTTTCCCTGTATCTTAACAAGTGTGGGCTTGGCAAGAGAATAGTTTTTTTAACAATGCAAATGTAATCTGAGGCTGTAGTCCTGTGCACACTTACAATTTCCAATGGTGTGACTTGCATATAAGTAAATATGAATAGGATTGTGCTGTAAATTACAGAATGTATCCTATCTTCTCCTATTTATAGTTATGTTATTAACAAACACCCCTGTTTTCCTATATGCACTGTTCTACTTCTGTACAGTTCTGTACAGTTCATATGATGTAAAGCTTTAGCATCGACCATGGTATCCTTCTGCTGTGGCTGTCTAAGGGGTGACTGGCACATCTTTGCAATGGTTCAAGTGGCATGGAGTACCTTCCATCAGCTTGGGCGGGTGGCCCAGTTGTGCCCCTATGGACAGGGATAACTTAACTTCTGTTGTCTATGCTCTAGTACCCTCGAGATTAGATTACCGTAATGTGTTACATGTAGGGCTGCCTCTGAAGACTGTTTGGAAACTTCAGTTGTTGCAAACATCAGTGGTTAGGCTGCTCTCTGCGACAAGGCAGTTTGAGAATATTGCACCAATTCTGGCCTGACTGCACTGACTGTCAGTTAGTTTCTAGGCCCAATTCAAAGTACTGGTTTTGACCTATAAAGCCTTAAACAGCTCAGGTATGCAATGCTCAAATGACTGCCTCTCCCCATATTAATCAACCCCATATGAGGCTCACTTGGTGCCTTTGTTACATATCTTTAGGCACCAGGCGAAAACATTTCTCTATAACCAGGCCTTTAGCTTATTAACCTTCTATGGCCTTTAAATGTATTTGTGGGAGGGAGGCTATTGGTTTGTTTTTGTTTTATTATGTATTTTGTGTTCTCATTTTGTATTTTTATGTTGTGAACTGTCCTGTGATCTTTGGATGAAGGGCAGTGTACAAATTTAATTTTTAAAAGTGCTTTTACTGCTGAAAACAAATTTTTTAAATCATTTCATCTTACAGCTTTTGTGGCATGTTAAGTACAGGATGTTATCAGAACTGCTAATTGAAAGACGTGTTGCTGATAGTACTTGAACATCAACTTGTTCTGTTGTCATTGAAATAATTATCTAAATATTGTTCCAAAGCTCAGAAAAGCATATGTTCTCCTTCTCTGCAGCACTCTTGGCAAACATGGGAATAGGGTGCTGTATGAATTTGCCTGAAAAATATGCATGTTTTGGAGAGTGCATTGTGTTTCCAATATACTATTGCCATATGAATAGCACAACTTCACTACTGTGCCACATTAGGCTGACAGTTTATCCACTTTTGTTGGTGACATGTTCTTCATAGGCAGGTGCAAGAATGTTCTAATAGCTGGATTTGAGATAATATCTCTCGACAAGAGCTCCCCTTAATCCTTACTAGTTGAAGATTGATTTTTGCTCTGCAGCATGAATAATCAGATTCTTTATTAAATTGTAAGGGCACTTCTATGGTTTATCAAAGATGGAAGTTTACACTGGCATTAACTAATTGGGATCCTTTTCTCTCCAAGCAGCAATCTAACTATGGCCTGATTTTTACTGTTATATAGCAATGATGACAGCTTCTCCCCCTTCCCAAGCTACACTATTCTGGATCTCAGGCCATACTACTCTCCACATATGTTGTCCACTGTGCTGGGACATAACACTTTCCACGTATATTTTCCATGAGGCATGAATAATTTGGTTAACGTTCCAACTATGAAAGTTGCATAGGTACAGCTTACTATGGGGGCTCATACTCCTTAACTATTTTAGATACGAAAAGGGTAAGATTGTGAACCAGGCCTTCCACCCTGCTCAGCAACTTCCTAGACACACAACCACAAAAGCAGACAAGGGTCTTCCAGGGACCCTTCCCATGACATGCCTCCTAACCTGCCCCCTGCAACATATGCAGGGATCCCAGCCTTATACCCCTAGAAGGGACCCTATGCAAAACTATGGCCAAGGGGAAAATACATGTTCACAAACTCACTCATGTACTCCATCTTCCCTGACAAAAAAGATTCTTTTGATTTCTGACTTAAATGATCCAATAATTGGCATGTATTCTGTGTGTGGAAAAGCTTCAGAAAAAATACCAATGAACTAAAGCATCAGTCGTCTTAAATCCAGGGAGGCCTTCAAGCCATTTTGGCTTGATGTGAAGTAAACACTTATTAAAAATAGATCATTTGAATCAGAATGCACTCATAGAGCTGAACATAGCTAGTCAAATGTTTATGTATTGAATATTTCAGTGTTGTTCAGCATTTGGGAAGGGGGCATTGCACTGCTGGCAAGTATCTGTGAAAAGGTTATTCACGTGAGCACTGCCAGAGGAAGGAGATTCCACATGTGTATACTTAGTTGGAAAGGTACTGAAAGGATGATGGAGCACATGGGTAAGAATATTGTTCCCATTTGTGCTCTGTAGGCATTTTCTTATCCATCATGTTCATAGGTGAGCTTGAGAAAGCTGGAGGGTGTGTGTGGCAGTTTTAATGGTGGGGCGGTGGTAGTATTATATAAGAGGGACCCCTTTTGCTTGCCACTCTGAGCCTTCCAAAAACTCTACAATTACCCTCCCTCAAAACGTAGTGATGAGCAATTTGCTGTTAGCCATATAAGTAGTCTAGCTTTCTACAAACTACTGTATTTTCAACGTATCTAAACCTATGATATTCTTATTGGGGATATAATTAAATATAATAGGCCCTTTCATTCTAAAGTTATTTTTGAGTTTAAATTCATTTATTGGATATGTTTGCTAATAGAACTGTTCACTGCTTTCCTACATGCATTCATTGAATATTTTTTCCCCTCTGGTTGTAATTGTAGCCCATTAGAGGGCTGTATGAAAATGTGTGTAAGATTAGGAAACTTGATGACAATATTAAGTATAATTTCAACATGCTGGTTGAATGTGAATATTTAATGATTTTGCTTTCAGTGTACATAATATGTTATGCTCATCCATGTTTGAAATCAAGCCTTTGAAAATGTTTTTTGGTGATGCATCTAATAAGTTCTTGGTGTGCTTAATGGGTGTGTTGCTGAGAGTGGTATTGTACTTTGATGGCTTTGATTCAGTAAAACATGCTAGATAATTGAGGTTTTGAGAAAATGAACGTCAAGCATGATTTTTTTTTCTGTTTCAGATATTGGATAAGTGTTTCAAATTATATGGCGACATTTTGACTCATTTAAGAGCCTATGATTATTCATTGGGCAATGGTTATCCATATTCTTATCTGTTTTCTTCCTGGAGCTTGGTTCTGTGCTAATTACAAATGGGACTTGAGCTCCAAAACACAGACTGGTAAATAGAGTTCTGTTTGCTTTGGGTAATAAGGTTTTGTCTGAAGGTTGTGATAGCATTTTGTGTTTAATGAGCTTAGTGAAGGATTTCAAATTTTATTGTAACTTGGATTAGAAGAAGAATATAAATACTGCAATTCAGTAATATGGGTTAAAAGAAAAATCTCCTGCAAAGCCTTAAAGACCAAAACAATAGTATTGGAGACTTAAACATTTTTATTTACAAGATGCTTAAAAAAAATCTTGCGCAAACACACACACACATTCCCTGCAAGCAAACAGATGTTAATTGACAACAGTGAAGGTCAGTCAGAACATGAGTGTTAAATTCATGAAAATCTTTGTTTCTAACTTGTCAGTCTTTTAGCAACCATAAATGACAGGGAGTTTGCAAACGTTGGTTTCATTGGCTTACCTCTATAGTTCATAGCCCTTTTTCCCTTGTTATCATTTGACTTTTCACAGACATTGATGTTCTGTATAGAAATCATGTATCTTGAACCAATCGTATTTAGTTGTGTTTTGGGCTTAACAGGGAGTGACCTAAATCTTGGGTGATGTGTGTGTAGCATTTTCTCTGTGTGATGAGGGTTTTTGTCCCACAAAACTGTACCAGACAGTGTTCCTACATTAAGCTTTTCTCTTAAGTACATGATTTCCCTGTGGCTACCAGGGACACATGTTGTAGCCAGAAAGGAAGAATTCTGGGGAGTGGCAAGTTGGCAGAATAGTGTTAGGGTGTCTACCATTTTCCTCCCTGAGCACCATGTTTGTAGAGGGCACATGAAGATTTTTTTGCTGCTTGTAAATCGGTCTATGGGTGGGAGAGTTGCAGTTACGCTGTGGCTGTGTGACTGCAATTGCTATGAAAATAGGCTTTTGGTAAATTTGACAGGTGTTATAATACAAAATCTTCCTAGTCTGGCAATACTGCATTTCAAAACATGATCTACACTCACTTACAATAATATTGAAAAGGTTTCATTGAAGTTGTGGTTTTAACTCTTGCATTGACTTCAAACTTAAAATGCTTCATCTATAGCATTGGACATGTGGGCTGAGATCTCAGCTGAGCTTTCAAGTTGCTATATTGTCCCACAATTCCCTGTTGGAGTTCAAGGAAAGTGAACTGTCTGGAATGACTTTTGCATGCCTGGCACCATATAGAGTTTGGAAACATAATTAACCTGTCTCTTGTGGTTGAGTTGCAGCATATGGTGGAGCAGGTGGCACTAGAGCCATAGTGGCATCATAATGATATTTCTTCTGTATTTTAACTTGTATGCTGTTTTGGGTTCTCCTTTTTCAACTTATTACTGCCCTGAACAAATACATAAACAAATTTCCCACCCTGATCACTCTCATAGTGGCATATGTTGTTCCACAAAGGGGAAAGAGGTCAGACATTTTGAGAAATGCTGAAAAGTTAGTTGGCACATCAAAGAAAAAGAAAGATGAAGTAAGTATAAAGGGATTGGGGATGAAGACATAACTTTTGATGGATCCAATAATAGAATAATGAATGGTATAGTTTTTGTAAAATATGCAGGGATTTATGATATGTAAAATGAACCATGGAAAGAAAAGAAGGGAAGTCATTGATATCTTAAGGATGTAAAATGAATATTTTAAATTGTAAAACAGAAAATTCAAAAAAATTCAATAAAAAAGGCATGGCTTCATCTTACTCCTACCTTGGGGTAAAGGGTGGCATATAAATAAAAATAATAATAATAAAAATAAAAATATATTGAAGGACAGGGTTTATAGTTGGAGATGCTGTGTAAATTGGGATTAAGAGTCAAAGGCCTGGTTGGCTAATGTATATTGGTTTAATATTGGCTTTGCTTAACAGACCCATATTGAGTTTTTCTTTAAGAGGTATTTGGCATTATTAACTGTTTCTTTTGAATTGTTCACTTTAAAAATTCGAACATAAGGTCAATCTAGTTTATTTCGAGCAAGACAGAAGTTGTTGGCAGCTAAATGAGAAGTTAAGAATAATGTTCCCCCAAACATTTTGAAAGGAAGAATCAGAAACACACATTAGTACACCATCTTCCACAATGCATCTAGTTTTGGGGGTGAGAAGAGAAAAGGCATAGGATAATAGTTTGTTTGACCCACATTTACCTATCTTGTTTCTTGCATTCACTGGCAGCTGTCTGCACTTGTGAAATAAGTTGCTAATTAAAACATGGTAGCACCTTTTATTTTCCCAAGGTAGATACATCCTTAGGATGCTTTAATTATGAGCACTTCTTGTCAAGTTCTGTTTCTTTGCTAAGTGCAGCATATAAATCTATGAGATTGCTATCCTAGATAAGGGTCTTCATCCGCTATAGTAATACAGTATAAAAGTACTTTGCTACTTCAGAATACACTTTGTCTCTTTCAAAAGTCCATATTATATCTGTACCTAAATACTGAATGTGTGAAATCCTTTCTTGGATTTCCCTAAGAACTTGTTTATTTTAATCTGGGATACCTTACTTGTGGATATTGTTAATGCGTAAGAGAAAATGAAGGGGTATAAACATTCAGCAAAAATGCACATCCTGCCTACTTTCTGAGAAACTAGAGACTAACAAGTCATAGTACTAAAACAATATTTTAAATTAAAACAAACCCTGTTAAGTCCATTCGTAAGAAACATTTAAAAATCCTCTCCAGTAATAAATTCAATAGTGAAGCCTAAATCCAACAGTGAAGCGAAGACAGAAAAAGAATAAGCTGAAGACCCTTTTGAAAAGCCATGTATTTACTACTTGTCTGAAATCATATGGTGGCAGGGTCTGACATGCCTCCCTTGGCAAGGCATTTGAGAGAGTGGGTTCCACCACAGAGAATGCTCTGGTTGTCATCAGCTGTGTCTCATGAGGTCAAGACATCTAGAAGAGGGTCTGAGATGATGGTTCGAACATGGGTGGGGTGGGGGTGGGGAATATGAAAGAAGGCTGTTTTTAAATTGCCCAGGTCCCAGGATTAACCACCCTGCAGTATTCCTGTTTTTTGTTAATTAAGCCACGCCTTGTTCTACCCCCCTCAAATCATTCACAGGTATAGAACGGTGATTCAGCCTTTCAGTTGCCTTTCTAGGATAGTTAGAAATGAGACAATGAGTTGATATAAAATAATAATAATAATAATAATAATAATAATAATAATAATAATAATAATAATAAATTATTTATACCCCGCTCATCTGGCTGGGTTTGCCTGGCCACTCTGGGCGGCCCCCAATTGAATTTTAAAAACACAACACAGCATTAAACATTAAAAACTTCCCTAAACAGGGCTGTCTTCAGATGTTTTTAAAAAGTAGGAAATAATAATTATAATTATATATAATTATATAAAGTATTGTTATTAGTATTAGTAAGTCATCAATGTATTGGCAACTGCATAGTTCTAATCTCTGCATGAACTCCCCCAGTGGCTTCATGTTGATATTAAGTAGTATGGGGATCAAGATCGAAACTTGCAGTATTCTTTAGGCCAGTTTCAAATGGGAAGAGGAGCAGCTTGCTTTGCTTTGCTATTTTATTTTATTTTATTTTACTGCCAAGATCACAGTAAAATACAAGAACATATAAATACAAAATGAGAACACAAAATACATAATAAAACAAAAACAAACCGGTAATCCCCCACCCACAAACACAATTAAAGGCTATAGAATGTTAATCAGCCAAAGGCTTGGTTATAGAGAAACATTTTTGCCTGGTGCCTAAAGATATGTAATGAAGGCGCCTGGTGAGCCTCCTTGGGGAGAGCATTCCACAAACGGGGAGCCACTGCAGAAAAGGCCTGTTCTGATGCTGTCACCTTCAGGCCTCTCAAGAAGGGCCTCAGATTATGAATGCAGGGTCAAGGTTGGTTCATATGGGGAGAAGTGACCCTTAAGGCATTGTGGTCCTGAGCTGTTTAAGGCTTTACTGGTCAAAATCAGCATTGGGCCTGGAAACTAATTGGCAGCCAGGCCTCCACCTATCCCTGTCCAGATAGGGCTCAGCTGGGCCACCGGCCAAAGGTGATGAAAGGCACTCGGTGCCACTGAGTCCACCTGAGCCTCAGGCAAGGGATTCAGACGTAACCCCATCAAGAGCAGGCATCTGCCCATTTATCTGGTATAGGGAACCACCCACTAACAGTACCTCAGTCTTATCTAGATTGACCTTTAGTTTGTTGGCTTTCGTCCAGTCCATTATCCAGGCAAGACAGCAGTCCGGCACCTCCACTGCCACCCCTGCAAAAGTAAAGGAGAAGCAGAGCTGTGTGTCATCAGTATATTGCTGACAACGTAGTGGTACTCTAAAACTAGCATTACCTTTTGGGTCTCATTTTTCAGATATGAGTCAAGCCACTTCAACATTGTGCTCCAATTCCTGTCGTTTCAAGATGGCCCTTCACTACACAACTGTTTTGAGGACCAAAAATTAATAGTTCTTCACAGCCATAGAAAGCTCTGCTGGACAGCACTGGCAAAGAAGTAGGACTTCTTTGCCACCATTGCTACATTTGCACACTAAATGAAAGAATGTACCAGTACTTGAGTATTATTTGTGAAGAAGTCTCAGACTGCCTTACCTTAGAGTTTGGATAGCTGTAGTTGCCCTTGCTTCCCTAAATTTTAGATCATACTGTGGAAATATTTTGCATAGAGAATATGCTAAATCATTTTCTTTGACCTTTCTGGTGTGTGTAAAAAGTAATACAGTATTGGGTGTAATCATCCATAATATGAAAACTAAACTCTACTCTATATAGCCAATTAAATTAATTTAAAGCTGCTTAATGTTATGAGACTGAAATTAAATTGGATTAATTGGGAAGATGCTTAAGGCACTAAAGCCAATTAATAATCTCACTTAATTTTTAAATTGCTCCATAGTTTTTCCAAGGCTGATGTTTCATTCCCAGCCTTAGTTTTAATTGTTTATTGAGTTTCCAGAAGAAGCAGATGAGTTAAGCATGGCTTCTGTTCAGAAGCTGTCACTGGGAAGTGGTTTATTTCATACTATTTGAGTTTTGGTATCTAATGCTTAAGTGAGAAGAAAATGCTGTGATCAGAAATAAACAAGGCTTGATGTTGTGAGTGCTGCAAGGAATTTTCAGCCTATAACAACAACTGTGGGACAAACTAGGATTGTTGTTGTTTTTACAGACACCTGCATATCAGAAATTAATTAAAAAGTGAATAAGCAAGCACAAGAACCTTTTCATGGAAAGAAGAAAACAAGACAATATGTTTGATTTTAAAGGCTCATAAAACTTCCCTACTATCTGTTACTGTGGTGGAATTTACTTGTGTTCTGTTTATAGTTTGCTGAATTTGATCAAAGACTAGATACAGTATACAGTGAGGTAGTCATTTTTCTGTATACATCAGCAGTATGCTGGTTATTCTAGCTCTCCATGTTCATCAAATTAGCTGTGTTATCATCAGACCTGAGGCAGTATATTGTGGAATAGACAGGCTGAGCTGTCATATCAGGTGTGTTCCTGCGTGGGAGGATACCAGTGGAATTCTGATTTGTGAGTTTTTGTTTGAAACAGCTAAATCCCCACAATCTGAACTGCTATGATTCGTGCTTGGATTGACTATTTGAATATAATTACTTGTGTGCAGCCATCCTGGAATGTGATTATCTCTCCTGTTTCTTCTTTACGTTTGGATTAGATTTCCTGGATTTCCCTCTATTTTGTTCCACCGCAGAACAATTGGGAATATAGGTTTTGGGGAGGGTTGCAGATTTTAAGATCAAGCACTGCACTGGTCCACTTTAAGAAGTAGTTTGGTTCCAGAAAACAAAATCTTAGTATGCTCAATTTTACAGGGGATGTCCTTAATTGAACAATCAAAAAGTTGTGCTAGAACAGTAAATATGAATGGTGTTGTTTTATGAGCACTGTTAAACATTGTTTTGGCAATCAGATGTTTTTATTGCAGGAAAAACCATGGATAAATTGTCCTTTTAAATATTTTGGGACAAGCCATCCAGAATTTACAAATGTTAGTATCGTAGCAGTGTATTCTAAGTCACTGTTTCACAACATTGAAGGACACAAGAGACTATAATAATGAGGAATGAAGGATTTTACTTATTTATTATTTATCAGATTTGTATACTGCTTGTCATCTGATGTTCACAGGGTGGTCAGCAGTTGTGTATTCTGTAGTTTTGCTGAGGGTTGAGTCATTAGTTGAGCCAGCAGTCTTTTCAGTTGATCAGCAGTGCAGGGGGGAGGATTTCCTCCTTTCTGATTTCCCTTCTGCTGTTTCCATCACTGTGTGGCTCCCTTTCTTGCCCCTCAGACTCCAAGTTAACACATCAAATACAGATAGGTCAGTGGGGGCCCAGTGAAAGCCAACCGCTTTTGATGGGGATTTGTGGTGATGTTGAGAGGAGGGAAGTACAGCGGTACCTCAGTTTACAAACTTAGTCCATTCTGGAAGTCCATTCTTAAACCAAAACCATTCTTAAACTGAGGCGCACTCAGGAGCTCCATTGAATCTGGAACAACAATCAAGAATACAAATCTTCTGCTTTTTTGTTAATTCACTTAATTAGTTAGGGCCAAACTTTACTGTTTGTCATATGGTGTGCAAGTTTTAAAATAAATAAATGGCTGACAGAGTGGTGAAGCTGTATTAGGATGGTGGTATGAGGGGCTTTAAGCTTTTCCCTCCCCACTACTGTCCCAAATAGAATGGGATGTAACTGGGATTGTGGAGTAGGCAAAGGATTAAAGCCACCTACCTTCTCCTTATGCCACAGTCCTAGTGGCTTTCACACACACCTGGCATCGGCTATTTGTGTGTGTGTGTTTTTTAAAAAATCTCCCATGCTGACTAACCACATAACCAATATTATGTCTTGTTTGGTCCTTGGTTTGCTGTTAACAGTATTGTTGATTTATATTTGGGTTTCCTAGGGAGGAAGGTGAATATCATGAGTATTGAATGTTGACGAGTTTTCAGACTTAAACCTATTATGTTAATAAGTTGTCTTTTGCATCTGTTTTTTATTTTTAGTTTGTATATTTTTAAAAAAATCAAGAATTTTATAATTTAATCATCATCAAATTTACAATTTGTGAATGATTATTGCTTGTCCAAATGAAAGGGGCAGGGATGTGTGTTCAGAAATTTTCTCCCCAGATGGGAAAGTAGGGTGGAACTTTCCAGATCTGTGTTGTAGTCCTCTAGTATTGGTTTAAGGCCGGCTTTTCTACGTGATATTAGGACCACTGATCATCCATGGAAGGCAAGTTTGTAAGTCTAAGCCAAATGCTACAAGGGCATTTGCCTTCTCCGTCCTCAGAATACTAATATATATGAATAACAAGGCTTTTTTCTGTTTCACAATTGAAAATGCCTAATTTTGCATAACAACAAGATGTTTTTTGTGTACTACAAACACAGGTAAGGTTGGAGAAAAGCTGGAGAGTTAAGCCAGTCTGGCATGTTACCAGCTTGGCTGTGCAGCTGTCTACACATCCACAAGGATAATGCAATGTGTATGCTTTCAGAACTGGAAAGAACTATGTTAAATCTGGACCTTTAAACACTCTTGCCACATGGTTCTGGCGTGGCTGAAAAAAAATCTGTGAATAATCCGCTTTGTGCAAATGGTCAATGCTTGTAAGAGAAGTATAGCAGTATTTTAGAGGATGACATTAAAATCGTTGTGGAAACAAGTTTGAGCATTTTGTACATTTGTGTGTGTGTGAAGTGTAATTGTCTTCTGTTTCAAGGTATGTATTATGTGTAGTCAAATGTATAGAGTTTGCATTGAAAGAAAACAAAACTGATGCTCAAAACCATTTTACCTTCTATAGGAAGTCTTCCATGACCTTTACCAGAGGGTATTCTAGAATTACATGTCTGGCAAAACATTCTAAATTGGATGCTGTGGGAAATATAATCACCTTGGTAATGAAACCCATAGAAAGTGGGTTCCACCTTGTCAATTGCAAGATGCCCAGACCTGTTTGTCAGGAAATGCCTGCTTTCCAGTGCCTCAAAGCATTCTCATTCCTATTTAGATAACAAAAACTATTTGGCACCCCAATAAGCAGTTCACATGCTAATATTTTCTCCTTCCCTTCAAGCAAGAGCCCTCCTTCCTTGTAGCTTCAAAAAAAATCACTTTCATTGAAACAGTATCATTGCTACCTTCCAGACGAAAACCACATAATAGTTCTTCAGTAAGAATGGGGGGGGGACCCTTCTCATAGGAAGAGTCTGACCTGGGCAGTAGGATCCTGCTGATTACTTGGATAGAAGTTTTGTTTAACCTTAAACTTTAATTGTCTTCCCTGTGACTGCTGCTGTTGCAATATATGCCATGGATACAGATGCAATCTGCTGAGGTGTTTTTATCCAGCAGCTGCCTTAGTGGGCTTATAGATCCATTTTCCTGACTCTACATGAGTACTTGCATTTATTTTTGGTGATTCGCAGTTTCTCATCTCAAAGATGGGTTAACCATCTGTGTTGGTTAGGTGTGGTTTTTTTGTTACTGAAGTGGTTCTGGCAAGTGAAATAGTTCTGATCATTTAACAAAACTGGAATCCTTTTCCTCTGTAAAACATGGTTGTGTGAATGTGTGATGAATGGTAAGGGGAGGGAGCCTTTTGCCTTGAATTCTGGTGCTTCTCCTAGCAACCATTGTGAATTACAGTGCATATACATTTGCAAAGGCGGTACAATGCACTGGTTTACAGAGCTCTTGAAAGAAAAACAATATACTGTACCGAGGGACCTGCCACAAACCATGTTTATATACTTTGCTTTTTTAACTATAAGGGTAATTACTTTCAGTCTCTGTTTATTTTAATTATCATTAGGTGATTAATATCTCATAGCTAGCTTAGTTTACATGCAGCTAAAATAATGAGCACTAGAAATATTTAATTTTGTCTCATGAGTCAGCCGTAAGTTAAAACAGCACAATTTACAATAAGCTTCTTGTTTGGCTCTGTCCAAGTCCTAAAGTATTAAATACTAAAGTGATCTCACCACGTTCCCAACCCACTTTAGCAAAGTGGGTTGGACTAGATGACTCTTGGGATCGTTTCCAACTCTAAGATTCTGTGATTCTATGAACCTGGACATAAACAGCACAGTAGAAACAAAACAGTAGGCAGTGGTGAAAGGCAGAACAGGTGGTGTCAAGGCTGCAGGTGCACAAGGCACATAAGGACAAACCACACAGGAAGAGAAAAGGATAATCTCAAATCTAAAACCTAAGCCAGATAGCAAGCTTCACTGGAGACTGAAGAGGAAATTCAGAGTCTTAGAGACTTGAGTTGGAAGGACAAAATACTAAGTGTGGATGATCCTCAAAATGTTCATTCTTAGTGGGAGGAAATGGATACTCCAGTATCACTAGACAGTGAAGAAGCAGTGACCACATCCTTAAATTTCTCTCCTGTAATACTGTTTGTGTCACAACTCTTGTGTGTGATGACTTCCAGATATTCAAATGTTATTCTAGTTTAAGTGCGGTCTGTCTATAAAATAAAGAATAGATCATTCCACTAGTTTGGTGTTCAGCAGTGGTGTTTAGGCATTGTACTGTAGCAGCATAAAGCATTTGGACATGGTTTAATTCCAGGGCTAGCCAAGAAGGAGCCCTCCAGAGACAATGCATTGAGAAGCAGGGAGCTCTTCATATCTATGTGCATGGTTACCCTGAAAAGTCTTGGTTTCATCTGGAAGTCTTTATCCCTTGGGCTATCACCTCTGTCGAGTCTGAGGACCCAGACGACTGACCTGCAAGGTGGAAAAGAAGCAATCTACAGGGGAAAATATCACGGTGGCTAAGCATGGCAAGGGTCTGGGTTGCTAGAGGCAAAAATATCTCTAGTTTGAATGTTGGAAGCCTTTTACTTATATGCAGTACAGTGGTACCTCGGGTTACATACGCTTCAGGTTACATACACTTCGGGTTAAGAACTTTGCTTCAGGATGAGAACAGAAATCGTGCTTCAGCGGCACGGCAGCAGCAGGAGGCCCCATTAGCTAAAGTGGTGCTTCAGGTTAAGAACAGTTTCAGGTTAAGAACGGACCTCCGGAACGAATTAAGTACTTAACCCAAGGTACCACTGTACAAGGAACCCTTTTAATACATCAACATGAAAGCTAACCTAGTACAGGAAAATCTATATCCATAAATGCAACTTTCAGATGTACTTTGAGTGTGTGTGTGAAACTTCCTGCAAACTATATAAGCTACTTTAAAAAGATACACAACTCTTGGCTACTAGGACAAGAGCACAACAAGGAAATAAAAGCTAGCGTGTGAATGTGATCTTCTCCAGCTACATGCTTGTCTCTTATAGATGTTCTTAAACGTGTTAATAATTTGGTGGGCTCTTGTGTTATAATTACATTCTAAGCTGCTTTATGCAGGCAGGGTATAAATTAAAGTACATGCAGTCAGAATTAGTAAACAAGCTTCATAAAATTTTAGAAGGTGGTAGGAGTTAAATGCAGCTCTGGAAGCATTTCATGATAGAAATACAAAGAGGGACTGACTGGTGAATCTGTTACTTCATTAGGAAGATATCCTATGTAATTCTGCTTCAGAAATACTAAATTTAGGCCAAGCTTTAGTAGGTTATTTCAGTATAACTGTAAACATGCTGCCTAAATACGGTACTGTAGAACAGGAACAAAACAGGTTTTGTTTGAAGAAAATAATATTTTTTTGCTTCCTTTATACAAACACTAATTATTGCTCTGAATTGCAACACATGTTCACTTTCAAATGATCATTGAGAGAAATAATTTAGGAAACACTAAGATGGGCCATTCAGATCTTTTGTGATATTGTTTGAGAGTGGTCTGGCTAACTCCGAGATTGCAGCTGATTAAAATGGTGAAAAAGAGATGTATCAAGAAAAGAAACTCGCTTGTTTGGCTTAGTGAAGTTTTTTGTTTCTAGGTTGTGCATGAAGAAGCAAAAGTGTGAATGTGAGAAGCAATTTAATCTTATTTTAGTAAACCTGTTTATTTAGTTTCATATGCTTTTGAAATTGCTACTTTTACATTTAACAAAGAATTTATTGTCTCTTCTCCATCTTTTGCTAAGGAAGTCTAGTCTCCTTGCGTAAGCATCTTCGACTGCAGAAAAATGACACATGCAATTGTATAAACAGTATGTCTTTACTTCTTGTATTGGAGAGTTCTCCCATATGAATGCTGCCATTTGATTATTATTTTTAGCACAATACCAAAGGAAAGTGGTTAGAAATACATGAAAATATTCCACATCAGTTGTAGAACTGTATTAAGAGTCCATCAAAATATGAATGCATTGTGGTGTGTTGTATCTTAAACAAGGATGTGATCTCTTATTAAAAGACAGAGGCCCTAGTTTGTCTTTGAGTGGAAATAACGATACAGTGGTACCTTGGGTTACATATGCTTCAGGTTACAGACTCCGCTAACCCGGAAATAGTACCTCGGGTTAAGAACTTTGCTTCAGGATAAGAACAGAAATGGTGCTCCGGCGGTGCGGCAGCAGCAGGAGGCCCCATTAGCTAAAGTGGTGCTTCAGGTTAAGAACAGTTTCAGGTTAAGAATGGACCTCCGGAACGAATTAAGTACTTAACCCGAGGTACCACTGTACTAGTGCCAAAATAGCTTGCAATAGAAAAGAGAGTGTCAAAAGTCTTTTGATCTCGTCTGTCATTAAGTGTCTATGGCATAAAATATCCAGAGTGAGAAAGATAATGGAAGTGAAGTAGGATGGTTTTTGTTTTTTGAGGCCACTTTCTCTTTTGAGTTGAATGACAGTTGCCAGTTGCACAGAGGAATTATGATGTTGCTATCTTAGAGTTTAATGACTTCTGCATTAAAACACTTGCCTGGCACTTAAAAGCCTTATTATTGCTTTTTTATCCTGCCATTTCTCAAAGGAATTCAGAACTTTCAACTTTTCTGATAATAAATTAAGCAAAGATAATGTGACTTGCTCAAAGCCACCAGGGAGTTTCATAATTGAATTGGGGTTTGAAACTAGATTTCTCTTATGCAAGGTCAAACACCCTAGCCAGTGCACTAGACAGGCTTGTAGTTCCATGTTGTGATCAGGCTGGTTATTATTTCATAGTGCTTACCTGGGCAGGCATCTATTCAGTTACATAAGGTGTTGTGGAACTTGAGCCAAGAAATTGGCTGTTGGAAAATTAATAGGCTAATATTATAATTGGGGTCTAGGGCTGATAGTCACTTGCCTAATGTCAGCTAATGAGTGAGAGGAATCAGGATTTTAAAAATTTATATTTCTGCCAAAAAAATTGCCAAACCACACATAGACAGAGTTCAGGTTGGAATATAAATCACCAACAAGCAGTCCTCCCTGAATGTCCATGCATAAGACCATTATAAAGGGGGCCCATGGGGGGGCAGCTGCCCTCCATAAGTAAAAATGAATACAAATCTGAGGTTCTGCCACCCCTAAGAAAAGCCACCCCCCCTTAACAAAAATCCAGGCTACTCCCATGCCCCCCTCTGTCCTACTAGTAGAAAGGTATCTATTTAAATGTTTTGTTTGTAAATAGAACACATTTTATTTATATATATATTATAATTTTTACAAAATACAATTACATAAAATGGTAGGAACATAATTAAATATTGTTGAAGCAGAAAAACATGGAATCATGGAGCTGGAAGGGACCCCAAGGGTCATCTTTCTAGTGCAACCCCCTACAATGTAGGTAACTTAGCTATAAAACATCCATGACCGATGGCCATCCAATCTCTGCTTAGAAACCTATAAGGAAGGAGAGTCCAGAACCTCCCAAGGCAGATCAATCTTCCATGTATTATAAAAAGTAAACAACTCTTATTCAACCCCAGTTATTTAACTCAGAGGGGAAAATCTACAGAGACAGTCCCAAAGGAGCACAGGGAGTTCTGTATATGTGGGAGAATTTTTTTAAGCAAGTGGTCCTCACTGACCTGGAGCAAAAAGATATTGTCATCTGGAGGAGCCCTAGCTGCCCAGATAAAACACTATAAGTCCCACACACTCTTACCCGGGAGTAATGCCCATTGAACTCAGTGTGGCTTTCTACTGAGTAGACACTTCATTATTTACTAGATACAAGTCAGCAGCACCAAATGATCCCGCTCAGCTAGGCAAAAGGGTGTATTTCACCCTGCTCCTTGTAGAGCCGGGTCCATGCTACCTACGGGCCCTGTGTCCCTCAGCTACATCTGAAGACCCTTATCCACTAGGTCCTGGGGTGGATTACACCCTGTGCCCTACAAGGTTAGGCCCATGCTGCCACCAGACCCAGCACTGGTGACAGCAGCAAGCAGCTGTGGCTTGCCCAGCCCTACCCACTTCCACCCCACCACCACACTTACCTGACCTGGGTGTTCTGGATCACAGGCTCTACTGGTCAAATCGGAAGCTTCAGTGATCGCCCTCTCACCGGAAACAAGCCAAGACTGCACCAAGAAAATGGTAAAAAGGAGTGCTAGGCCCTGGTGGGCCACCCCTTGCCTGCTTGTGATTGGCCAAGTTAACCGTCCAGGGGTTCTTTAACTCCCCACTCCCCTTTTAGCCAGCCAATCAGGATTTTTTTTTTCATGCTTCACTTCCCTCTGTGGCCCCCTAGCCTTTTGCTGTGCCCCCCCCCATTTACATGATTTTCACCTGTGCCCCCCTTGGAATATCCTAGGGGGCCCCAGTGGGTTGCATGGCCCCCGGTGGGGAAACACTGATTTAATCCATTTGCAAAAAGTAGCAGTGAATCTGCTAAGATTTCTTGCCATCTCTGCAGCAATCCTGGAGAGATCCCATTACTGCATAGGTAAAACTGATAAGAGGTTTGAAATCCATAAGAGTTTCACTGATGTTTGTGGCCTTTGGAGTGGCAACTAAAAGCATAGCATTTTGTGTTTAAAGGCTGCCATAATTAGTAGTGAAACTGAAAATCTCTGCTTTTCTGTAGCCACTTAAGTGAAGCGTCTTGTTGATTTTACCCATCCTCAAAATCTGCATCGGAGCCTCTTTCAGCAGTTCTCCCATCCTCTGAAGTGTGAGAAATGGTAGCCCAGGAGAGGACGTTTTTGTAACAGCCCCTAAATTGGGCATCTTGTTCCGCTGGTAGCATCTTCATTGTACAGCCTCAAGATGCATCTCTTTATACCTTGGCCTTTGACAGTTCAAGTATTTTCTTTTGTGGGACATACCTCTTTTCTGAATTTATATTTTTCTCTTACATTTGGAACATTTTTATTTATATTCTAACTGTAATGATTTTATGTGTCATTGTTTTCTATTGCTGTAACCCTGTACCTTATGGAGAAGGGTGGGTAAGAAATCTTTTAAAATAAATTAATAAAGCATATATATATATATATATATATATATATATATATATATATGCATGCCAGTTCATGAAAGAGCATGGAACGCACCACATATCACTGGAAAATTATACAACTATTTTGTATAATTGCATAAAATCGGTTCAGATTACCCTTTCCATCTATCATTATCTTCTGTATTTAAATTTGAAAGTCAACAATTTCAAATAACCTTAAAACGCCTCTGTGTCTGCTTTTACTAGATATGCTTTTTACTAGATATGCTTTCCTTAAAAATCAGTATATTCTTTCAGCTGTCTGATGCAATTTTGTTTTTCCTGTTAAAAATGAAATTTATTGTATTGTAGGAATCTGTTACTTTTCAGAAATGTGTTCTCCATGGTGTGGCATTGGTTTCATACATCCAACTGTTTATCCTCTAGTCAGCACTAATGTTTCAAATAGTTTGTGGCATTCTGAGCACCAAGTGAAAGATTTATTTTCTCATAGCAGTGACTTTTATGGAGGCATGAAATGACCCAGCCACACATTGTCACATGGTAGAACAGGATTCTAAATGTAATCTTCATCTGAAAAATATTGTACTCTAAAAGAAAATGATTGGATTTTGTTATAGGGCGTTCTTTAGATTAGAAAATCTGCATTCCTTCTGAAAGTAATAGTCTGTATGCAAAGTCATCCTCACAGAAGCTAGATGTCTAGTATCCTAACCATGTGCCCTAACTTAAGGCCAGCTGTTTCAGAATATGGCTGTGCTTGCTGAGGGAAATTGTATTCCAAAATGTTGGAGGGCACCAGGTTCATGAAAGTTGCTTCAGACAGAACAAATGTGAGAGAAACTCCTCTGAGTTCTTGATGGGAGTAATTTGATAGTACATTAATTAACTGATCTATAAAAATATGTCAAGGAAATAAACAACTATCTGACTTTTAGAAAACATCTGAAGGCAGCCTTGTTTAGGGAAGTTTTTAATGTTTGATGTTTTATTGTAATTTTAATATTTTGTTGGAAGCCACTCAAAGTGGCTAGGGAAACCTAGCCAGATGGGTGGGGTAATAATAATAATAATAATAATAATAATAATAATAATAATAATAATAATGTGGTTTCTGTGTTAGGATAGCTTGAATGGAGTTTCTGCCGGGCTCTTCACCCAGTAAGAATAATTACAGTGGTACCTCAGGTTAAGAACTTGATTCATTCTGGAGGTCCGTTCTTAACCTGAAACTGTTCTTAACCTGAGGTACCACTTTAGCTAATGGGGCCTCCCGCTGCCGCTGCACGATTTCTGTTCTCATCCTGAAGCAAAGTTCTTAACCCGAAGTACTATTTCTGGGTTAGCAGAGTCTGTAACCTGAAGCGTCTGTAACCCGAGGTACCACTGTACTCAAATGAAGCTCCAAAGTATACTGCTATGCCTGAGGAAGAGAAACCTTGGTTGGCATCCATTGTCTCGGGAGACAATGGAGAAGTGTGCCTTTGGAGGTGAGGTCAAGTTGTTGGAAGGCCGCAGCACCTGCTGTGGCTGTAGAGACCAATGTGGGAGAGACATGTTTTGTTGCACCTGGGGCAGATTAAGACGTCCAGCTGTGCTACTGCAGATGCACCATGGCGTTTCTTTTATCTGAGCTCCTCCCAGCAGTCCTTCCTCCTCTGGTCACTGCTATGGGCACACATATTTGACTGCCTGTCTCCAGGCACAGCACACGGCAGGGTTGATGTTGTTAGCCTTCATGTCTTGTTTGCAGAAATCTTTGGAACACAGTGTGGCAATTGGACTGGTGTCAGAAGCCAGCTCTCTGTAAAGCATGTCACTGGGGATCCTGGCATCTTGCAAAGAACTTAATTGTTCAGTGCTTAGCCTTGGTGGTTGTATTTCATTTATACAGCATGTATTGTTAGTTGTATTGTGGACTTGATGAACAGCAGCTTTAGATCAAATCCAGTGACCTGTTGGAACCTGTGTTCTCCATTCCTGTTTGCAATTCATTTTGTAGTAACACAGTGCTAATTATGGTGTTTTGTTTATGAATGATTGCAGTTAGTTGTATGTATTCTTGAAGGCTTTCATGGCCATGCATGAACTGCACACACCCCTCCCCCCGCCCTTTGCCAACCTACACAGCAGTAGAGCAGTACAGTGGTAGCTCAGGTTAAGTACGGTACTTAATTTGTTCCAGTAGAGGATACTCTTTGAAAGGGGAGAAGATAAGTCGCTTGAAATCATCTGATTGCTTCATTAGGTGACTTAGCTTGAAGATGGAGAGAACTGTAAGACTTAAAGAATTACTGTAACCAGGACTATTTCAAAATACTTCACCACTACTGGTAATTCTAAAAGGACAACACACTGTGTGGTTAGTAGTAGTAGTAATTCTCCCATTGTGATGGAGTATTGGTTACCAGCAAGTACCTTGAGCAGCTTCATCAGGTGTGGTTCAGCATGTTGATGCCATTTTCCAGACAGATGTTCCAAAAAGAAGTATTAGCCTTATTTTTGAAGAGATTTGTTTCTGCAGAGACAATGTTTTCCTAGTTGGATTTTATGAGATTAGATATGTTTAAGCTGTGGTATTACCTCACTTTTTTCCAAAGGCAGGTTCTACATTTTTTTTACACACTTGGGGGGAAAATAATAATAAAAACCAGGCATTACTGAGACAATGAATGATTAATGTGATAACACCCTGAAAAATGCAGTTTCTGGTGCAGAAAAACAAAAAACTCCACGAGAAGACTATATATTTTTATTCAGAAGCAAAAGTGTCCTGTTGTCAGTACAGTTTTACAGTGCTTATGCGAAAAAGTTCCTTTACAAGTGTCATAAAACTGTTTGCAGGTGGGTAGGGATCTTTGGTCTGACAGTTTTCGTCATTTTTTAGATGTTGACAGTATCTGCTGATATTTCTACACATTTTTGCAGCACACAGGTAATGTACGGTATAGGCATCCAGTCAGATTTTCAAAAAAGAGTAGCATTGGTGTACAGGATTTTTCTCTCCTTGATAAGAAAAAAACAGGGATTCTTTGAGAGCAACGGAAAATTGTTAGGTAGATAAGTGTGGATATAGTGATAATAAGCTCATTCTAGCTTAAACCCCTGAGTCTGAGATATGCTTCCTCTCTTCCAAGTTTTCTTTTAAGTGCTGGTGTTTTCTTAAAAAAAAAAAAAGTTATTTAAACCTATGATTGAAAATCTGTTCACTTCTCAATTCCTCAGCTTTCAAGCACTTGTAATGTCAACTAGAGAACATCTGAAATTGACATCAAATCTTCCAACCTAGACAAGACCTGAATTTCTAATTTAAAGAAAGAAGTGTGGCAGGACAGGGGGGAGGGGGGGAGGAGAATGGTCACATTTAAAGCATTAAATAAATCAGCTGAAAAGAAAGCCCCAAAGGGAAGAAACACAAATTATTTCACATTATAAGTCACCTTTCAGAGTTTTAATTGACAGATAGGTGCTTCAAGGTTTGGAACTGCATGAGTAATCAAAGTATATGTGGCTAAGATTTAAAATGAAGATCTTGAACGCTTGTGGTTATTAAAGATCCCATGGTGCACTCTGCAAGATTAGCAGAGTTAATTCCTATATCCTAGCCAAATTCCTATTATAGGTAATTGCGTTCTAGCTGTCTTTATTCTCCTTACAGCTTTAATTGGAGTAGAGTACCTTATACACAAGGAGGGATGCGGGTGGCACTGTGGGTTAAACCACAGAGCCTAGGACTTGCTGATCAGAAGGTCGGCGGTTCGAATCCCCCACAACGGGGTGAGCTCCCGTTGCTTGGTCCCTGCTCCTGCCAACCTAGCAGTTCGAAAGCACGTCAAAGTGCAAGTAGATACATAGGTACTGCTCCGGCGGGAAGGTAAACGGCGTTTCTGTGCGCTATTCTGGTTCGCCAGAAGCGGCTTAGTCATGCTGGCCACATGACCTGGAAGCTGTACGCTAGCTCCCTCGGCCAATAAAGCGAGATGAGTGCCGCAACCCCAGAGTCGGTCACGACTGGACCTAATGGTCAGGGGTCCCTTTACCTTTACCTTATACACATATGTCTATTGAATATTCCTTAGCATTTGAAAGACATTAGTATAGAAATAGCAGAGGAAATTGAACAGTTTTTCTTTATATACGCCATCTTTATTGTTGATTTGTTTAGGGTAAAAATAATTTTATTTAGTGTAACTGAACTTAAAGACTTAAGCCTGGCAAATGCTATTCATATTAAACTGACTGCTGTATAGAATCTTTTAGGCTTGATTTTGAACAGGTGATACATTTTGCTTGGCTTCCTCTCATAAACCTCATGAAACCTAAACGTTGGGAAGACTGAAACAGAGTATTAAGAGGTGCTGGTTCACTAGCAAAGGTCTTTACCAATTAGTATGGAAATCATGTTAAGTCACAGTTTTTGGGATGAAACTGATTTTATTAAAGAACTATTATGACTTTCTCTACCAATCAAGATGTGAGAGCCTGTTAATGTGCATGATAAAAATTGAAGTAAACATTGAATTTCACCTTCCTGACACATTTAATATTTAACTTTTAAAAAGGAAGAGATGATAGTAGGAAAACGAACATCTACCATTAGAGTAACTGAAGGCTTTGCTTTGTTAAGCCTGAAATCTGCTTTTAAAATTTGCTTTATCACAAGAGGGAAACTGCAAATGAGCAAAGCAAACATTTGCAACAAATATTAGTGTACAAAACTTGACCATCAATCAGAAACTCTTCCTTTATTTTGAACTGTGGAAATATTTGCCAGGTTGGCTGAGATTACAGGGATTGGTTAAGTGCCAGCAATCTCTGGTCCCATGTTCCAACTTCCCTCCTGTACCCTCTAGTGTCAGGGCTGTGGATCTAGTTCTGTCTTCAGCATCACTTTGGAAGTGGCTGCACCTTGGTGTGTGGCCTCAGTCACACTCAGCTCAGAGTAGCTCTGAGCCACATATGAGGGAAAGGGAGCCAAGCCTATCTAAGTCTCTGCTTGGGTGTTCTCTGCAGTGGTGACTAACCCCATCACTTTCTTAGTCATCATTGTCACCTAAAGGGGTTGGAGGGAAACCCACAGAAAAAAATATAAATCCACATTGCTGCTTGTTTTGGTCTCCCAGGACACTCTGTTACTGCCTAGTTGGAGTAGTAAAGTGAAAATTACACTTTACATTTTCTCATATATATATTTTAAGGGGGAGTTCAGTAAATGCAATTAGTGATTTCTCCCATTTCTAAAAACTATCTCCCATTGGATAAGGTTATTGTGCTCTGAATTTGGTTTTCAGCCTATGTGACTGGAAAAGAAAACAGATGAATATAATAACCTGTTTAAAAGTAAGGAGACTGCAGTTTGATGAGAGACCTAGATGCTGGGGAGAGAACCATAATAAGTTTGGTTTTAAACAGGAGGGAGAGACAGTGATAGGGTGCCCTCCCAACTAGATGAATATATGAGGAAGATAAAAGGTCACCCAAGTTGATGAGAGCCAGTTCTGTTTCTCCTTGCTGGAATCAAATGACCACAGACTGGTGCTTTAGCTGGATGAGGTCCAATGAAGTTGAATCTTGACAAGTTGGAGGTTCTGAGGGCTGATAATTTTCTTGTCCTTGAATTGGGTAGGCAAACTTTTATAAATGGGGGTGCATTCCTCTTGAAAGAGCAGGTACATAGTCTGGGGGTGTTTCTTTATCCAGCTTTGTCAGTGGTGACTCAGGTGGCCACTAAGTTGTTTTTTCAGCACCTCCTGAAGACCTTCCTCTTTGAAGAAACCTTTTAAGTAGAGATCATTCCCAGTTTGCATTTGTATTGGAGTTGTTTTTAGATGTTTTTGTTGATTTTGTGTGTGCTTGCTTTCCTCAGTACCTTAGCGAGGAAGAGTGGGATATAAATTTAATAAGCAAGTGGCAAGGAGCAGCCTTTGTTTTGTCCCCGTAGCTCATGTGCTGGCAGCTTAGAGCTGTACTTAAAGATGATGGCAGAAGCTTCAACTAGTGCAAAATGTAGCTTCTCATTTGTTAATCAGGGTAGCCTGCCAGGACTATGTGACACAGAATAATGAGAGCTGCACTTGCTCAGTATGCTACTGGGTCAAATTTACTGTGCTAGTGATGATCTATAAAACCCTCTACAACCTGAGACCTAAATACCTGAAGATGCGGCTCCCCTTTGACCAACCTGTCCATGTGCAGGGTTAAGCCTGAAAGGCTCTTCTTGTTTCCCTACAGCCAGGTCAGGTTTGTTTTGTAGCAGGGTGGTTAAAGGCTTTCTCTGTGGTGCTGCCCTGGCTATGGAATGCCCTCCCTTTTGACGTATGGCCATCACCATCTCTTTTAAGGTTTCATTGATAACTGAAGACACTCTCATTTTGGCAAAGGATTCTGACTGATGTAATAACTTTAAATGAGTTGATGTTGTGATTGACAATTTATTCAGTAAATTTGCAGTTGTGGAGAATTGTGCATAATAATCCATCAGATAACAGCCAAAGAAGTAAGCCTTTGTGTAAGCGAAGATTTCTACAATTTAGCTTTTAAGTTTTGCATTCTGAATTTCAATTGTGCTAAGAGCTGTGTTCTTGGTGAAATTAGATCACCTGCTGCTCCAAAACTCATATTTTATACTGTGCAACTTATTGTCAGGGTTTGTCAATGAAAATGGGAAATTTCACAGTTATGGTTTCCAAGCCACCCTATCTGGTTACCTATCTTTACTTATTTATCTTATTGTATCTTTTTCCTCCTGTTCTCTTTCTTTCAGTCTTAAACTTTAGTGTTGCAACAAATTAAATGTGTTCAGAATAATTTTGACCAAGTCATTGTTGTTCAGAAAAAACAAGCTGATATGAAGGGTAGTTGGCTGAGGCTGAAGGATTTTTCATTCAGAAGTGCTGCTTCTTTGTTAAAGGAACATGCTGTAAGGAAATAGGAAGGTATGTTTCAATGTTAATGAACTTGCCTTAGTTGAAATAAAGTAATTCATCAGCTCATGCTTTGATTGCAGCTCAGGACATGAAAACATCTTTGATGTTTCCATTAATTCTAGCAGCTGATTCTTAAAACATAGTTGCATTGACCTTATTAATCTTTCTCTACATTGTAGTCCCGCTTTCTCTTATTAATGTTTTACATTTATATTGCAATTGTTAGTGTTCATGATGCGCCATCGCTTAAGGAAGATCTTAATTTTCTTTTGGATAGTGGGTATCTTGAGGAAAAGGCAACAAATTGCCTGATGTTCTTTGTGGTTTCAGTGCAGGTGTATTTGGGAAAAAAGAAAAATGGGGTGGAGAGAGTCAGGTCCTCAAAGTGGTACTGAAAAAAATATGTAATGTATTCTAGTGAAGAACTTGAGGGACATTGAAAGAACTATACAAAACAAATAACTAATACAGATTATATGGTGGAGCAGGGTAGAGTTGATAGGAGTAGCTGCTAGTGCTTTCCCATTGCCTTCACCTAGGCAAGACAGTTGAGCTGAGTTGGGTTGTGAAATAAGGAAAGCTGGGCTGATAGCTCTGTCAGGAATTGTCTTGACCAAGCATCCCTCATGGGCAATCTTGTGTACTAATTATTTTGGATAGCTGATATAACAAACTAAGGGTACAGCTATGGGGCCCCATAATAGTACCTGAAGTTCCTAACCTGTGTGTGGTTGCCCTTAAGGCATGCTACATATATTCTATCCCTAATCCCTAATCCTAATCCACTATGTTATGCTGATGGTACTGTATCTTTATGTTTTGATGCGAGAATAGTGATACATTAATTAAATATACACATTAGGTTATCATTAACTAATTCTTTCCTAGATTAACTAATCCAAATAGTGTACTCTGCTTTAGACCAAGGTTATAGCCACCAATGTAAGGATCCCTGTGCAGGCATAAAGGAATACTGTAGTTTGCACCCCAACAAATGAAGAACACTGTATGCTCCCAGAAGTAGCTCTGCTAAACCTTCTGTTCAAATATTCAAGGACATTTCAGTAAAAAATCTGATGAAATATTTGGCTTTGCCCAACATGTCTTGAATGTTATGCTACATTAGTTGCAGTGGCCAACACTTCAGTTTGCACTAATGCACAGTCCTGTAGAATCAGGCTTCTCATAAAACGAACAGACTGCCTTCTTCCTTAACAGCCTCCCTCCCTCCTAAGATCTCTGAAGAGGCAGGCTGTTCTTTGTCCTGATGGTGGCTGAGGTGCAGCTGGGTTGGACGCAGCAGAGGTCCTGCTCTGTGGAACCTAGATTGTGAAATGTCTTATCCAGCAGAGGTCTGTTTGGCCTCCTCTTTCTTTGCTTTTTGCTGTTTGACCAAGACTTTTCTATTCCAGCAGGCATTGATTTGCTGGGTTGAGGATTCTTTTGTAGCTGACCCTCTTGGGTATTTTTAGTTTCCTTTCATCTGCTTCACCTAGCTCTTTTTGTTTGCTTGCTTGGTTTGTTGTGGATTATTTGATGAATTCATTGGATTTTGTTGAAGGCTGTGAGTGTTGCAAATGCAATGGAAGGATGAGACATGCATATTTAAATAATGAACATAGAACACAGCTGGAGACAGCAAGTTTAGATCCTTAAACCAAGCCAACTTTCACTTTTTAGGATTGGTTATTTCAAATTGGAACCATGGCAATGAAAAAACTTCTGAGCTCTTTTGCATTTGTTGCATGTGTCTGTTTTTCCATGATTCCAGGAACAAACTGTACTGTTCTGGTGAACCCCACTCCTCTGTTTGAAGTCATATGGTAGATTTCTTGCTGTAATGCAAGAAAATACAGCTTGGATACTAGTTAAGCAGGTTGCCTTGCTCCAAAGCCTTGCACATTTTATTTCAAGGTGGGTTTTTGTTTTTTGGCTTGGCATGTGAAAAGGGGACCCTGTGGGGGAAAAGGTTTGTGTCTAGTTAATAAGAGAATACCAAAGGCAGCTGTGCCAAAGTAATGTTCTCATGTTTGTCTACGCCACTCCAGATATGAGTTTCATTTCCACACCTGTATGTTGAGACTGCTGTGTGTTTCATTACCAACTTACACATTTTCAATTTTTGTGTTGCCAGGCTTGCAGGCAATTTAAGATTTTATTTTATTTTTAAATCAAATCAGTTCAGTATAAACCTGCAGATTCCACACACATACACAAATCACTTGGTTGCTATTTAGTACAGGTATTGCTGTATTTTTAATGCAGAATCCATTTCTTAACATTTGCATGATAGGAAGGTGCAGCTTTTTCCAGCATGGAAATAGATCAAGAAATAGTTCATCTGTTGAAGATCTGCCTGCTCCGCTGTTAAAATAATATAGAAGTCATCCTATGTGGAAATGGTGTCCAATCTACCCAGTGCTGGAAATATAATGCAAAACCTTGGGTGCCAGCATAATTGTTTTAAGCACCTTGATTTCTTTAGGCCCTGGTTTAATTACAATTAGCTTGCTTGTTTTGCTGTGTCTTCTATTGGAGCAGCTATGAGCTATGCTGCCATGCATGTTGTGTGCAAAAAATTCATATGGTATTCCTGTCGGTCGAAATGTTGCATAGAAACACTTAAAGCTATTTCTCAGCCACATCAGTGCAATCACCTCAGCAGAAAGTGAAATACAAGCAGGGAAAGGTTACTTTGGTAAAGATCTGGAGGGGTGGGGTAGTGTCAGCTTTGTCATTTGGCCTACTTTAACTACTACTCCCCGCTCCCACCATAAAATCATAAAAATAATAATGTTTCTCAGCTTTCCTGGACTTCAGTGCAAGTGAGAAAATGCTTCCCTTCCTCCAAGCCCTCTAGCAAGCACCAGAAAGTTTAACTTTACTCTGCCTTGGCAAGGTGGGAAAGGTTGGATAAATAACAGCAGAGGAGTCTTTTTGGAAGGCTTCTCCTGACTATGATGGAAGCGAGAGCTTATTGAAAATCCTCCTCCAGGAGGGCCTGTAGCGCTTCCCCCTGGTGAGATGGTAAGTGGATTTGTGGTCCCCTTGTTTTATAGCATGTGGGGTTCACTCTCCCACCACCAATGCCAGCTCATTCTGCTTCACTGGAGGATGTTTGTGAAACTTAACTCCTAGCTTTTATTTGGGGAGAGGAGGGGGGTTGCTCATTGAGTAGTATTGGGTGCTACTGTTGGGATGAGAGGGCTTAAGCCATCCTGGGCATCAGAAGGCATAATGCTCAGTTGTTAATATCAGTTATTATGAAAAACCATAAATTTTACTTCCAGACCTATGAATATAAGATGTTTTCACTTAAAACTTGAGGAAAACATTAATGAAGTTCTCATTCTGCTAAAACACATGGCAATGCCTCTGTAACACACTGGTTTCTGGAACACAATTATAGTAGGCCCATAGCTGTTTGCCGTTGGACTGAAGCTGTGTGTTTTTTAATACATTTGAGTTGCACAGTACAGCTAGTGTTGCTGTTAAAAGAGGACAAATGTGAAGTTTCTTCCTTGTTATTTTCCTATGTCACAAACTGTGTAATGAGAGAGAGTTGCCAGCTCATTATTCTATGGAGAATCTTGAGTTTTAAGATTTTGTCATGTTTGACTGACACATGGAGAATGCTGATATAATTGTAACACATATGCTTTGCTTATTTATTGATTTCATACATATATATCAAGAAAGAAAAATATAAACCATGATGTTAGTATCCTTCTTTAGAATAATGCAGCAGAAGGGTTTGGCTTTGCTCTGCTCTCTTTCACTAAATCGTCTATCACTTTTGCCACTGTTACATTTGTGCCATTATTCATTTCCCAAAAGGGGAAAGAGAGAAAAGCAGCTGAAACAGATGTTTTTAACAGAGACATGGTCATCAAGGAAGGAGTTAACTGCTCCCCGCAAATGAACACTGGATCATCTTTTCAGCTTGAAACCACCTACAATACTAGTATTTTTCCTGATGGATGGGAATGGTAATTTAGATGTGCATGCTAGCTTTTAAAAAGCAGTTCATTTGAACTTGAACATAACATGCAGTTTTATCTTAGAGGTGTGCCTAAAACCAGAATTCGTATATTCTATATAGCAGGCACCCCCAAACTCAGCCCTCTAGATGTTTTGGGACTACAGTTCCCATAATCCCTGACCACTGATCCTGTTAGCTAGGGATGATGGGAGTTGTAGTCCCAAAACATCTGGAGGGCCAAGTTTGGGGGTGCCTGCTATACATAAAGGGATGAGTATCCATGATTTGGAGAAAGCATGAGGCCTTGAAGAGAAATAATAGTTTGAATTGATAGGTAAAAGAGAAGTGTACATGACACAATTTTTATTATTGTTGAAAACATTTTGTAAGATTTAGAATATTATTTCCCCTTTCCTCAACATAATTTGTTACAGTTAAAATACTGCATTTGATTCATTGCTTCATTTAAGAGTAAACAAGTTATGGTCCCAAATCACCAAATAGACTTCCCCATAGAAATGTACATGGAATTCTAATTTTCATTACCAGCCAACAAATTATACACCCAAAAAAGGTCTCGGAATAGTATACCTTTAATGTAATGGGTCTTAAGCATTTGAGTGTTTATCCATGACCTTTTAGTGTAGGATATTCTGAATTCAATTGGTTTCATTCCAGGGAGGTAAGAAAGCATGATAAAGGTCAAAATACTTTGGTTTACAAGGTGTTCTGCCCTCTAATTGCATTTCTTTAGCTTCTGTTTTAGTGAAAAGTTTAGAAATTGAAGTTGAATATGTCAACAGAGTCCAAGATTTAGATAATATGGGTTGGGAGAATGAATTGCTTTTCATACGAATTCATGGAATTACATTTCATTGGCCCAATGGTTAGAATGCTGAAATTTTAAACTATGGTTAGTATTACATTTCAGCTAAAATTTCAGTATGGGAACAATATAGAATAAAAGACAAAACTTGCTTTGGCCTGTTTGCTTTTGTTCTTCTCTTACTTCCCTGCTGTCATGCTCCTTTAAAAAAAGCCATGCTTAATATTCCTGTAGAATAAAAAGAGATTTCTTATTTTGAAAAATAAGAAATATTAGCCCACCTCATGTTAGAATTTGATTCTTATTTCAGAACTTTGTGTTAATGCAGCAAACAAATGGTAAGAAATGAAGGTTTGGTCCACCTAGTGTGAATTGTGCAGTGTCACAACTTAAATAATTCGTTCATGCTCTCAGGAATCTCCATAGCATTCTGTGGATAAGGATGGAAATTGCTTCAAGTCTTCCTTCACTAAGGGCATTCCTGTGTCTTCATAGTGTGAAGCTCAAACAAATAGCCCATTCTTATAAGCTATTTTGAGAATGTGGAAGCAGTGGTTTAACATTTTTGCACCTGTACATTCAACAGTTGTGCCATTTCTGAAAAAGCCTAGTTTTGTGAATGCTGACAAGTATGCAAAGTTCAAGGAGTAAGAGGGTAGGAGATGTTATTGAGCAAGATATTCATTTTGAAGGGTAAGCTGTTTTCAGTTCACAAGTGAAAAGCTCTTTTGGGGGGTAAGGAGGAGGAGTAAACTAAAAAGTCCAGGTGTGCTGCTTTGCTGAGGGACTCCTGAGAGTTTGGGGTGCTCCCTGTCTCCTTGAAAGTTCAGTGTGATTGAGGTGCAATACCCAGATGGAGGAGAATGAAAACTAGTCTCTGAGGAGGATTATGGGGTTCAGTTTTGGGAATGGAAGGGGTGTGTGTAAAATCACATCCTGGCAAGGAGTCAGGAAGCCGTACTAAAACTAAGTTTAACATGTAGCATTGGACTCTGACCAGGCTGCACAACATAAATGATACTGTATGCCCTCCATGCTGTGGAGAGGTTACAGAAAATGTGACTCACTAATGCACTTATGGTGGGAGTGTTCATTGGTTACACTTCAGTGCTAGGCAACTTAAGTATTTTCATGCTGTCATCCATAAATTTCCATGATGTTTCTGGAGGGGGGCATAAAGTTGATTTTAAGACCATTTGACTTCACATTTCCCCAGGGAGGCCACAATGAAAGCAAACCTAATTCAAATTTATATTAAGTCCTGATGCAGATGTAATGGAAAACATTGCTTTCCTGATTGCTGAACAAGCCTTGGTGCCCATACACCCCCCCTTCATTTTCAGTTATAAAGGGGAGATCTGAAGTACCCACTTCTACTTTTAAGATAACTGCAGTTCCCTGTTACCCTACATTTTAGAGAACTGTGGTTTATTTTAACTCTAGTTACTGAGAGCAAGCCAGGATCCAACCATTGTCTGAGATCCTGCTTTATTCAAGTCAATATGGGGCTCCTTTCTGAAAGGAAATATTAGATCCATAGCCTCTGCTCTTTCTACAGGAATATTAAGCATGGCTTTTTTTTAAGGATAAGCCGCCTCCATTTGTATATGTAGTCTGCTTTATTATTAAAAATGACAAAGTAGAGGAGCAATTCATTTTACCATTGGTATTTTAGTTATGTGTTACAGTAGTAAGTTCTTCCTGTTTGTTTGTTTGTTTGTTTGTTTGTTTGTTTGTTTGTTTGACCCAGAGGTTTTTAGAAAGTTGGTCAGCTTCTAATGTTCCATTACTGGGAAAGGTGATGTATGGTCACCTAATTTATGAACTTCATTGGGAGTGGGACAGCAGGAGCATTCTCCTCTTGCTTCTTGATTTTTTTACATCATTAGCCATGATGCCTTTCTGGAACAACTTGAAGAGTTGGAGGCACTGTGTAGTGCAGTGATTTTGCTTCTGCCCGCAGAATTGCTACAAGCAAGTAGCATTAGGGGAGTGTTGTTCAGCCCCATTGTTTTTGAACTGTGGAAACACACAGAGGTCAATTTTGACTTGTATGGTATTCAACATCTATATGGTTAAGATCTGGGGATTTTGAACATGGTGTCAGAGACACTGTGTCTCTCCGTTCCATCTGATTTGGGGAGATGCTGTGAAGGTGTTGGAACTCTTGCTACAAATTAGGTGGATGACCTCTTCTGGGAGGGATTGTACTCCCCCTATTATTATTTCCCATAATTACAGATAGAAGCTTGGCTTTTTGAAAAACTGAAAAACTAGGTCTGTGAACCTGTAATGTAGAGCCAGCTTATTATTTTCCTTATCTGCAAATGCTAGGCATTAGTGTTTGCACTGTAGTAGGTTGTATGCTTTTGCTGAACGCCTGGAGTAACTGTCATAGCACTGTATAGGACTGAGTATTCTAAGCCGAAGCATAAATAATTTACTAAGCCTGCTATTCTTCTTTGCGCATATCTTGTTCTTTAAAATAACTGAATTGCTCCCTGCACAGAGTGCTTTGAAAATCCACCCCTGCTTTTGTAGCCTTGCAGTGTGTGCTTTTTCTTCCCCTTGTTGAAAATAAACACAGTGCAAACTTGTTTAAACTCCTAGAGTCATAAAACTTGTGTGCTAGCTACAGTGTGTTTGAATGGATTTCAACATTTCGTACATTTGGTAGTTTTATGCAGTTGTTGAGAAACTTGATTTGACAAGCTTCCAAGCTTCTGAGCTTTTGCATATCATGGCTTTTTGAAATGGTATTTTTATCCATTTTAACACCTTAAATTTATTTCTAGTTTCTAAAACTGCTAAGATTCTCTAACCCCTATAAAACAAGAGATCTGGATTTAAGGCTGTAAAGATGTTTGTCAAAGCTGCCTAAGATTATGCTTGGTTCCAACAATGGTTCCTTCCACAGATTTGCAAAAAGCAGTTTTCCTTCAAATTTGGCAAGGGAAAGTCAGTTCTTGATCTCTCCCTTAAAAAAAGAGTACACCCCCATTTCCTCAGTAGTGCTTGTTTATAATAGAGAGGGGGGAAACATTGAAATTTTAAACATTGAAATTGTTAGCCGTATGAGCATGTTTACTTCTTCAATAGGTTTGGGACATGCAAAAATGTGTGTTGTGTGTAAAGTCTGTCTTCTCCTTCAAATCAGTCTTTGCAAGGAAAGACATGTCGGTGGTAAAATAGTGGTATGCTCTCAGCCATAACCAGCACAGCACAGGAAAGGAGGGATTAATTGCCAGCCTTGTTCCTGAATGCTGTTGTTTAGTTGTGGGGTGGGTGGTGTGGAGGTAGCTTTGTATCAAACTGACTGGCCAGCTCCCAACCTGAGTGGAATTGCCTCTTGTCCATGCTGTCTCAGACCTGTCCTCTTGTCCCCTTGCTTTCCATGTTAAATTGGGAGCATTTGTCACTATTGGACCTTTTAATTTTAATGTCCTATTACCACAGTAGTGTTTTGTGTTCACATTCCCATGTGTGATTATACAGGGGGATTATATCTCTATTTTTAAAAAAGATTATTGTTCTTCATATCTCAGGAGTTTTCATCTCAGCAAGAAACCCCCCAAAACAAAACAATGCTTATTGTTCCTGTTAGTGGCCCTATTTCCGACTGTGGCAGCCATTTGTTTGACTAAATTGGCTGCCACAGTCATGGCTGCGCTCCTTTATCTCAGGTTGGGGACAGAGGGTGGCGCTAGAGAAGGCGTTATCATCGCAGCATTCCTTGGTGTGTGGAGTGCCGCAGGGTGCAATCCTTTCCCTGGTGCTTTTTAATATCTTTATGCGCCCCATTGCCCAGATTGTCCAGAACTTTGGGCTGGGCTGTCATCAATATGAAGATGACACCCAGCTTTATCTGTAGATGGGTGGCCATTCTGACTCGGCCCCAGACACACTGACCAGATGCTTTGAAGCTGTGGCTGGATGGCTGCGTGGGAACTGGTTGAAGTTAAATCTTTTGAAGACGGAGGTCCTCTGGCTGGGTCGAGCCGACATGGGGTTGGGGGGCCAACTCCCATCTCTTGCAGGGGCTCAGTTAATGCCAGTGCTGTCTGTCAAGAGCTTGGGTGTAACCTTCGATGCCTCCCTCTCTATGGAGGCGCAGGTTGCAGCTACAGCAAAGGTGGCATTTTTCCACCTCCGCCATATGAAGCAGTTGGTCCCTTTCCTTTCTTGCCCCAATCTGGCCACAGTGATCCATGCGATGGTCACCTCCAGGCTTGATTATTGTAATTTGCTCTACACGGGGCTGCCCTTGAAGCTGACTCAGAAACTCCAGCAGGTGCAGAATGCCGCAGCGAGACTCCTTACGGGGTCCTTGCCGTGGGATAACCTTCATCCAGTGCTTTACCAGATGCACTGGCTCCCAGTGGAGTACAGGGTCAGGTTTAAGGTACTGGTTTTGACCTTTAAAGCCCTAAGCGGTCTAGGACCCTCGTACCTACAGGACCGCCTCTCCTGGTATGCCATGTGGAGGACCTTAAGTTGCATAAATAACAACACTTTGGAAGTCCCAAGCCCCAAGGAGGTTAGATTGGCCTCAACCAGGGCTAGGGCCTTTTCAGCTCTGGCCCTGGCCTGATGGAACACCCTACCACAGGTGATCAGGGTCCTGCGGGATTTGACATCTTTCTGCAGGGCCTGAAAGATTGAGCTGACCGCCTGGCCTTTGGGCTGGACTCAGTCTAACGCGCACACCCCCAATTATTTAATTATTTATTTATTCATTCATTTGATGGAACCCCTTATATGGGATTTGTATATAAATTTTCCCTCAACTCTTTTTGCTGGCCCATGTAGGACTAGCATGGATAGTTGGCCCCGGTGAATATTTGATGTTTCCCCCCCCTTATGGCTTTGATCTATAGGCTACCACTAAAACGAGGTTGCATTTTAAGCTGCATTTTAAACTGTATTCTAACTTATATTTTAATCGACTGTTTTTGTTTTGTTTTTACTGTATTTATATTCAATGTTAGCCGCCCTGAGCCTGGTCTTGGCCGGGGTATAAATAAATTATTATTATTGTTGTTGTTGTTGTTGTTGTTGTTGTTGCTGTTGCTGTTGTTGTTGTTGTTGTTGTTGTTGTTGTTGTTGTTGTTGTTATCAATGAGAAGGAAGCGTACTCACACCCCAGGTTTTCATGTATTATTAAGTATCCTTTTCCTCTTACAGCACATTCCTCTCTACATCTATTTCCCCATTTTCTCTCCTCACCTTCAACTATGCTTTGTGCACTTTATTCATACCTGTGTTGCATATTATAGTCAGTGCAAGTAAGCAAAAGCAGCAACTCTTTGAGATGATTACTTCTCTAAGAAGCTTAGCAGAGTTTAATAGTTTTCAAGCTTTGACGCCAATATGACTTCCTTAGATCCAGCTCCCCACATGGAACTATAATGCATTATTACTTTGTATTGCTTGGTGTATTCTGCTTTCTTATTTCCACAGACTCTTGCTGCTGGCTTTGTGAATCATTAGTCTCTCCAGAGTGATGCATAACTTTGAATTTCATCAAAACCTCCTTTTATGAGCGATATGCTATTTTTTCTGTGATAAACCCCAGATTGTTTGGAACTGAAGAATATAGTATGACAATCTGATTATAAATATATATAGTGTGTGTGTGTGTGTTTTAAGTTGCAGACATTTATGCTTGGAAATAACTTCATTTGCAAAATATAAAAAATTAATCCAGTAGTAATTCGGAAAATAATTTCAAGAAAGCTGCAATTTTAATGAGACTTCTTAATCTGCTGTCAACCGCCTAGGGTTTTGCTGTTTCAAAGTAATGGCCCTTTATTTTCTGAAAACTTCAGCAAACCCAATGCTTCACCAATAGCACAGCAAAATCACAGCTGTCAACCTGTTCTGTGTAATGGCTGAACAGACTGTGCTGCTTAATCTACATTTTGGTCCCAAGCATTGAGCTTTGTGAACAGCTATTATACTTGGCTGCCAGCCTCAACTGTACTTAAAAATATATCTGCTGAATGTGAGTGTCCTCAAAGATGGGTTTGTTCTGCTTGTGTCTGATGAGGTTGAGTAAGTACTTCACTTCCTTCGGTTACCCATTTCCACTTTAGGACAAGGGAATCTACCACCTATGAGCAATAGTTTGCAGGTAAGGTAAAGGTAAAGGTACCCCTGCCCGTACGGGCCAGTCTTGACAGACTCTGGGGTTGTGCGCCCATCTCACTTAAGAGGCCAGGGGCCAGCGCTGTCCGGAGACACTTCCGGGTCACATGGCCAGTGTGACATTGCTGCTCTGGTGAGCCAGAGCTGCACACGGAAACGCCGTTTACCTTCCCGCTGGTAAGCGGTCCCTATTTATCTACTTGCACCCGGAGGTGCTTTCGAACTGCTAGGTTGGCAGGCGCTGGGACCGAGCAGCGGGAGCGCACCCCGCAGCAGGGATTCGAACCGCCGACCTTTCGATCAGCAAGTCCTAGGCGCTGAGGCTTTAACCCACAGCGCCACCTGTGTCCCAGGTAAGCTGCATCTAAAGTGCCACATTCAGATTTAATCTGGAAACCAGGTCTGTTAGGTTGTTTGGTCCCATATCAAAAGTTTTTACATTCTGCTGTTTTGCTGAAGATGTTTGATTGCTTTAATTGTGTTAGTTGTTTTTTATATTCGTGCATTTTATGTTGATCGCCTGGATTCCCTTTTGGAAGAAGGGTGAGAAACAATTTTTAAAAGCTTGCGTAACACAGTTTGTTGTTCTTCAGAAACTGTTATCTTTGGGATTTGCTGTAGTTTAAAAATGAAACCTGGGGTTCTGGTGAATCTATGAGCTTTGCAAAAAAGCCTTGAACATTTCTGCCTGCAAGCATTTATATTGTTCACCCTTCCTTCCTAAATCTGTGTCTGATCTTCTTTAGAATTCTATCTCTTTAGCTTTCAGCAATGGAGAGATCAGCATTTATATTGCAGTGGGACTTTGTTCTAGACAGGTGTGATTGCAATCAGTGAAATTTCTGTGTAAACATGGTGAAAAAAATCAAGCTGTTGGGCTTGTTACCTAGTCAATATACAAGACGCCTTCATAATTGCTTGGGAAGCTATATATGGAAAGTCTGTTGAGGCCTTAACCTGATCCCTTCATATGGTTTGGACAACAACTATCATCCCTGACCATTGGCTGGGTACTGATGGAACTTACTCCCCCCCTCCCCGCAGATAAGGTCCTTTAGAATGATGAGGTTTGGCAAGGCTGCTGCAGTGCCATAATGCTTTCTCGTCTTCCCCAGACTGCCATTGCTTGGCCCTTCCCACCAACTGCTGTATCTTTGTTTGTATTATTAATAAATGGGTCATCTATAAATAGATTCTTTATTTTCACCTTTTGAAAAGTGAATAAATTCCTTTAGAGCAAGTATTTCAGACTCTCTCCCAAGGCCAGCTAGGGCAGGAGCTTTTATGTGTACCTTGCCTTCTGAAGCTGGGAGGAATTTGCCTTCTGTACAATCCTCTATTCTTCCTGCTCCACAACCTCAATAACTTTCAGGTGCTCCTCTGCTTGAGAAGCACGGTTTAACTGCTCCTCTTAAATTTATTTTAGTATAGTACTGGGTGCACTTCTCAGTTTGATTTTTCATTTTCTGCCCCACTCCCATCTCTAATCCTGAAATGCAGGAATGGAGCTTTCAATTAAAACAATTAAATGCCTCTAAAATTGTTCTTAACCCATGGTCTTCCAAACTGGAAGAGATCATTTTGGTGATGGATTTGTCCAGGGAAATGGTGATGTCCTTTGCAAAAATCTGTTGATATTGATTGCAGCAGGAGGCAAACCACTCTTCCGCACACAGCACCTACAACCTACATCCTTTCAACTGGTGTGGCATCTGGGCATTAGGAGGCAGTCTAGGTTTTGAAGGTCCCATTGCACCCTTTCATTTTTGCTGGTTCTTTGGTGTGCTATAAAAAATGCTGCAGGTGCACATGCCTTCCTGTACCCTCTGCCCCATCCCAGTGAACTGCCAGGCTGCATTTATTATACAACTGTTTTCTATTACTTAAGGAAATTAAGCTTAAGGAAATTTAGATTTTCTCTTGATTTGAGGAAGACTCTGGTAAAAGTGATGGTTGGATAGTGTAGATGGTTGGATAGTGTTTTCGAGGCTACCAGCATGAGTTTGACCAAACTGCGGGAGGCAGTAGAGGACAGAGGTGCCTGGCGTTCTCTGGTCCATGGGGTCACGAAGAGTCGGACACGACTAAACGACTAAACAACAACAACAACAACTGGTAAAAGTAAATTGGTTTTAAGCATCCATGCACAGTCCCTTGTTTCTGAGTGCTTAATCTTAAACTCTGTTTATCTTAAGCACAATTTAACAGAGTAGATACATGTATTTGCATAGATTATTAAACCCATTATACATCTTCTTCCAGTAGGAAGAAAAGTATGAGAGGGGAATAAGAAAGCCAAGGGAATTAAAACAGTCCAGTGAGACTGAAAGTTTGCATTCTTTCTTGAACAGAGGGTGATCTGGGGAAAGTTGGTGTTTAACCAGTCAATTTTAACAGCATTGCACATCCTCAGTGGGAAAGTTGATGATGCAGGAAGTGACCACTGTTATGGGCAACTATCTCATTGCCTCAGAACAGTTTGGATGATGTCTCCTTTCTGTAAGGCCCTGAACTCTGAGGAATAGGGTGGTAAGTTTTAGTTCCTGAGTGCAAACCCTTTTGAGAGAACTGTTGTGCTGCAGAGGTAAACAAGAAGAGGCAGGTTTTTCAGTCAACATAATGATCAAAGTTCAGGAAGACACAACCTGAAAAACAAAACAGGGCTGTGTCTTATTAATTTTATAACACTTACATAAATCATATCATTTACCGGTATGTAAAAGTCCTTCTTTATGTACTGCTGTTTGGGAGTTTTATGTATAAATCATTAGCTGTGAGTCTTTTCAGAGTCCTTTCATAAAGACACTTGGAAAACAAAAATAATTTTAAAAATATTTAAACTTGCACATCATCAATATCAAATCATCTTTTCCATGATGGCTATGAGTAGTTTGTGAGCACTTGTGATTTGTTCACACAGACTGAAGAAGACTGTTCATAAGTTATAAGTTCGCTTTTGCATACCTCCCAATACCTTGCTTTCTCTTTGTTTTAGAAGTACTTTTATTCAGCTTCATTCTTCGTCGCTTCACCTACCTATTGCTGCTTTTCCTGACATCTGCTAGTATCTGTTGCTGCGTCAAAATGTTATCATTTCTCCCCTTCTTTACCTACTTTTGTCTCTCCTAAAGCAGTACTTTATAGTTTCCCCCTCCACAATAGAACGATCTTCAGTTCTGTAGTTCCAAGTAAGGCAGTATCTTATTAAATGCAGTACTTAAGATGCCATCCTTGATACTGAATAGACAAACTTAAAGCAAATATTTTGAGAGCTTTTTTGGGGGCACAGGTAAGGGTATAGGCCAGACATGGAACTAGACTTAAATGTAACGGGAGTGAGACTGAAAGAAGTTGCAATTGTGTCAGTGCATATTTATTTAATATGTTAAATCATTAAACTGCCCCTCTACGGAGAAGTATCAAGTAGCTTTGGAACCCTAGCAGGTAGAGACTCTTCCTCATCCCTGATTCAGCTGCATTTCAGTCTCCTTGGCCTAACCTTGATCTATTGTTATTCCAGCACTAAAGTAGCTTGGGCTACTTCATGGCTAACAATTTACAAAGAGATTATGAATACTTGAAACTCAATTCTTTTATTTTTAATCCATGCCAATGGGGATTAATTTACTTTTGATCCTAAATTATAGACTCCCCCACCCCAGTGAATGCATTTTTTTCTATAATTTCACACCTGAAAATAACTTGGTGTACTGAATATTACCTGCTAAGAATATGCCACTGCTTTTGGGTCAATAGCATATTAGAAGTAACATTGCATTCTTTTTTAGCTATTGTATATGATTGTGATTAAAAGGGACGCGGGTAGCCACAGAGCCTAGGACTTGCCGATCAGAAGTTGGAAGGTTGGCGGTTTGAATCCCCGTGACGGGGTGAGCTCCTGTTTCTTGGTCCCTGCTCCTGCCAACCTAGTGGTTCAAAAGCACATCAAAGTGCAAGTAGATAAGTAGATAAATAGGTACCGCTCCAGCGGGAAGGTAAACAGCGTTTCTGTGTGCTGCTCTGGTTCGCCAGAAGTGGCTTAGTCATGCTGGCCACATGACCCGGAAGCTGTATGCTGGCTCCCTTGGTCAATAAAGCGAGATGAGCACCGCAATCCCAGAGTCGGCCACGACTGCACCTAATGGTCAGGGGTCCCTTTACCTTTTATGATTATGATTGTTTTGAACATAGTGCAAAGGTGGGGTAGAAACTCTGGTTTTGAATGGCAGAACATGAAAGGATACCTGTTCAGTCTAAGTTGAAAGGGACCACACCTAAGTACTAGGCTGAGTTATTTCAAGCAAGGATTATAGGAACTGATACTGAATTACTGGTATGTCCTATAACTGGAACTTAAGATCCATTGTGGTATCATAAATATTGGGTTCTGACTGAGGAGGCCTGAATACAAATGATTTTTCATGAGAAAATCTGGGTGACCCTGAACTCCTGTCTTATGCATGGACACTTTGTCTCTATGCCTAAACAACCTCACAGGATTGTTTTGAGGACAGATAGGGAAAATCTGGTGTGCTGTATTGTGAGCTTCTGAGAGAGTAGGTAGGCTTTAATTATGTGATAAATTTGTAAGTAATTCCCCACACATGGTGTTATACCTAGGTTCAAATGATTTTTTTAAATGTCAGATACCTTTTACAAGTAGGTTTCTTGTTGGAGGCCCTAAACCTACCTTGGCTGCTGGCTCCAAAATAAAGGCTTTATGCTATTACCCTTTTTCTGGAGCAGTTCAGAGGTTTCACTAGTTGAGGAAAGTAACTGGTTGTACAACTCAATAATGTGCCTGGCTACAGAAACCACAATGTGCATGTTGAAACAAGTTACGCAGAGTCAGCTACTCTTTTGCATACCTAGTTAATTTGTATGTACAAATACTAGCTTTTCAGGTTTAATGACTGTGACTTCAGCTGAGAGCTTAGCCTGGTTCAAAGTTTAGCACTACATAAGCCATAGCCAACTGGTAGGCAGTTCCTGTGCCATTTCATATGTGTAATGGATGTTCCTGATGTCATTATCAAGTATTCCAGTATCACATGTTTTCTGCATTATTTAAAATTTATCACCACTGAAAACATTTGCCCATTGTGGAGTGGAGGAAATGAGACATGCTGCAGATGGTGTTGATTGTAGAAAGAGTTCCCCAAACACTATTTTGAAATAGGCTCAATAATAGTGTAATATCTGGTTACATCCAAGCCATTGATTATAATTCTTGTTTGGTTGCCATTCAGAGTGCACACAGAGTGCCTGCCTATCAGTGTTCAACAAATTTTCTTCTAAGTGAGCCCAGAAGAGTAGCGTATCTTTGCTTCAGAGCTGATTAGCAATGAATTCTTACTGTTGTGTTAAACATATCCTGGTGCTGATCAGAGTGACAACAGAGAGAAGAGTCTACCTTGTTATGTATTAATACTTCTATACCCCCTGTTTACGGTATTTGCACCCAGTAAGCAGAACACAGTCTCTGAATTGGATGGAAAACATGACTGAGAACCACATTCCAAAACAGCACTTCCTACTGCAGTTGATTTCATTAGCAGTGGAGAAAATTCTCAGCAACAAAATATTATGGGTTAAATGCTTATAAAATACACTATTCCCAGACCATACACTATATTTTGGAAGTTTATCTGGATCCCATGGGACCATAAATAACCTTGCATTCATTGTGTGATTAAAAAAATACAGTTTGGGAAGAGCATTAGTTTGAAGTTATTTCCTAGTCTGCCAATGGTTCATCTTCATGTTCAATTTGATTGAAATTGTTGGCAGTTTTGGGTTTTCTCCTCATAGTATCACATCTAAAAACATGCATATTTGAAGCACATTATTAGTAATCCTTGCAACAACCTGCAAGTTACAACAGCATTATTATTTCCATGTTGCAGAAGGGGAACAGAGAGTGGCTTGCTGGGAGCCAGCTTCAAATTCCATGCCAGAGGAGGGATTTGAAATGGAGACATCCTGATTAGTACATTTCCTTTTAACCACACTCACTGCACCAGTTCTGTAGTGATCTTCTCGTAAAGGAATATGTGCACCACTTCCCAATATGTTTTTTTCCTTATGAAGAGACCTCTAATGAGCAGAAAAGCAAAGTGGGTTTTCCCATAACTTGTTTGCAGGTAGTTGATATTGGAGTGCAATTGCTCATCTTCTTGGGCAGGTGGCAGCAGATCTGGTTTATTTTTCCTTGCTCTTGTACGCCCAGGCTTTCCCTGCAATTACTACTCAGGAAAATTGCTTCAGTATTTTTGCCTTTTTATTGGCACAGTGGGGAAGAGGATTAGCTGCTGAAAATTGGAGCAAGCTAGATGAAAGCCTTTTGTCTTGTTTTGTACATGGTTACATTTAACAAGGTTGGGGATTGTGCTTCCTTAGTGCAAAACCTGCTTTTTCCTGGAGGTTTATGAGGAATTTTGTGTATCTGTTTTATTGAAAGAATACTCTGAGATTTTTTATTTGCTCTTAGCCTTAAATATACCGCCCCCTTGCAAAAAAGAAAACCCACAGTCTTCCTGTGGACAACTTGTTTGCATTCTTTTCTAAAATAAGCAAAAGTTCCTACAATGCCCTACGGAAGTATCTGCAGTTGTCAGAACTCTTCTTGGAGGTGGTGGTGGGCCTCTGGGTTGATTCCAGGAATTGATCTGTTTGTATTAATAGGACAGGCCATTAAATGTAGCATTTCTGCGCATTGGCATAATGCTGTTAAGAATGCATTTTTAAAAACACTCTATGTGTTTAGATTCCACCAAAGTGACCTGTGTTGTTGCTCTTTTCTCTTCTAAGACCAATAATATTTTGTGTTGAATCACTCCTGCTCCTCATTCCCACCCCAAGCAATAAGCTTCTCTGTATTTTGATCTGGAGTGTGGGGTGAGACCCATGTTGGGACTTTATGTATTTATTTCATTTCATTTCATTTCATTTCATTGATAACCCTCCCTCCCTCCTGAAGTAGGAATCTAGCATAGTGTAACGTAGCTGATCCATGATGACAGTTCTATCTGATAGTTGCAGCAATCTTACATAATTCTAACTTGATTGTTGATAGTTGCCACCCTATGATATCACATGACCCTCATCTTCTATTCAAGGTTGTTGCACTCACATAAAAAAGCCAGTCAAACTTGTAATGTGTAGGAGCATACCTTCAGTTGGCGGGCAGGAATATGAGAACCACTAATACAGGAAAGGAGGCAACAGAAGATCTGGCTGCTGGGAGTAGCAAAGAACTGCTTTGGTTTTGGCTCTGAGCAGAAGATTCTAATGGTGATTATGCCAATAAAGATTGGCTGTTATTTTGTGAAGGCAAAATAACTCACCTCACTCCTATCTGAGAAAGAATCCTAATGACATTCTGAGAATCCCCATTTTATAAATATATAAAAACAAAAAAAAATGTATTGATGCTGGGAGTAGATTAACTAAGAATTCCATTGAGCAAGGCCACTTATGGTGGTTAACTTGGAGTTTTCCTTGATGAGCATAGCTTGCCAGATCCTTCTGGCGGGCTCCTTTAAAGTGCAACAATAGCTGCAACTTTAGCATAGGTCAAGAGGGACATGGCCTAGGTGATTAAAAATGTTGAATATGTGTAGAATCTTACAGGGAGGATAGACTGGGGGAGGTCTGGGCATTTAGCTGTCCCTAGTCTTTCCTCTTGCACATAACATGTTCTGAGATGTGATGCTCCAGAATATTGTTTTAGAAGTCCACTCCTTAATCCTGTCCTGACCTATTTTATCACTGAAAGCCTGTTCTGGCTTTTATTTTACTTATTTTTAACATTTATTTTTACTTTTGGATGCTTTCCATCTTTTTAAGTCACTTGCAGCACGGAGTGTTATGACCAGCGGGACTCACCCAGTTAGGAACAGATTGATTGGAACTCCTTCAGGCTGGATACATGTAATGCTACTCAAATTTGAATCATCTTCTCATTTATGTTGTGGCACTGTAAATTTATGCAGGTGGAACAGACTTTAGATGGGTTCATTTATGGTGAACTGGTGACCTTGTATCAGCAGTGATGACTTTGATGTTCATGAAATATTCTAAACATTGCAAAAGGAGCTTAAAAATGCATGTTGAAGGCAGCTTCTGTTTCTCATTGTAACGTCAGCTGTGTAGTTTTAAAATATATATACAGTATCCTCTCATTACTGAATTTCAAGCAGGGCACATATCCCTTGTTATCTGGTGAAAGTAGTTAAGCAAGGTTGACCTTAGAATTACCGGATTTTTTTCACTGAATCCGGAGACATTAAATAAATAAATAAATCACGTTTGGGACGTTGATGCTGCAGTGATGACGCCGGCAGAGGGAAGGGAGGCTTTACACTGCCTTTTGGAGCAGCCCCATCCCAACTCCTACTTGCGTGCAAGCAGGAGGGGGCAGGGATCCCTCATCTGGGAAGGCAGGCTTCCCGTTGCCTAACTGAGAGATTCCTGCCCTCTCCTGCTTGCATGCAAGCTCTGATAGGCAGCGTGTTGTTGGGGTCAGGGAAGGTGGAGGCAGCCCGGAAGCTGCATCTTAGAGCCTCTGCACCACCACCCTATAGGGACTTCTGAGCAGCTCCTGAAGCCAGCCAGAGCCAACTGCTCCAGGCTGCTGAGACTGCCGCTGTTGCATTTCCTAGGAACATTAGATGAAATCTGGGGACATACTGGGGATGGAATTTGTCCGGGGACTTATTCGCAAATCCGGGGACTGTCCCTGGGAAACAGGGATGTCTAGTAACCCTACTTTAGAAGCCTCTAACGAGTTACTCTTCCAACTATTTTTTTACTTTTAGACTGATAAATCTTGTGGTCCCAGAGATACAAGCAATGTATAACAGTGATTATGTACAGATGCTTTTTTGTTATATTTTCTTAAGTATATATGAATGAGGAACTTTTAGGTTAATAATACAATACTTTATTGTAAATATTTATTATTTCAAGTGGTGACCAGTGATACGGGTTTTCAAGAAAAATTTCCTTTCTAAATTAGCATAATTTGCATAGGATAGTCTGCATAAAAATATTAATTCTGATGCCTTAGGGTGGAGTGGGGGGCTCATCAGCTGATCACTATGCAGAGTTTACAGAGTGCTTTGTGCAGGAGGTTATCAAGTGCCTGGCAGCATCGCCTGCATGAGCAGGTTCTTTGCAGGAAACTGTTTTGTTCAGCCAATTCAGCAGGCTTTGATTTTACCACAAATCAGCTAATGAACTACACAACTTCAAGCAAGCTTTCCTTTGCCCAATGCACGGTTGGGAGGGAACTTTAAGGCCCCCAATTGTGCATTGGCAGCCACACCTCTATCTCCCCCACACCTGACATCACATGCAGTTAGTGGGTGTGATTTGATGAAAACAGCGTCACAGTCCCAATTTGACCCCTTGGCAGGACAAGTTTGGGCCAGAGGTTTCTACCCCTGCCCTTGAACAATCAAAGTTAGGGTTGTTTACTAAATGAAGCTAAAATGAACATGCTAAGAATTTTGATACTGCCTAGTTTATCTAATATATATTAGCAGTTAGGTGTGTGGCAAATTATTAAAAGTTTAAGGCTGAATGAACAGCTTGCCATTGTTCGAACTTAAAAGAGACACTCCCCACTTTTTCAGGACAGATAAAAGAAAGTACTTCATGCAGCACATAATTAAACTATGCAACTTCCTCCCACAGGAGGCAGTGATGGCCTGCAGCCTAGGTGACTTTAAAGTAGGATTAGACAAGTTCATGGAGAAGAGGGGTATCAATTGCTACTAGCAATAGTGGCTATGCTCTTCCTCCACAGTTGGAGGTAGCAATGCTTGCTGGAAATCACAGGAGGGGAGAGTGCTCTTGGCTTCACTTTTTGCTTGTGGAATTCCCACAGGCATTTGGTTGGCTATTGTGAAAACAGGATGGAAGACTAGTGTCAGGTGCTGGTGGTGGTTGCTTGTGAGTAACCAGGCAGGACTCCGACCTGTCTTTTACAGGTTTTATTGGTACAAACTATTTACAGTGCATAACCACAAAGTTCATGTCCGTCTTAGTCACTTGCAGATTCCGGGAGAGGCCCCTTCCAGTTTTTTCCCCAACATAAGAACTTAGACACTCCAAATCTCCGCCTCCCCTCCTTATGTTTCACCCCTCTGCGCCAGCTGGGTGACGGAAACGGCAGGTGTGCATCTTCGAGCCCTCCCTTCGCTTGGCTGCCCTCTTCCCTCTCTTCTCCACTCCCCACCGCTGGATGAGGAGCTGCTCCTCAGAAGCTTCAGAGGCTCTCTGTATCCCCCTGCCTCCCTCCCCTGTTCCAATGGCAGTCCCCTGACAACTAGATAGTTCTACTGTCTATTGCAACCATGCAGGTAAATAATAATAATAATAATCCTGGGATTCTGATACCATCTGTTGTGTCAAATTCTACATTCTGCACTCCACAGTCCTGACTATGTTGCAACATTGAATTGTTTACTACTGGCAATGTTAAATCTGCATTTGAAATGATCTGTCACCGTAATATCTTTTAGTACTAATTTACAGTATTTCACAACATTTTGTTCCTTTCACAATCTCAAGTTATGTATGTTGCCTTCTAAAATTGTAAATGGGAGATATTTCAGCTCCTAATGTAGTTGAATTATGTCATTGAAATGTATTTAATGAGCATTGATGCCAGGAGCAGCAATGCCAACATGAACAATTACCATGCTTGGTCTTTTATTTTTCTGGAATGTTCCTCATCTTTATTCAGTGTATAAAACTGGCATTTTAATAGCTTGTTTTATTTTATTTTTTTAAAGAAGTTTTGTAACCTTTATTGGTCTTAATGGCAACCCACCTGTTCAGCCTTGTAGTTACTCCCATTTTTACCATTTTGGAGACTTGAGGACAAGAGCTTATTTATATGGTCAAAATAAGGATGATCACTACCTTTATGAATACAGATATCCCTGATACTTAACCATATGTCTCTGCTATCCTATGTTGGGATAATTTAAATGCATACATTTTCTTTGTAGAACAATGAAGTCTACATCACAAGGAAAACAACCCTGAAGCTGTCATGCAGAGTTGAACTGAGTGCAAAGCATTGCATGAGAAACAACCTTGACTTGTACAAGAACATTTAAAGTATCATATAATAGCCAACCCTCCAGTAAAAACTTCCTGCTTTGATTTAGATCTTCACTTACTACAGAGTATCAGCATTTTGTAAGACAGAGCAAGCAAATGTCTTTGTTGTTAATATCTTGTGGCTGTTAATTGATTAGTATGCCAATGGGTTCTAAGACAACTATGGTATATTGTCTGGAGATGATAACATGTTAATAGCTTAAAGTAACAGAGATTTATTTTGAGAATCTGCTTCTTGGGCCCCAAAGAGGTGAGCTGCTGAATTCTAGTTTTAAATTACGGTGTGTTCTGAGTTTTAAACTTCTCCCTCTATCTGAAGTTGTAGGTCAGAATACAATAATCAAGGGCAGACACATTCTCAGATTCTTTTGCAGACACAGCAGGGAATCAGAGCCCCCCCCCATCATTCTGCAGAATGAGTCACTTTCTGAATCCAAACACTAGCAACCTAGGGCTATTCATCTAAAGAGTGATATGAAGGCAGATGTGTATTGTAGCATAATGGCTAAAAGCAAGAGAGAGCCAGTTGGAGAAATTTTCTGTTTGGTAATAAAGGACTTGGCACATATGGCTGGTTGAGGGTAGCAAAAGGGAGCAGTCCTGTTTGGCTTGAAAAAATGGCACCCTCAACAGATATTTCAGGTAATTGCAATCTTAATTTTCAAAACTAGATATCATTAGCAACTCTCATTTTAATATTGTTTAGTAGCATGTTTCCAGAAAAAAACTTAGTTGAGGAAGGTCCTAAGATTTCTGAAAGAAGTCATATATCTAGTCATATTGAAGTAATCAGTGTTGCTTAGTTTACAAGTTTGTGACTGGGAGGCTCTATCTGAGATCTAGACTGTTCTACACATGGTTTGAGAACACACTTTGCTGATTAACATGTTTGCCTGTCCCAGTTGGTTTTTCTGGGATGTGCCCCCAAACAGTGGGTGTAGTCTGCAGCTGCCATGGGTAGTGTCCCTGATTAGAACTCAATTTTGTATTCTTTTAGTGAAATCAGCACATCATTGAGGATAATCTACTTTAGGCTTCTTCTGAGAGAATGAATATTGTAGCATTGCAGGTAATTTTCTAATGCTTTCTGATGCTTTACAAGCTCTTTAAGCATGAAATGTATAATTTCTGAACTTCTAAACTCCTTTCCTTATTCTGAAATATTATAAAACAATTTACTGGTGACACAGCTTATTTTTTAATTCAGTGCAGCTGTTGGATTTAAATATAGTAAAATGTATTTTATAATACTGTAAAATGTCGGAGCAGTATCATTTTAAAATCTTGAGTTTACCACCACCTGGTGACCATCATTGGTTTAGTATTCTCCACGGTTGTGTGACAAGCAATTTGAATAAGGGCAGCATTGCATAAAGTGTGCTTTCTCTTTCTTGAAGTGATGTTTTAATTATTTCTATAACTGATTAATTAACTTTGAGCATATCTCTAAAAGGTATGCTAATGTTGAGGTTGTAGTTAGAAAAATTAGCACTATGAAACTGCAGAAATCTTTTTGGCCAGCTGAGGGCACCACCTTCTTTACATTTCTATGATCTGTGTTTAGAAGGTTTCAAAAAACAGAATTGGCTTCCCTGATTGCATCTTGAGTAGAATCAGAACGATTGTTTTACTTCTCCGCATACTAAACAAAACTGCCCCATGAGTTTGAAGTTTATACAGGAGGCTCCAATACAGGAAATCATTTTAAAGCCAGACTTTCCTTTAAACGTCTGCATACAGCTCTGCTTTGTAGATTGTATACACAGATTGCATGTTTCAGGGATAGATCTGGAATTGTCTCTGCTGTCTTAAACTCGAATATTTGCTTGGTAGTGAATGGCAGGTACAGCTAATTTGGAACAACTGTTTCTTAGGGAATATAAATAAATGCTGTTTCATTTTTATAATTGTTTCTGGCTTGTGTAGCAAGTAATATTCTTGCTGTACCAGGGCTTTATATATGTGTGAGTACAATGCATCCAGATTAAAAACTTGTTATTAAAAGTTTTAATAGAAAGTACTATATGGCCATTTATAGCAGCGTTTCCCAACTGAGGGTCTTATATCCCTCTGGGGGCCCCCTGGATATTCCATGGGCGGCACAGGTGAAAATCACATAAATGGGAGTGGCACAGCACAAGGCTAGGGGGCCACAGAGGGAAGTGAGCAGTGAAGGCGGGAAATCATTTTTTAAAACTCCTGATTGGCTATCCGCTTGGCCAAGGTAAGGGGGCAGCCCACCAGGGCCTAGTGCTAGTTTTTGCAACTTGGGTTTGCATTGGTACATCAGGGGAGAAGGAGGCTGAAAGTGCACCGATAATCTCCACTCCTCAGGGAGGCAAAGCAAAAGGAAACTCAACCCAGATTGGGCTCACCACCACAAACTACCCTCCCTGCACCCTCCTGTCTCTAGTGACGTCCACCTCCCCCAGATAATCACCCTCGCCGCCACGTGTCCCTTTCCAAGTCCTGAAGGGGGTCTCTCCAAAGTGCGCTTTGGTGCACGGCAGCTGGCATCTCTTCTGCGTGCGTCTCTCTCTCTCTCTCTCTCTCTCCATCTTTGGAAGTGTGGCACTCAAAACGGAAGTAACACCCCCCCCCCCCGAACGGAGTTCATCCGCATCCCCCCAAAAATCACAAGACGGAACACTCATTCCCGGGTTTGAAGTGTTCGTAATCCAAAAAGTTCATTAACTAGGCTGTTCGTAATCCGAGGTACCACTGTATAAGAATCTTTGTATTTGACAAGCAGCTAGAAGTTCTAACAAAAAGTTGGTGTAGTCTAGTGGCTACGAGTGAGTATCAAATATACATAATTCTACTGTGAACTGACATCCCATCTCTCTTTTGAAACACTTCACAGTGGTACCTCGGTTTAAGAACAGCCCTGGTAACAAACTATTCAGTATAAGAACTCCGCAAAACTGGAAGTAGTGTCCCTGTTTGTGAACTTTACCTCGGTCTAAGAAAGGAATCCGAATGGTGGAAGGGCACCGGTGACTGGAGGCCTCATTAGGGAAAGTGTGCCTCGGTTTAAGAACGATTTCGGTTTAAGAACGGACTTCCAGAACGGATTAAGTTCGTAAACTGAGGTACCACTGTACTTGGAGCAGTCCTGGTTTGTTTCCAGTGGGAGAGGGAGATGGGTGAGGCTCCCGTTTTGACCAGTAGAGCCCCTGATCCAGAACCCCCAGGTCAGGTAAGTGTGTGGTGGGGTGGCAATGGGTAGGGCTGGGCGAGCCAGAACTGCCTGTTGCCATCGCTAGTGCTGGGCCCGGTGGCAGCCTGGGCCTGACTCTGTGAGGCACAGGGTGCAATCCACCCTGAGTGCCTAGTGGATCAGAGCCTTTGGATGTTGCCAAGAGGCGCAGGGCCTGTCGGCAGCAGCAGCAGCCCGGTTTTGCAAGATGCAGGGTGAAATGTACCCAGTGCCTAGCCGAGCAGGGTCATCTGGTGCTGCTGATTTGCATCTAGGAAATAACAGTGTCTACTTAGTAGAAAGCCATACTGAGTTCAGTGGACATGATAGTGGCTGCAGATACTTCTTAGTTCAGGTATTTTGCAAGAGGTTTATAGTTTAGAAATATATAATTTTATTTTGCAAGGTCCTAAGTAACCTCTGTTATCGTTTGATGTAATTGAACCTGCATAAGTCTAAATAACTGGGTACAGGCTTAAGTCCATTCACTCCAGTTGTATCTTGAAAAGGTATGAATGCACTCCATTCATCCTCATGCCTCTTTTTGCAATCTCACTCTTCTCACCTCATGTAAAGGTGTACAAATTGCAGCCTTGCAGGGAGAAGTTTGCCATCTAAAATATTAGATGTTAAAACTGCATTTTTCTTAAGCATAGGTGTAGAAAAGCAAAACATAAAATACGTTGCAATACAGTATGTAACCTTGGGTTACATACGCTTCAGGTTACAGACTCCGCTAACCCAGAAATAGTGCTTCAGGTTCAGAACTTTGCTTCAGGATAAGAACAGAAATCGGGCTCCGGCGATGCAGCAGCAGCAGGAGGCCCCATTAGCTACAGTGGTGCTTCAGGTTAAGAACAGTTTCAGGTTAAGAACGGACCTCCGGAACGAATTAAGTACCATACTTAACCTGAGGTACCACTGTATTTCCTGACTAATGCACCATTATGTGCTTGATTCACTTTAAAACACAAGAGGGCAGCTATAGTAGATTATGTTAATCAAATCTAAAGTTGCAGTCGAATGCACAGTGGATTCCCATAGTGTGTGGTGGATTTAGAGCACCTTTTTCAAGAGACATCATTAACTCATTAAAGATTCCCTTTTTTAAAAAAAACCCCCATATATGTGCTCTAATTATTCTTGGATCTGGCACAAAGAAATGGCTATGTTTCTGTAACATTACTGTATATTACAACAGAGTTCTATAACATTACTGTATGTTGCAATAGAGCTGGCAAAATTTTATACATTCGAGAACATAATTTCATGCAGTTCCAAATGGTTAAAATCAAAGTGTTGTAGATTCCAATAAATGTTTTAGAAAGCTAATGTTCTCTGTTCAGCTGGCTACAGGACAGTTCAGAAATGGCTAAATACTTGTCAGTGTTTTGTAAAATGCTACACAATTTGTGGGAGTAGCATATATGCTTGTTTAATGTTTTAATTTAATATTTTAAGTAATACTTTCATTGAGTAATACTTTCATTGAAATAGCCCAGTTATTCAGGAATGCCCAGATAGGAACCCATGAGGACTATAAAGAAACTATAATGCCTTAAAACATTTATATTAACTAGGCAATTGTCCACAGCCAAAAGCAAAATGAAAATTTACATGGTTGTGAACAGGAAGCTGCCAGAATGGGAGATAAGCAGTGTTTGAGCCATTTAAATTTGTTGGGTTGCATTAGGCAATCAAAATTAATGTGCTGTGTTCCCTCCCGTCCCCAAGAATTATAAAGCCCTCTTGCATGAACAGAGCCAACCTGTTTGACTGTGTCTCTTTTGTGTGAAGTTTGGTATGGCATTAAGAGGAGGTCAGGATGTGTGCCTGATTGCTGATGTCCTGCATTCATAAAGCAGATGCCTCCCCTTGGTGAGTAGATGGTGCCACTTGAGTACTTAATTTTGTGAAATACCTGACAATATTGCACTGTGATCAAAGAGTAGTTGCGGTGATTACTGCTCCTTGATAAAATATGAATAATTTCCCAGTCATAATTAGGTCATAATATATTTGCATGTTTTATGTAAGATTAGTTTACATAGAACTTTCTTGCCAACAACTTGTGTGAAAGTCAGGTAAATGCAGTCTTTTGTGTTACTAATAGGCTTTTTAAGATGCAGTAACGCAGCTGAGAGAATTGGACTATAATTTTTGTCTGATAATTGAAACCTGAAATTAGACATGGGTATTGGATTTCATCTTTAAAAAATTCCCAGATCCAGGTCAACTTTGCTGTTGCTGTTAAATAAGAAAGGGAGAGAACTTTGTTTAAATAATAGTAGATGAGCAAATAGTAAAACGAGATAACAGTTTACATTTGGCCCATTACTTGTAATGAATGGAAGTACTTCTTATTCTGTAGAAACCATATACACAGGTTTTGTTTCTTTTCTAATATGTGGCACTATACTGTGCAAGTGCTCCTGTTGACTGACAATATTCTCAAGCTAGGAGTGTGCCTTTTGTAACTTACAACTTACACTTGTTTAACAAGTGCGATTTCAACTTCAACTTTGAAGGCCAGCTGGAGGAAGTCACACAAATTAAACGCATAGGAAATGAAGAGCTCAAAAGCTCTTTTTGTTCAGGATTTTCCTGGTACAGAATGAGCTTTTAAGCTCTCAGACTTGCTTACTGGGCTCTGCAAGGCTTTCACGAGATCTTGTAGGAATTCAGATGAGCCTTTGATATCTCGTGAGAGGCTCCCAGAGCCCATGTAAGAACATCCTAGAGCCTGGTAGGCTCCCTTGTTTCTGGTTTTTACTAACCATAGTTTCAAACCAGTATCAGGCACACTGTGGTATATGCCAACCTCCAAATCATTGTTTTTAAAATTGGGTTTTGGAAATCTAGGTTTGGAACTTGGTTTAGGGTCATCATCACAAATATACCGTATTTTTCGCTCCATAAGGCGCACCTAGTTTTTAGAGAGGGAAATCAAGAAAAAAAAATATTCCCCCCCCCCCCGCCCCAAAGAACAGCTCAGAGCTTCTCGGGGCTGCTGGGGGAAACCCGGGTCCCCCCCCCCCCCAGCCCCAAAGAGCAAAGAAGCCAAGACAGCCAGCAGGATCCATTACGCTGGCTGTCTTGGCTTGTGCAATAGCCGTGCGCAGCCTCTCCGCTGGCTGTCGTGGCTTGTGCCAAGGCTAAAGAGGAAGCCAAGACAGCCAGCTGTCTTGGTTTCTTTAGCCGCGTGCAGCCTTTCCCAGCCGGAGAGGCTGTGCGTGGCTATGGCAATTTCCCCACCTCCCACAAAAGCCCACAGGAGCCTTACACCCTTTAAGGAGCGCGCGGCTCCTGCAGGCTTTTCTACCAGGAGGGAGAAGGGACTGACTGGCCGCGTCAATTTGGATGAAGGAACTATGTGTTGAGATTATTTCATTGCAGGACGTTGGACTAGATGACCCTCAGAGTCCCTTCCAGCTCTACATTTCTATGATTCAGTATTTTGACACCTGTCACTTGAACAACTGATAACCACAAAAAAGTTTTGTGGTTCTGCTCGCAAATATAACCAAAGACTATGCCTATACATTTTTTTCTTTTTTGCCTGTTTAAAAAATACTTCTGTATTTATGTAAGATGATTTAGTTTTATTTTGACACATTGATATTAAGGTTAGAATATCTTTGCTCTTCAAATGCTTCATACACTGATCAAAAGAAATGTGTGAGAGCTGCTGATAAAAGCATTATTGCATGCACTTACCTAGAAAACAGGGCAGATCTTGTTAGAATAAAAAAAAAAAACACCACCACCTCAAGCATCCAAAATATTTGCTCTTCTACCTTCTAAATTTGTACTGAGCAAGTGTTACCCACACCTCATTAAAGCTCGTAATAAAGTTTTATTGTGGTACTTCTTGATTGAAAGATACTCCACTGGAGATTAATGCTAAAATATTGAAAATTGAATTGTTGTAAACTTAATTGTTTTCTTTGTGGCAAATTTGCTAGACACCTAGAATGAAACTATTAAGAACAAATTGATTTTGGTAGTTCATTCTTTACAAAAAGACTTAGCAATCAAATTTGTGCTTATTTGTGCTACTAAATTAAGTCAATATTAGCGACCCCAGGCATGATTTTCCTTTTCCAGATTGATAGCTAATTAGGATGTTTGTTCAAAATAACTTCTGCTTGCTTAGTTCTATGTTTTGTGTATGTTGATATAAGAAAAATAAAATACAGGCCTCATTGGGATACGATCTTACATTTCTCTGTGTTACTATAAATGTTTCTGCACCACTCTAGTTGTGGTTATCTGAGTCCTTGAATTGGTTTGTTCAAGATGCATTTTACTATACTGCACACTGATTGATAGCTTGATGTTTTGAAGAAGATGGTGCAATAAAAATCCCATCTATCATTTTGTACAAGTTTATAAGGGATGACTTTGGGAAATTCCCTCATTGGGTAGTAAGCATTTTGTTGATGCCTAGATTATTTAAATTACCTTAATGTTTATATCTTTTTCAAAACTGCTACTTTTTAAAAGTGTGGCTTGTTCCTCTGCTTAAAACAATACAGGTAGAAACAAACATTTCTATTCAAGAGATTGTATCATGAGTAAAGGAAATACTGGAAGAAGAGGGGAAACTACTATCAGAGATTTCTTTAACTCTTTTGGTCTAGACTCTAGAATAAGAAAGAAAGTCTTTAATGAGCACTGGACTGGTTCCCATGTAATACTAAACCATTGTTTAGCTCTATGTAGACAAGTCTCAGCAATCTCAAGTGAAATGTTGAACTGAGTTTCTGCCAAGTTTACATCATTGTGAATAATCTCACTTTAGTGTCACTTGTGAACCAGGAGTCCTGATTAAAACAAGCAGTGGTTAGTTGCTAAACAAGCTAATTTGTTTGAAGGTGGTTTGTTTTGCAAATAACCATGATTTGTTTGAAACTAGGATCCCTTGTTTGCATGTAATGCTATGCCTATATTCTTATGAAGAAGTTAAATACATTTTTATTAAAGATTGACAAGAGGGAATGGTTTGTTTTTTTTCTATAGCTACTTTGAATCCAAGAACCAAGGGTTTCTTGGAATTCATTGAAGTCTGTACATGTTTGCCCACCCATCTGTCCACCCATATGTAATATAGAGAGAGACATTTATATGCATATCTCAACTGCTGTTGGTAGCTTACTCATTAACACAGAGTACCACATATTTCTAAGTGAAGTTACACAAATTTTGTCTGACCTTGATTGCCAACCAGAACCTCATGGTTGCCAGGAGCACTCCACTCTTCCTCATCCCCAAGATTTGGTGCTCTGTATGACAGCAGCTCTAGACTCCACTCCTGTTCTAAGGTGGGAGCAGGAAACGGCAACTGATGAGGACTGTTCCTGCAGGTACCTTCTCCATCTTCAAAGCAGGAATGGGAGAAATGGTCCATTGAGAATAGAGCATTGTATTGTAGGGTTCCATTTGGAGAGATATGCTTCTGCTGCTTCTTTTCTCACTCCCGCCCCTCATCAAAACAATCTCTCTTAGGAGAAGGATGGAAAGAAAATCAGGATCTAGCTGTGCTATGTTCTTTTTCGTGGATTGGAATAGATTTAGCTCCCTGTTTTCTTGCATTCCTCCATCACTCTGGCAGGGGGTGAAGGAGGGAGATGAAGTTTGTGCTCAGTCTCCATAGCAATGCTATGGATGCTGTCTGTGGGCTGGTGTTCTTTTGCCCTCCAAGATTCAATGGCAGCTGCTCCTCCTGGCAACTCACTGTGAGAGTTGGGAGGGGAGCATGCAAAGTATGCATGTAGTAGCCCAGAATATGGATGAAGACAGGTGAAACTTACGTAAGTGAACTGGAAGGTGTGCAACCTCACATCTCTTTATTTAACAAGGATGTTAAAATTATTATTTTGTGAAATATATTATTGCACCTAACCAGCAGCCGTATTTTTTTATAGGTATGTTCTTTTGCAAATATTTCCCCCCTTTCTCATTATAGTGAAGCAGCATCTTTATTATCTTTTGTCTTCTCTAATAAGATGTTATACGGTACATATTTGAGAAAAGAGTTTACAAGAATCAAATTTCTGACTACTTAGATTAATCAAGTTTTATGTCATATTCTTTGCACTTTTATTCTTTGTATTTCCCATTATCACATCCTTAATTTGTAAATACCATAATGTTACCTTTGTTCTTCTCTTGCTAATTTGGCTCTTTTGAAGCTTCTCCTAGTTTCAACAACAAAAGTAGATCGATAATTGGAATGTTCAGTTTCAGATGATATACCAACTGTTAGCAATAGGTGATATTCAGTTGTGGCAGTTCATTCATTTCAGCAGTAATTCTGCTGGCAGGAACCTTGGTTTTAGTGTAGTGCAACTGTCAAATCCAGAGGGTATATTGCGCTTGCAAAGATGTTGAACAATCTCTAGTGCAACTACTGCTGCTATTAGAGTATTAAGAACCATTGCAAAATACTCTTATTAAGCTTGTGTGCTACCACTTACACAACACCATCTCTTAAACTTCTTGTGCTAAAGTTGCATTGAATCTCACTCACTGACTGGAGAAGCTTAGACAGCTAATAAAGTACAGTCAAAGTCCATTTCCCAGACCTAGTGGGAATAGTTCAGAAAAGGTGAGTGAGAACTGCCTATCTGATTTGATGAGGAATGAGTCTGCTTTATATTGGATTTAATTTTTATTTGAAATGATAGTAAAACAGTGAAATCTGGTTTCACTGGATTTAAACAGAAACAACTTAAGTAGCCATTGCAGTACTTAAGTGCAATGTTGAAACAACTTAAATAAAAATCTTAGTTGGTTTGCTGTTTTTCCATGGCCTGCCAGCTATCTGTAAGTCAATTAAGCTGTGATGAATAGTACAATTCCAAAGTGCAGTGTTAGAGTGTGGTCTTTTCTAATTATATTGTGAAACATAATATTATTCTGGGGTACAGACCAGTGTACAGAACAAACTAAGGATGCTAGATAGTACCAGACTAAAGTGGATTAGATTTACGAATACTAACATGAACCTTCGGGTGCAAAATTTACAGTTGAAAGAATATTCTGCTAAGATTTGAGGGTCAAATGGTGATCCAGTTAAGTGTTATTCTCATCTATCAAAGAATAGTATTGAAGTCTGGGTATATGTTACAGCCAAGTGTTGCAAACAGCCTCTTGCACACGTGGTCCAATTAATTCTAAGGGGATAGAGAGGTCATGAGAGAGGAGAAAATCAATACTTCATGGTGGTTCTGATTTGCTTATTGCAGTTAGTGATTTTTTTAAAGATTTGATTTACAGCCCTGTGTTGCTTTGAAAGTAGGCCATCACACACAGAGATGCCTAGCATCAGACTGTTTTTTCAAAGTGGATACAGAGCATGCTCATATTGAATATTTACTCTGAGATTGCAGCCTCTCAGAGCTCCGTCAGTGAAACAGTCATCGAAGTGAGAAGGAAAAGAGCACAGCATGTCCTTTTGTCACTGTTATGTTTGCGAGTACATGATTTATTAGTAGAACTGAAGACTTAAGTTGGAGATAAGCCTGAATTTAGCAAGAGCACAATTTCAACAACAAGCTGTTCTAGGTAAGTTAATATGGGCTGTTTTCCTCTCCCTTGTGTCTAACACAGGAATATAGCTTTATTTTGCTTCCAAGTCTAGCCCCAGAAATACTCTTTATTTCTTTACGCAGTTGAATAACAACAGATTATTATTGTCATCTAAACTGAGCTTCTATATTGGCAGTAGCAAGAATATCATTTAATTGTTGTGTGTGACCATTACCAGTGGAGTGAAGTAAAGTAGCATGCCCTTTACAAAAAAGATTTCAAGGAAGTGGGACCATTCTATAGCAGGAATGAAAAACTGACATGAGACTTATTTTCCCTTCTATGGGCTGCACATGCTTAATTGTCCTAGTAATATCTTTCAGATGTGTAAATTTATTCATGTTCTGTATTGGTTGTAGTTTAAATCTGTTTCTTTGCCTGTTGAGGCTCTTCGAAGGCATGATGATCAATGTTTTCAAAACAATTACAGAGTGAATCGTATAGCATTCATTGTTTGTATAGTTCCTAGCAAAAACAGTTCTGTTATACTTTAATATATTTGTTTAATCTTGATATTATGCACTATATGAAACAGAAGGCAATTTATTTTAGTAAACTTTAAGAAATTGTTTGTGTGCAGTGGGAGGTATGTGTGGATATACTTACATGAAGTAAAATTAATGGTAGGTAATGTTGCATCTATTTGTACTGAATGATTTGAGTAACCTTTTGAAATGAGTATAATTTATTTGACAAGCATTTTGTTAAACATGTCTAATTATTTTTCATAGCCATATTATTCCCTCAGCTGTTCAAGATTCTATATTCTGCATTGCATTTTGCAGAAGTGACTTGTCTGTTTAACTTAAACATAAAAATGCTAAAGGTGAACCATGTAGTTTGTGCCTACTGATCAAATAGATACTGTTGAAAATAAAATTCTTTTTAAACACTGATTTAAGTGTTTAAATAAAATAAAACATTGATTTATAAACTGATTTAAGAATGGTTACCTTGTAATTTTAAGCGCAGGTACCTGTTGCCTGATGCAAAATGATCCGTGAACATACACAAGTATACATAAAAAGATTGCATGCATGTAAGCATTTTGGCTCACTAGTTGAACGTTGTATCTTATTTGGGGATGATAGCTAGGCACTTTGTAGAGGTTTTAAAAAGGAGAGGAAGGATTTGGTACAAAACAGATTGCTTTCAGGCAAAGGCGGGGTTTCCACCTTTCAATTCATTTTAAATTCTTGTCATGCAAGCAGTAAATGATGTAAATGGGCACTGTAAATGTATCTGTAGGTACCATGTACATACCAAGTTATAAAGATGGTGCTATTGTTTATTATTGTGATGGTCACATGTTTTTATGAAGGCTCACAGTGTTTAAAGTAATTTCAATAACAGAAGATTTGCCAAGACAGTAGTCACTAAGACTAAGCCCACATCTATCTCTATTTCTTTGAGTAATTCCTCTGTAAACAGTTATGTGTTCAGCTTACTCAGAAAATGTGAAAATCTAGAGGATTGTTTCCACACCTGTGATGTCATTTTTAGACTTGGTTTCATGTTGGAAAACTCACATGTTACAAATTACATCAGCATAATAACTAATATTTGGAAATTTAACACATTTTATAGCCCAGTGTTCAGAATGCTTTCATGTAAAAATACACGAGGTAAGCTTGAGTACCTTTTAAGAGGCTAATGCTCACTCTAGAAAGCTCATCATGTATGCTTTTGCAAGTAATTTGATTTTTTTTATTGTATCGTACACAGCATGCTCTCCAGTGCGAATACCTATATGAAACACACACGCTGCTGCTTGCTGATTAATGTAGAGCTCTCTCTGCAGGGGTTGAAGGATGTTATGAATAGATATATTCTGTGAAGAGAGGCTTGCTGATTTTTGTTCAGTAGGGTTTTCAGCAAGGCTAGCAAGAATACACAAATCTGGAAAAATATGTATTTATAGGGTGTTTGAAATCTTTGCTACACAAGGCTAGGGTTTCATACTGCCTATGGATCTGAGGACATGCCTAAGAGGAACAGTTTTTCATTTTGAGCAATAAGAAATAAACACACAAAGTTTCACTGTGGAAAACACATGTTTTACATGCAGAAGGTCCCAGGTTCGTCCCTTGGTAGCTAAAAAGATTTCAGAGAATATGGTTCCTGGGAGAGACCTGGCAGACCTTGGAGAGCTGCTGTCAAGCAAATTAGACAGTACTGCCTTTTGAACAGCAGCCCTCCTTGCCATATGACAAGCTACTTTCAAAACCAAGGGGGATTTCCAAAGATAGGTTGTGAAACATCACAGGGGTCTAATAAGAAACAAGAATCAATCCTGGCAGACCTGGCATACCTGAAGTAGGCATTTTTCTACAATGCTGGCATCTTGGAGGAATTGTGGTTGGAGGGGGAAGGCCTAATATAAGGTAATACTGCAGTATAATATTGGCTCTTCTCTTTGCTCCCAATCAAATACTCTTTGAATTTGTATTATGTTTACCAAGTCCCCCCCCCCCCAAGAATTGCTTGTGTCTGTGTTCTTACAGCATTCAAGATCATCTGTAATGCCATATCATAGGCTTTGGTTATTATGAATGAGGTCCAGCGTAGCACCAGCAGATGAGACAGGACTTCCCCTTCTCCCCTGCAGCTCCTGAACCCTTCCGATCGACTCCAGAGTATTCAGAGGAGATTTGAGGTTATTACAGAGTGGAGGATAGGGAAGAAAAATGGTATGTGAACATAGAAAATGATACTTTTGACTTCTGTTTTGGTATGCCTTGTGGTGGCATTCAGTATGGAGACTAGATTCTGTCTGAAATCAATCAGTGTTTTAGTTGGGTTTATTTATTATTTTGTAAAAATTATATACTGCTTGATTGGGTTTTGTTTTTTAAAAAAACAAGCCTGAATGCAGTTTCCAAAAAGATTTCTTAAGAATAAAAAGAATAATTCCAAAAGCATAATTGCTTACTGGTATAAAAGTATTTTACTGCTTACCTTAATATGCTGCTTACTGTTGTAGTGTACAGAAAGGGGAGAAATTAGGTACCAGAGTAGATTTGTGGAAGATGCTAAAACAGGTCTCTAATATGCCAAAGGGTCGTATTTTCTTTGGGGCCTTTAAAATGTGTATACAGTATAGCTGATACAGTACTGAGAAGCTCAGTATAAACTCATTGCTACTAAGGAAAAGCTGGATACATTGAGAAGAAAAAGACCACCAGGAGTGTATATTTTTAAAGCACATAGAAATTTCCATCACTCATGAAATACATGGGTTTGATAGATATGCACATGGTAGTATGCCACCCTGTAAATGGATTGATTAGACTAAACTTATGATGCTTAAGCATAACACATGAATTCTTGTTAAAATAATCCTGTATGTTGATTCTAGGAATCACATTATCTGGATATCAATAGTTGGAGTATGTTAAGTATATTAATATAAATCACAATGAAAATGTATTTTGCTTCCACTGGAATTGTGCTGTGTTCCTTGGGCAAGGTATTTTCTCTGTTCACTGTTGTACTGAGGACACTATCAGTAGAAAACATAATGATGGAGTGCAATTAAACTGACTGTGTCTAGATTAGCAAGATAAGAGATGTCATTCTGAATCAACCCATTTATTCATCAAATCGGATATCTTGCTTTTGGCAGTGGCAAATACTTAAATGCTTCAAAGGAAGTAAGAAAACCCTTCTTAATGCACCTGGCCAATTGTGCAATTATCTGCTTTCTGCCCGAATGCTCAGTTTATAAAAATAGCTGTTTTACAACTCCCATGGTGCAGAGTAGGCTTCCTGGATTGGTATTGGTATTGATTTTAATTGGTCTTATCTCAGTAAGGCTCAGGTTGGGAAGAAACACAGAAAAAGAACTCTGATTCCAGGATTTTTATCGTAATAGCAAATATTGTACAGTGGTACCTCGGGTTACAGATGCTTCAGGTTACAGACTCAAGTTACAGACTCCGCTAACCCAGAAATAGTACCTCAGGTTAAGAACTTTGCCCTTATTGGAGCCTTGCACACATGCGCAAAAGAGCCAAGAGCCTTGTGTCCCTCTTCAAAAACTGAAAAAGGAGAGCTTCATGCATGCTTCTGATTTTCTTTCATTTGTGAAAGCAGGGGATACTCTGGTACCACTTTGTTTACCTCCATCACAGAGAGAAGCTATTCAGAATATTAAGCAAAGAGATTAAAGCACACTTGACAGTTTATTTGGCAGAACCAAACAAATTATACATCCCTTTGATAAGGCAGCTGGGAAGACTGCTAGTGGTGATGGAGAGGGAGCTGGAGTCTCTAATGGTATTCTAATTCTTGAACATGACTGTTTTTAAGAAGTAATATTCTTATTTCTCTTCAAATGTCAGCATGTGTTGTTACGATTAGGGAAAAAAATTATCTTCAGCATTGAGAACAAATGCCTGTGTTCTTCCCAACTGAACCGAAACATTCATTGAAATCGGCAGATTGCAAATAGAGGCTAGTCCACTTAGAAGATAAGCTTCTTCTGCTACCAGCTATTACTTTGTCCTTTTAGTGGGTATCTGTGCTGTAAATCTAAATAAGCTTATATTGCGGCTCCACTGAATTAAATCAGAAGGTCCACCTTAGATCAAGTTGGAATGTTCTCATAGCAGATGCTCGGTGGACTTTCTTTTACAGTTCTAGAACATGCTTTGTTGGCACTTAGATTGGAATATTCAGCTTTGAAGTTGCAGTCTGGCTGCTACAGCCTTTGTAACCATTTTCACGATCAACAATTAGTCAAAAGGGATGAGGATAAGGGATAGACACAATTACAAAAATACAAAAGCAGTAATAGCTCCAAATAATATGTTTGTCTACAGCATGGGTCGGCAAACTAAGGTCTGTGAGATGGATCAGGCCCAATTGCCTTCTGAATCTGGCCCGCGGACAGTCCAAGAATCGCCGTGTGGATCGCCAGCACGCGTGCTCTTTCCCTCCTTCTCCCTCACACGGCCGTGGCAGCGCCACCTCCTCCCTCCCTCCTCCTGGCTTCTCCCCATCCTGCCTAGAGGAGGAGGGGGGTTGGGCTTTGTTGGTACCAGCCCCTCTCCAGAGCCCTTTCCCGTGACGCTCATTGTCCCCCCGCCGCCGCCAGCCCCTGCCACTCGCAAGACACAGGAGCTGCAGTTGGCTGAGCGCCCCTCTCGAATGGCCGCCATTTAAAGCAGCCCTTCTCCAGAGCCCCTTTGCACGCTGCTCATCATCCCTCGTTCACCCCCCCCGCGCCCTAAATATAGTCCGGCCCCCCACAAGGTCTGAGGGACAGTGGACCAGCCCACTGCTGAATAAGTTTGAGGACCCCTGGTCTACAGTATAAAGCTCTGTTGCACGAAAGAGAAATACAAATCATAAATGTATCCATCTTTATTGGTATCACGTAAAATGTTACAGTATCTTATCGCAAACCAATTAACTATGGATTGCAATGAATTAAACTCAAGGAATCCCTGGGTGAAAGAGGTCTTCAGCTGCTGCTAAAATACAGCTGCTGTGAAAGCACAGAAACAAGTGCTAGGAGTGTGAGATCAATACTTAGAAGCAACCCATTAAATATTTTTACACAAATTATGTTTTATTCTACTGAGGGCCTCCAGGTGTTTACAGAATTCAGCACAGTACATACCATACTATTCCTGAAATTCCCTTTTGTGATTGTCCTGTGTGTCTTTATTCCAGTCCCCAGTTTAGTGGCTGAAACCCCATTTCATATATTCATCCTGGTATGGCCTTGTAATGGTGTGGCAGTGAACCGAAGCCCTCTGTCTTAAGTATATGCAAGTACATTCTTCTCCCCTCAGTAAAAAGCGAGGAAGCAAAAAGAGTGGTGAAATCTATAAGTAAAAATAAAGAATCAGGTCAAAGCTGACTGTCATCCCACTCCATTAGGAGAGCTTTTTGCACGGTTTGGCTGAGAATGTCAAAAAAAATGCTCTTCATCAATCCTTCACTCTTCAAGTTGCCAGTTGACAAGGACTTTTCCCTTCAGAGCTGGTACTGACGTTTGTGTTACTTGGCACCTGCTCCTTTGCTGTTTTTGTCTGTTACTTAATATTGTGCCTCTGTGATGGATTGGAACTAGAGTAAGGAGAAAGCGCGGGAGAGAAAGGACAGGACATTTCCCCTATGCTTTTATGTTGAAAGGAAAATTCGATTCGAGGTTCTGCAGAGAGCTTTGGGAGTAGGTTGCTTCTATGGCAAACCTATGTTGAATTTTCAAAATGCTTTGAGGAGCATCACATTCCATATTTTACCTGTAGCTTTAAATAGCCCTAGGACATGTTATCATCCTTTAAAAATTATCTTTGGATTTTCCAGAATGCATTTCCCCTTACTTCAGTAACAATTCCTAATGGAGTCCTATTCTTGGGTATTAAAGAGCTGATGATAGTTTCAAAGTTAGCTAAGTCCTACTTGGCAGTACACAGTACTTGTTTAGGAAAGTACAGTTTTTATTATGAATACAGTGGTACCTTAGGTTACAAACCCCTCGGGTTACAGACTTTGCTCACCCAGAAATAGTATCTTGGGTTAAGAACTTTGCCACAGGATGACAACAGAAAATGCGCGGCAGCGGCTTCAGGAGGCCCCATTAGGTAAAGTGGTACCTCAGGTTAAGAACGGTTTCAGGTTAAGAATGGACCTCTGAAACGAATTAAGTTCTTAACCAGAGGTACCACTGTAATAGGTTAGATTCTGCTGCAGGTATCACTGTAACTTGGGGGGGGGGGACACACACGAATGTATCTGCTGGGTCCAAGCATGAGGCATGTGATAGGCCATCTCGCAGAAAGGTTAATTTTATGATTCTATGTGAATTCTGTCTTGTGTTTCTAATTGATGGGAGTTGTATTACAACCAAGTAGATGAATCTGTTTTTTCATCAAGCTGCTTATTCTGTTCCACCAAATCCACATCTAATGCAATGAAATTATCTTGAAGCTTATTTCTGCTGTCTACAACTTGAGCAATATTTTTACTTTAACACTAACTTTTACCCCAGGACATTATAAGCACACCAGCTGCCATCTTCTTAATACTTCCACCTAGTGTTTCCACCACCACGCTCAATTATTATGACTATAAGGGATTCTGCAGTGAATAAAACTGCTAGCACATTTGCAAAGCTACATTGCAGGGGGTTGGACTAGATGACCCTCAGGGTGGGTTCCTTCCAGCTCAACAATTCTATGATTCTAAGAATGTTACAAATCTATTTGGTGTTTTGTACATTGGTGTACAAGAACTATATCCACATTTTACTCCTCTTGCAGTGTGTTTTGAAGTAATCATATAATATGCCTAAATTTACTTCTCAAAATTTTCTGACAATGGTGCAAAATTCTTGGGACAGTTTTCTTTTTTTGTCAAAATTGTTCTAGCCAAATTTAACTCAAGGGACTTCATTTTCCTTCAGAAGAAAAATCCATCCACATGTGATTAGTTCCATTGACAGCGGGCTGATTGTTGGAGGAAAGCATGTATGATCAAACTTTGCTTTTTCAAGATTCTCAGAATAGTTTTTTTGTTCTGTAATCACTTCTAAGGACTGTAACTGTCAAATAACAAAATACATTAATTGGATTGCATTGTTTCCTGAAACCTGGCAAGAGAGGAAATATTTTCACCACAAGAGGGAGCAGAAGATGTGAATGGTTCTGAAAAAGGGTCTCCCTCTCTCCCCCTCACATCCAAGCCTTTAGGGTGTGTGGAACTAAAAGTAGTGAATGTTTTGCTGTTGCTGGCATAGCTGTTGTTGGCATTATTGTTTAAAAACCTAATCTCCTATGCTGGCCTCTTGGACTCAAGTGCGATTAGCTCTGCTCATTGGCTCGAGGCAGGAACTTAGGTGCTCCTGGAAGTGACTTCAGTTCCAGCTTCCTGTCTCTAGCTCCAAGCAGCGCTGGAGATACTCTCTGCATTCCTTGCTTAAGACTTCTGGTTACTTGTAACAATCTTCTTTCTTCCTCTATACAGTACAGTGGTACCTCAGGTTGCATACGCTTCAGGTTACAGACTCTGCTAACCCAGAAATAGTGCTTCAGGTTAAGAACTTTGCTTCAGGATGAGAACAGAAATTGTGCTCCGGTGGCGCGGTGGCAGCAGGAGGCCCCATTAGCTAAAGTGGTGCTTCAGGTTAAGAACAGTTTCAGGTTAAGTACAGACCTCCGGAACGAATTAAGTACTTAACCTGAGGTGCCACTGTACTGACTTTCAGGGCCTCTCATGTGATTTCATGTAATCTTAAAGTGACTCTCACATCCCTTCTCTTTCTCCTGGAAGCCCCGCTGCAGAGGGCTCTTGCAGGAGTTCAGCCACCTTTTAATTTTGCCACTGGCCTCACTGTTCTTTCCTAACCTCTTTAAAAAAGGGGGGGGCCTTAAATCTTCCTTAGTGGGTTCATTTTTTTTCAAAAGGAAACACTTGTGGGAAACTGGTGTGAAAAATGTGTGAGAGGTGCCCTGTGTTAAGATACCAAATTTCAGACAACTAAGTCCTTGGGGTTTTGTGTCAAGCCCCTTTAAATTGATTTGAGGGAGGGGCAGACTTAAAGGGATGCTCTATTCTCCTGTAGTTTGTGGGCACAGATTCTGTGACATTAGGTAGGTGCCCCTAACTGGTACTGCATATAGAACAACAAGCAAAGTGTTTTGATTTGAAGAGCATGCACTAGAAATGTTCATCTGGTGGAGCTATACTTACCTCATCCCCAAATCCTTTTGAGTTGCCTAGCTAAGCTGCTTCAGTGATGGAGGGAGCTTGAGAGTGGGAGAAGGACTTCTTGCTCTCCTTTGCATGCCTCTTCCCTTCCTTCTCTGACTCCACCTCTTCCTAAAGGAGGAGGGACTGGTGCTGCCTGCACAGGTACATGATGAGGCTGCCCCCCACCTCCGGGCTCAGCTGCTTCCTGCAGCGTTGGCAGATGGCATAGCTGGGCTGTTCTGCCAACTGAAAGTGATCCCAGCCTATGCTCTGCTGGTTGCTCTCACTAATAATACCGCCAGCCTTAGAAGGAGAGGGAACCTACAGCTGCTGCATTTAATTATTACTGCTGCCTGCAGCAATGATGGTGTGTTTGGATTTGTTGAGGGGAGAACTCAAACAGCAAGTGCTGCTGCCAAGACACTTCCATTGCCTGAATTCTGCCCCAACTCTACATACGTGGATCATAATTAGACACACCGCGTGTTATTTGCAATAGGGATGTACCTGTGTAGTAGTGTTGTCGATAAATGACAAAAATGTATGTTGTGTTGCGATTTGCTGTTTACAACAGTTGAGTGCTTGTGCACACAATAATTGTTCTGTAGCCAGTAACTGTCTGTGGCTGTTTCTTGCAAATGGTTCCCTGCCCTACTAACAAGTATTAGCAGAATCATCTCCATAGTGCTGAGTAAATTATCATCTGTCTGTTATTGCAAAAGTGTAAAGGTGTGCCAGTTTAACATAATTATCACTGACTGTAATTTCTGCATCTCATTGCATTCAACTCTCACCTTAATCCCCCTCCCCCCTTTTATACCTGCCAAGTTTTCACTTCATGCATCTAATGAATATGGCTTGCATTTGAGTCCTCAAAAGCTTATGCCATAATAATTTTGTTATTATTTAAAGTGTCACAAGACAGTACTTGTGTGAGAGCAGCAAGACACACTATGGCTTGGCTATAAATTAAATAAAAATAATTTTGGACAGGCTAAGAGTTTTGTGTATAATACAATGCAGCTACCTAAGAACATATAATTATAAATGAGCCTCTTACATATGTACCTTAAGTATGTATGCAAACTCAATGAGAGATGTGAGCTTCCTTTTGCTGGGTAATCTCATGTATATTAGGTCTGATTTGAGACAAACTCTCATCTCCTCATCAACACAAAGAAGCCTTTCTCTTTTCTGATCATATTTTTCAGAGTTGAAAATCCCTGTTCACAACAAAATAGTTGTGGAGAACTGTAGAAGAATAGCCAGTGCTCTTGAAGAGAGGTGTGGATGCTGCTTCTGGCTGTAGAAATATTTTGATACTGTATTGAAATGTTTATTTGATTGTCATTGAATCTTCCCACCACACTTGCCATCCTCTCCTGACACAACTGTATGGCACGCCACACCCTTTGAGAACCACTATGTTAATAAATCAAGTTGTGCTTTAATAAAGTTTGAGAAATGCTGCCCTGGCCTGATTCTGTGCTTTCTATCTTTTTGTTTTGTGGTGATGGATTTAAAGGACCAGTGCTGACATAATGTTCCTTGTCCCAAGCTAGTTTCAAATTCTGCTTAAGATCAAACACTGGTAGGCATTAGCCATGGCCAGTTGGCAGCAGCATTGCTTCTGGGTACCAGTTGCTGGAAACTGCAGGAAGGGCAAGTGGTTTTGTGCTTGGGTCTTGCTTATGGGTTTCCCACAGGCATCTGGTTGGCCATGGTGGGAACAGGATGCTGGACTAGATGGGTCATTGGCCTCATCCATTGGGGCTCTTCTTATGCCAAGGCTTGTGCCAATGTTCTCCTTAGCTGGGAAGATTTGCACCAGACACAGGAGAGAGCACATAATATTTCAACTTGCCCATGATTCCCTTAACTGGTAAAGAAGCTGATTGTGTTCTGCTCCAGTCCTGATTGAGGCTTTCATTATGTGAGGGTGTGTAAATGTTTTTGTGTTCATGTTTATAGACAGCACAGTCTCATTTGTGCTTCTTGTCGCTTGCCATTTCTTTTGTTACAAAAGCTTTTCTTCCCCAGTGTGTTTCTGCCGTTCCTTGAAAGTAACAAAATAGGCTTACAAAGGCTAGAACATGTTGATAAGAATGCATATTTCTTTCCTTGCACAATGGAATTTCTGTCTTCAAAACAGTAAAGCAGGGTGAACTGCCAGCAGTCGTGGAAATGAAGTTTTTTCTTTTCTTTTGCAATAACAAACACTTGGGACAAATGTTGTTTAGTCAAAGTTGCTTGACAAATATACTATTCTGTCATCATAGGGGTGAGATGGTTTTTCATTCTTTATCCCTTTTAAATCTTGGTCACCTGTAAAAGTTGTGATTATGCGTGCCTGTTCTTCAGAAGCAAATTTTAAGAACAGACTATAAAAACAGATCTGTTGGAAGTATATTGGATCTAATCCATTAAAAACTGAGCTGATCAGAAGTGCTGATGTGAGAGCAAATATAGTATTGGGAGATTTACTAACTTGCTAAATTTAAGTTTTAAGTGCTTAGCTTTTTGAGGAGGAAATAAGCATTAAGAGATCAGGAATCGGTTTCTCATTTTCTCCAAGCAAGCAAGGAATAGCATGTTTGTAAGGAGTAAAGCATAAGACCTGGATCACTCTGGGGATACCAAAACACCACTTTCTCTAAGTGATCTTACAGCTAAAATCCAACCATATGAGGGTGAATAAAATAAACTAATCTGCTGTTTAGAATAGATGTTTCATGGGGTCTAATCTAAATTAATTGGGGCCTTTGCTGGGAAAAGGAAATGGGGAATGTTTGTCTTGGGTGAAGTGTGTGTGTGTGTGTGTGTTCGTGTTCAGAATGCCTCTTGTTACACAACAGTGTTTTACTTGAGAGAACAGTGCTGATGATTCGGAGGTTCAGTAATTTTTCAGAAGCAGTGTGACATCACTCTTGTATCGGTTTTCTAGCTAGCAACTCTCAGAGCCAGGATGCTTTTTCTTGGTGGCAGGGCTTTGCACAGCTCATTGGGGAGCAGCTTCAAGACAAAAGGGTTGTGCCTCGTATTTTTCCAAGTGCTGTTTGCATTGAGGCTTTGGTGAAGAATGAATTTCTCTGAAGGCTGGTAAGTGATTGTGTATTTTCTTTTACACGTGGATAATTTCTTTTGGTAAACTAAGCCAGTTTTAAACATGCACAGTTAAAGTACATTTGCTTCACATTAGATTTGGAGAAAGAGCATGTGGGTTGTTGTTTTTTGGTAAGCTTTACTCATCTAATTTCCATTATCATTAATTGTGCATAACAGGAAAGATTTTATTTTTAAAAAGCACAGCTTTGTGGTTGTTAAAAATATTGCAAGCTGGAGAATAAATTGCATGCCTCATGTAAAATAAATAAATAAAATTTTGAAATAGCTTAGACATAAGCAAGTTTAGAAAACAAACTCGTCAGATTCCTTTCTTTGTCCTGTTTATAGGTTGAGGAAGAGAAAAGTGATAAAACACTTAAAAGTTCCATAGAAATTATTAATGGGGACTTCAACATTTTCTGTAGATTGTCCAGTTCATGGCTGCTGATCTGCATTGAAGAATTCAAATGGAAAAGGCAGGGAATTCTGTTTTGGCAATATGCATTGTGAAACTGTTGTTGAAATTGATTCTGTGAATGTTACTTGAAAAGCAGGGCATATCTTCCTCCATTTAAGTAGTGAAGAAAATGATATTTGTTCTAAGTGAAGGCATAGAATCAATACAACTGTGGAAGTTGGGGATGTTAAGACTCTTCAGAAGATCTTGCATCAGCCCCTATCCATCTAACTGAGGAGCTTATGTCATCCATAACAGATGCTTGTTTATTTTTACAACATCTAGAGAGGCTTTGGTTTCTCTCTCTTACTTATTTTTAAAATTGTGCATGTGTTTAGAATCTCTTTCTAAAATTTTAAGCTTAGTTTTTGAGCTGCAGTGCTAGTGTTTTATCACTTGCCTGAAGCAATTAGCATAGCAATCATTAATGTTAAATAACTTCTTTTTTTACCTATCTAGAGGTTGTGATGCAAGAAAAATACCGGTACTTCTCATGGAAATTGAATATGTACTTTTGAATGGGAAATGCCCACACACAATGGTCTGATTTGTGGGCATTAAAGATCAGAATTGCATGTATGAACTTGCGTTCCATTTATAAACTGCTCTCTTCCCTCCCTAGTATCACTGAAAAGATCAGAAACATTGCATTTTTTATTAGCGAGAAAAATCGTTGTGAGAGAGGTAGCTTATAATTATAATCACCAGAGCAGTTGTTTATTCAAAATCCTACCATGTCAAATCTGGTTTTTGTGCAGACAAAGTTCTACAATTATTTATGAACATATAAATAGATATCACCTACAGTATAGTGAATCCTTGAATTTATTATAATAAGGATGTTAGGACTTCATGGATATATATAATATTAAGCCTATCTAATCCAACTTTTCTGGGGTTCCTGTAGTGTAAAGCCCCTAATCTCGGCAAATGATAGATATCTATTTCTGGCAGGGGAGAGGCTGTGCCTGGAATTCAGATGGATTGATTTAGTCTATTTTTGTACCAAGCAGCTCTTTGCTTTCAAAGCTAGAATAGAGTCATTATTTTCTAAAAATGCTTTTACTTCATTTTGCAGCATGTAATAAACAAGAACTGTTACAAACATCTTGACTGTCTTTTTATTATTCACAATTAAGAGCATTCAGGCTACCATGAATGGAAGGAAAACACAGTCACACAATACAGATAACATTCAAGACTATACTGTAATCAAGGAGATCTCTCCAAAGTCCACCAAGACCTAAGTTGCTATTTGGTACAATAACACCTTTTTTTGTTTTTGGTACTGTAAACTCTGAGGATGCTATTCAACTAAATCGAAGAGCAGACTTAAATGGGTCTGTTCAGACTAAGATTTTTTTAATACCACCCAGAATACTGAAAGATATTCTGTAGCGGGAACATCATGAAATTCTGTAATTTATTTATTTTTTAAATACATTGTGATTAAGTCATTTGTTGTCCAGACCACTTTCTTTGGCTTCTTGGAATGTCTTGCTTCATGCTTAGTATTATAATTGAATATATGTATTGTTTTAGCCTAGCCCAGTAAGGCTTCTAATGCAAACGTTTTCCATAGAATGGTCAGGTCTTTGTGATTCTTAACTCCTATGGATGATGAAATGTTTCTGTAGGGACAAGGGCAATTCTGTAGCAGCTTGGGAGCCATGGTGGTTGGTTTTGGAAAGGGGATAAGTAGTTGGCTGGGGTATAGAACTCCCTTGTAAGGCACTTCCGCTCATGTAAGATGGTTCCCCAAATTTCTACCAGTTGCCCCCTCCAGTTAGAGTCATTCACAACATGCCCCATACCATTCTATACGCCCTCAACCTTTAGGAACAGCTTTCTTGGGGGGGAGGGCATGGGACTGGAGAGGCAGAAAAGCCCTATTTTGCAAGTTCTGTTTGCATATCTCTTGAATTATTGATTATGTTTAGAAGTCAGGATATCAAAGATGTAATTTTCAAACATCACTTGAATTCAAGCTGTGATAAAGAACATTAAGCCAAGGATGTCCTTGTTTGTTCATTTAAGCATTACATGAGTAGATCATTGTTGTTTTTAAGCAACAGTGTAAGTAAATGAGCACATTTCTCCATTCCTAATTCAGGGGCAAGCAGTATGTCTCGCTTAGGAATCTAGGAAGCTCTCCTACATCAAGTCAGCCCCTTGGTCCGTATCGATCAGTATTGTCCATACTGACTAGCAGCAGTATATTCAGAGCTATTTAACACTGGTATGTTTGAAATGGTCTATTTTATTCAATATAGCCAAGCATTCTCTAACTGGGTTCAAAAGTTTATTTTATTGAAGAATCTCGGGGTATGTAAATGCAATTACAGTGGTACCGTGGGTTACATACGCTTCAGGTTACACACTCTGCTAACCCAGAAACAGTGCTTCAGGTTAAGAACTTTGCTTCAGGGCTCTGGCGGCGCGGCGGCAGCAGGAGGCCCCATTAGCTAAAGTGGTGCTTCAGGTTAAGAAAAGGTTTCAGGTTAAGAACGGACCTCCGGAACGAATTAAGTACTTAACCCGAGGTACCACTGTACCTAATATCCTTATCTTCATAACAACTCTGTCAGGTATATTAGGCTGAAAGTTGCAAAGTGACACCCTTCACCTTCATGGCCACCCAGGGATTTGAACCCAGGGACACCTATCCAAGATCAGCACTATGCAGTACACCACATTGACGAACCATAACATTCTTATTTTTTATTATACATGCAATAAAGGGATAACTGCATCATCTGCATGGGGGGTGGGTAAATCTCTCTTAGATTGATCCCATCTGGGAAGATGGACTGCATTCCACCCTGTACTTTATCAAACATTTATGCCTCTGTCAAATCAGTGCAGTTGTATTTGCAATATCCTGGTGCAAATAATTTATGTGTATTGTGAGTGAACTATCCAAGTCCACTTGGGTAGCTACAGCTATCTGCCAGTGTAACCTCAGAAGTAAGTTATGAGCCAGTAGTTGATCTTCCTGCTAGTAAGTAGCTTTGGTCCTTCCAGCATACAGTTAGCTCTTTCATATCTCCCACTGGCAGAACTGTGACAGTGGAGCTGATCAATCAACACCTGAAGATTATACTTACTGTAGCAATGCTAATAATGTAGGTGGCAGTGAAACACCTGAGCTATAAAGGTTCATAGAGAGAAGTGTTGGCATGTCCTGAGCTACTTAATTCCAAAGGTTACACTGCCACAGACGTTACAATGAGTAGAATGACAGGTGGTTATTCAGAATTTAGTTTGAAGGACCACAATGTGTGAAAGCGGAAATTGAATTGTATGAATTATGTAGATTTGAGAAACTACACATATAACTTAACCCAAATCCATAAAATGTTTAAGCTTTGTCTAATAACTAGAGTTGAGCTGAAATAGTTTTCGGCTTTGTGCTTACTTTTATTATTGTTGAACGCCCTCATTGTTCCTGTGAACTTTTTATTACCCTCTAGAAATATTTGTCTTATTTTCATCCAAGATTTGGACACTAGAAAGTGTGCAACAACACAACCCCAAAAGGGTTTTTTGAGTGGGGGGTTAAGGCTCCAGGGTGCTATGCTATGACCCAGAGGGCAGCCCAGAGTAGCTCAGGAGCCCTGGGAGTCATGGAGCTGTGTAATTCCTGAGTTTACTTAACCTGATTGGAGAGAACCACCCCAGCTGAACTGAACTGAAGTTTTGGCAGTGTCCCTTACTTTTATACTCTGTGGGGTAGAGCTGTGGACCAGGCATAAGAGCAGTGAAAACACTGGGAATTTGAATGCAAAAATTGCTGACAAACTTTCATGCCAAAGGAGGGGCACATCGAACCATGCATATACTCCCCTTTCCTTGAACTTGTAAAATGGTAACCAAAGTATGAGTAGAAATTATGGTGAACTATAGAAAAGAATGGCTAATTAGAGGCTAAAATAGATCTTTTCCAACTAGTCAGGGAAATGTGGCCTAAACAAATAGGGAACCCTGAACAGATCTTAAGATCTGTCAGCGTTTATATACTGGTTAAAAGATGAGTTTACAATCTAGAACTGTTTGCTGTGATTTGCCTTGTAGTACCCAAATACAACTTTATTGTGATGAGAATAAATCATGAGTGGTAATTACTATTGCTGCTAAAATATTTGATGCTCTGCAAGAACAGATTTCAGTCATAAATTCCAAGGAAAGAAAAGAAAAACACATGCAGCCTACAATCTTAAAGGAGAAGAATGAGAATGAAGTTCACTCGTTTACTGAAGCTGTTTCAGATTTTCTGTGGGAGTGAGTGCTTGTGCGTATATTAGTCTAGTGGCAAAGGAGAAGTGAGTAATGCAGCATATGGCAAGATGCAATTAATTTGAACAATTACATCCAAATTACTAATTACTTGGTATTCAGTTTAAAAAGAAATTTCAGCAGAAAATAAGTCAGCATTCAGTTAACAGATCAGTTTTCATTACACAGTGCATATAATAATAACAATAATAATAATTTATTATTTGTACCCCGCCCATCTGGCTGGGTTTCCCCAGCCACTCTGGGCGGCTTCCATAAAAACCAGGAATACACTAAAATATCACAGATTAAAAACTTCCCTGAACAGGGCTGCCTTAAGATGTCTTCTGAATGTAAGGTAGTTATTTATCACTTTGACATCTGATTGGAGGGCGTTCCACAAGGCGGGTGCCACTACCGAGAAGGCCCTCTGCCTGGTTCCCTGTAGCTTTGCTTCTCGTAATGAGGGAACCGCCAGAAGGCCCTCGGCACTGGACCTCAGCGTCCGGGCAGAACGATGGGGGTGGAGACGCTCCTTCAGGTATACTGGGCCGAGGCCGTTTAGGGCTTTAAAGGTCAACACCAGCACTTTGAATTGTGCTCGGAAACGTACTGGGAGCCAATGTAGGTCTTTCAAGACCGGTGTTATGTGGTCTCGGCGGCTGCCCCCAGTCACCAGTCTAGCTGCCGCATTCTGGATTAGTTGTAGTTTCCGAGTCACCTTCAAAGGTAGCCCCACGTAGAGCGCATTGCAGTAGTCCAAGCGGGAGATAACTAGAGCATGCACCACTCTGGCGAGACAGTCCGCGGGCAGGTAGGGTCTCAGCCTGCGTACCAGGTGGAGTTGGTAGACAGCTGCCCTGGATACAGAATTGACCTGCGCCTCCATGGACAGCTGTGAGTCCAAAATGACTCCCAGGCTGCGCACCTGGTCCTTCAGGGGCACAGTTACCCCATTCAGGACCAGGGAGTCCCCCACACCAGCCCGCCCCCTGTCCCCCAAAAACAGTACTTCTGTCTTGTCAGGATTCAACCTCAATCTACTAGCCGCCATCCATCCTCCAACCGCCTCCAGGCACTCACACAGGACCTTCACCGCCTTCACTGGTTCTGATTTGAAAGAGAGGTAGAGCTGGGTATCATCTGCATATTGATGGACACCCAGTCCAAACCCCCTGATGATCTCTCCCAGTGGCTTCATATAGATGTTAAAAAGCATGGGGGAGAGGACGGAACCCTGAGGCACCCCACAAGTGAGGGCCCAGGGGTCTGAACACTCATCCCCCACCACCACTTTCTGAACACGGCCCAGGAGGAAGGAGCGAAACCACTGTATAACAGTGCCCCCAGCTCCCAGCCCCCCTAGACGGTCCAGAAGGATGTTATGGTCGATTGTATCAAAGGCCGCTGAGAGATCCAGCAGAACTAGGAAACAACTCTCACCTTTGTCCCTAGCTCGCCGGAGATCATCAACCAGCGCGACCAAGGCAGTTTCAGTCCCATGATGAGGCCTGAATCCCGATTGGAAGGGATCCAAATGGTCCGCATCCTCCAGGCGTGCCTGGAGTTGTTCAGCAACCACGCGCTCAATCACCTTGCCCAAGAATGGAAGATTTGAGACTGGGCGATAGTTGGCCATACTGGCCGGGTCTAAAGATGGTTTTTTAAGAAGCGGTTTGATGACCGCCTCTTTCAGCGGATCTGGGAATGCTCCCTCACAGAGGGAAGCATTCACCACCCCGCAGAGCCCATCGCCCAGCCCTTCCCGGCTTGCTTTTATTAGCCAGGATGGGCAAGGATCCAGGAGACAGGTGGTTGGTTTCACGCGTCCAAGCAGCCTGTCCACATCCTCGGGGGTAATGGATTGAAATCGATTCCATGCAACTTGACCAGGCAGAGCTCTAGCACTCTCCCGCCCCAGCCCTGCTCCCACGGTGGTGTCTAGCTCCTTCCGAATATGAGTGATTTTATCCGCAAAAAACTTTGCAAAATCGTTGCAGGAGATCTTGGGGTCTTTACAAAGCCCCGGTGGTAAAGGTGGTTCTGTTAAATTACGAACCACCTGAAAAAGTCTCCTGCTACTATTTTCTGCAGATGCAATAGAGGCGGTGAAGAAAGTCTTCTTCGCCGTCGCTATCGCCACTTGGTAGGCTCGACGTTGAGCTCTAACCTGTGTCCGGTCAGATTCGGAGTGAGTTTTTTGCCACCGACGCTCTAGCCGTCTCAGCGATTGTTTCATCGCCCTCAGCTCCGAAGAAAACCACGGAGCTGTCCGGGCTCCATGCAATCGGAGAGGGCGCTTCGGAGCCAGACAGTCAATAGCCCTGGTTAACTCCGCATTCCAGCGGGCCACCAGGGAATCAGCTGAAAGGCCATCAACATGGGATAAGGCATCCCCTACCACTCTCTGGAAACCATTTGGATCCATTAAGTGGCGGGGGCGGACCATCCGAATTGGTCCCACCTCCCTGCAGAGGGGAAGGGTCGCAGAGAAGTCCAGTTGCACCAGGAAGTGATCTGACCATGGCACTTCTTTTGTTTCACTTTTACTTAGTGTCAGATCACCCACGTCACTAGAGGTGAACACCAGGTCTAAGGCATGTCCATGACTATGAGTTGGGCCAAACTTATTCAGGGACAGCCCCATGGAGGCCATGCTTTCCACGAAGTCCCGAGCTGCCCCTTGTAAGGTCGTGTCGGCATGGATGTTAAAATCCCCTAGGACAACCAAACTAGGTGTCTCTAGGAGAAAATCCGCCACGACCTGAAGCAGCTCAGACAGGGAATCCTTGGTGCAGCGGGGAGGTCGGTACACCAAAAGGAATCCTGTACTGCCCCTATTGCCCAACTTCCAGAACATGCACTCAGAGAACTGGATCTTCCCAGTAGGACGCCTGGTGCAAGCTAGTGACTTCCTAAAAATCACTGCAACCCCCCCTCCCCGCCCACATGACCTGGGTTGCTGTGCGTAAGAGAAACCTGGTGGGCAAGCAGCGGCAAGGACAGGCCCATCTGCTTCCTCCAACCAGGTCTCTGTCACACATGCCAGGTCAAGTCCTCCATCAACGATCAGGTCGTGGATGGCAGTGGTCTTGTTCATCATTGACCTGGCATTACACAGCAACACCTTCAGGTCATGTGGGTTTCCCCTGTTGATTCCAGTATCCATCCGGTCAAGGCCAGACCCGGAGGCAGGGATAGTCTTCAACCAACGACTAAACCTGCCTCCTCGGTAATGACATGGTCTGGTCTTAGCGTAACTCCGCCTCCTGCCCATGATCACCGAGATCGGATGTCCTATTGCTTCCCCCCCTGTGGAACTTGTCCCAGCCATCGTGGGGCCCCACTCCCAGGCAGCCCTGATCTAGCCCCTTCAGAACACAACACAAACTATACAGAACCAATAAAACAACAACAACAACAAAAAGGAACAGAACAATTATACTAAAATTAATCCCCAACCAAATATCCATCCCACCCACCCCCAGCAATGGAAAAAAAGAAATAAAACTTTAAATTGCCACCGACTGTTTGAGGACATTTTAAAGCACATTGACCCCCTGGAACAGGGAAGCAATGGCAGAACACTTCCCACCCTTCCCAAGAGTTTGTTCCAAAAGTTTGTTCCTGGGCCACGCCCCCTGGGCCAGTTGGAAAAGGCCCTGGAAGGGAGCAGGCCCTGCAGTCCTCACCCAGCTGATGGTCCAAGGCCTCACTGCAGCAGGAGTCCCTTTATAGCCAGGAGAGAGGGCCTGGGCCACGCCCCCTGGGCCAGTTGGAAAAGGCCCTGGAAGGGAGCAGGCCCTGCAGTCCTCACCCAGCTGATGGTCCGAGGCTTCCCCGCAGCAGGAGTCCCTTTATAGCCAGGAGAGAGGGCCTGGGCCACGCCCCCTGGGCCAGTTGGAAAAGGCCCTGGAAGGGAGCAGGCCCTGCAGTCCTCACCCAGCTGATGGTCCGAGGCTTCCCCGCAGCAGGAGTCCCTTTATAGCCAGGAGAGAGGGCCTGGGCCACGCCCCCTGGGCCAGTTGGAAAAGGCCCTGGAAGGGAGCAGGCCCTGCAGTCCTCACCCAGCTGATGGTCCGAGGCTTCCCCGCAGCAGGAGTCCCTTTATAGCCAGGAGAGAGGGCCTGGGCCACGCCCCCTGGGCCAGTTGGAAAAGGCCCTGGAAGGGAGCAGGCCCTGCAGTCCTCACCCAGTCCTCTAATCATTATTAGAGAAAGAATAGTGAAACTAGAAGACCAACAAGCTCTATATTACCACCCATGTAATGTTTTAGGTGCATTTTTGGTAAAAGGCTACTGCTCTGGACATTCCCCCCCCAAAATAATGACACTTTTTCCATTCCAAGCGTATACTAGTGTAAGCGGTGTTTCCATGTGCTCTGGCACTCGTCATGGTCCTCCATGCACCAGTAGCGGTTTAGTCATGCTGGCCCCATGACCTGGAAAGCTGTTTGTGGATAAAGACTGGCTCCCCCTGCCTGAAGCAAGATGAGTGCCACACCCCGTAGTCGCCTTTGACTGGACTCAGGGGTCCTTTACCTTTTAAACCCCCCCTTTTTTTTACTAGGCTTGTTCCAAAGCACCTTGATTGGGAGGGAAAGTTGGGGATGGTGAAACTGATTCAAGGTGACTAAATTGACAGCTGAAATCAGAGCTTTGTTTCTTTTTGTGAACGAAAAAGCAACAGTCCTCTGGCAGTGCAGATCATTGCATTTTTAAGTGCTGATTCCACCCCCACCCTCTTTGCTGGTTCCAGCTTCTTAAAAGTCATCTCCCAGGAAAAATCTACCCTGTTGCCTCAAGGGTCCTTTGTGATGGTAGGAATTTCACCCACCAGTCATTTCCAGGGGTACAGTCTTCATTGCAAGTCAACCAAGGCTGTGTGCGTCCTCATGATTAGCTTAAAAGAGGATTAAACAAATTCACAGAGGATAAGGCTATCGGTGGCTACTAGCCTTGATGGCTGTGTTCTGCTTTCACTGTTGGGAACAGTTTGCTTCTGAATACTAGTTAGTTATGGGAGGGGAGGTTGTAGCCTCCGCCTGCCCCTCCATGATAAAGGTATCCTGTTAAAGGCATTGAGGGCTTGGTCCCTGTCTGAAGCCTGGGTGTAGGCTAGGGTCATGGCACGACCCCAACGGGGACCCGCGGGGTACCCTAATTTCACATATGTCATTGGGCTCCCCCCATCTGGTGGTTTACCCTTAGCAGACTCCCTGTAGACTGGCAGGAGTCAAGATATAGCCTGGTTTCACCCAATGCCTAAGCCAAACTGCTCACCTCTGTAACCAATAAACTTGTGGCCTATTTTACCCCACTAATCTAAAATATGTGTGTTTATTACCTAAGGGAAATGTGGGGCCCGGGGTCTCAGCACGCAACTAGTTACTGGAAACTACAGGAGGGGAAAGTGCTGTTGTGCTCAGGTCCTGCTTGCAGGCTTTCCATGGGTTTCTCATTGGCCACTGTGTGAGCAGGATGCTGAACTCAATGGGCCACTTGTCTGATCCAGAAGCACTCTGCACATATTTATACTTTATATAAAACCAGGTGTGCATATTTACATAATTTATGCATGTCTCAGAACTTTGATTTTGTTTTGTTTTTTAGTGCTGAGCATATGATGCACTCCTGCAAGATTGCTTACACAGCATATTCATGGGTTCAGTTGAAAATGTGAGAATCAGCTTTGAGTATTGATAACTTTCAGCAGTCCTGTATTTCATGCTGTATTTCATACCCAAACCTCTAAACCGTGTTACCCAGCATGGTGTCCTCCAGATGTTCTGAGAAATAGCTCCCACCATCCCTAGCCAGCATGGCCAAAGCTCTCATCCATGAATTTGTGATGAGTAGGGGAGAGATTGGAATAGCTGCAACATCAGCTTGCCCCTCTGGTCACACTCCTTGTGCATGCATTGCAGCCCCTTTCATGAAGTCTACTTAAGCATCAAGTAAATGATCTTGCTTAGTGTCTTTGATATGTAAAACAGAAACCAAACAAATCATTAATTTCATAATTGCTCCCATTTCTCTTTAAAAAATGTAGTGCAAAAGGCATTTGAGCTACATTATTAGAGGTTTAGAATGATGCTTCTAAACATTTTCTTTTATTATAAACATACATTTTAATTTTTATAGCAAGCAATTCATATGAAAGCTTGTTCAAGAATTACATGAATTAAAACTTGAAAATTAGATTTAAACGAAACTTCTTTTATTGGTGATTTTGCAAGCTAGTAGAAACGTATTGCAATTATTCAGGCTTGGAATTTGGTTTAGAAGCTCAAATTCTATATCCCTTCTTCTCTTTGTGTCCATATATTTTTGCAAAGTAATGAATTCTGTAATTGCTATCTTCAGTACTGGTTCCTAGTTTGGTAAATACATGGTATACATTCTTATTATAAAATACTTGGAATGGCATGGTGCAGTTAAAGGTTTACAGATGTGGAGGGCCATGCATATGTGGAATTGTGAAAACACAGAATGGTTAAACACTTGCTGCTGGCAGGAATAACCAATCTCTCTGGGTTTCAGTTTACTGTTGACTACAGTACAGGTATTTTGGCTGGGGAATAAGAGGCTGATGTGCTTCATATTAAGTCATCCAAAGTCTTAATAGTGCTCTGAACTAGCCCTAAAAACTAGATAGATGTTGTAATTTTGAAGCAAACTTTAAAAGTAAGATTTAAGTTTAAGAGTTCTTTAAAAATGAATAATGACTTGTTGCCTGGATGACCTTCTTATAATAAGCAACCTTTAGGCAGCTTTCATTGACAATTCAGTCTCTTGAAATACCTGAGTGAATCTAAGTGATTCTGAACTCGTAGCAGTTAATCTCCCATCTGGGTTATGTCTGCCATTTTCCTTCCTTCCTTCCAACTCTTTGTCCCCTTTTGGATCTTGTTGGCACAGCAGTATGGGAGCTGGCTTTTAGGAACTAGAAGAGAGGTTAAATCTAGTATCATTTATTCTGGAGTCACCATGATGAAATTATTTGTTTACATCAGTAATTGCAGTTATTAGCTAATTAATTTTCCCACGCATGTATACTTTGTGAAATGACAGTAAAGAAAGACGTATTTTCACATACAGTGGTACCTTGGTTTACGAACTTAATCCGTTTGGGAAGTCCGTTCTTAAACCAAAGCGTTCTTAAACCAAGGCGTGCTTTCCCATAGCAGCGGGGGACTCAATTTACAAATGGAACACACTCAACAGGAAGCGGAACATGGCTTCCAAGGCAAAGTTCTGCTTCCAAGGCAAAGTTCACAAACCAAAATACCTACTTCTGGGTTTGCAGCATTCTTTATCCAAGTTGTTCATAAACTAAGCTGTTCTTAAACCAAGGTGCCACTGTAAATTGCTCTCTCTCTCTCTCTCTCTCTCTCTCTCTCTAGGGTGATTCAAAATACAAATTAAGTAGTGGGATGTATTGCTTTCCATAGGCTAGTAGTGGAAAGGATTGATAATCTAAAATGTGCTAGATAATTTCTCAACATTACAAATGCTTGCAGTACCTTGTGTTAATTTTCTTTCCTGTCCTATTCTCAATTTTACTTTGTTAGAGCTCTTTTAAATTCATTTTTTATGTTTTTAGATTATTAAGAGCCCAATCTCAGTAGGGCGATAGATGTGAAAACCAATGCCTTCATTTGTGCCCAGACCACCAGGAGCTATTTATTTATTTAGTAAAATTTATACAAATTGTATAATTGATTTTGTAAAAAATCTCAAAACCACTGCAAATGCTGGAGAACTGCTATATAGAGATAAAAGAAAAATCAGGCTACGTATGAATTGCATTTCCACAGAAGTAGCACATCTAAAAATTAATGTAATTCCTGTCTCATTAATGAATAAAACAGTGCAACATTTTCACTTTGGCTGAGAAAATGTGACCTTTGTGACTAACATATTGCTGCTGATGTAGAGTGGATGAGTCTGCACTAATGCTGGCAGATTTTCAAGTAATTAACAAACTGTTGAGTTTCTAGCAAACACTCCTCTGTTAAAGAGATCCTGAGATACAGAATATACTGTTTTTCAGTTTGCTTCTGGTCTGAGCAAACATGAGTGTAATCCATCACACCTTCCCAAAGCAAGGATGAAAATACAGTAAGCTGGAGAGTAAACTATGCTGATTTTTTAAATTTAACATTGTTGGCCAATCATGCTAAAGAGAATATTTTCAGAGACAGTGCTTAGCCAGTGAAAGAAATACTGAAGATGGGGGGTTTTTTTGTTTGTTTTCTGTATGTTTTGACACTGGGAAAGCTATATTCCAAAAGAGGATGCAAGTGGATCCAAAAACAGTTGCACTATTTATAACGTTAATTAGTTGACTTTAGATTTTATTATGTAAACCAACTGTGTTCTTGTGTATGTGTAATAAAACAGACATCATAAGAAAAAGCTAACAAAAGATTTTTTCTTTAATGCCTCTCAGATTTCAAAAACATTTTTTATTAAAAATGTCACTGTCCCAAGGAATGTATTTCTCAAATTTGCACTGTGCTGGTTATAGTCCATAGGAAGATTACTAGGAACAAGGGTTGGGATATATGTTTCTTTAGTCCTGTTCTAGTCCATTTATAGCAGGTAAGTAAGTAGTTCTGAGTGCATTTAGAACCGTAATGTCCCTTAATATTCTGAAAAGAGTTGTCATCATGAATCAAATTCAAGCACCCCCTCCTCCAGTTAAATAAGGCAGGAAATACCTTTGCTCCTTACTTCCCCAACTTGAACTGCTCAGTGTTATTGCTAGCCATTACTAAACAGCTGCTTCATGCCACTTCCGATGTGGGTGAATTTCAGTGGGAAGTGAAGTGATTTGTGCAAGAGCCAGATGGTCTCTTACAAGCTTAAAACAATTATCCCTTGGCATCATCCAGAGAATGAGGCAAGGCCTGAAATTATTTGAGTTTGGGACAATGTAGAGCATGTGTCCACAAGCCAAACAAAGCTTCCATCTAAGAATATAAATTCAGTCTTGCCAATCAACATGGCCCTCCAAAAGCAGAATTTAGAAACCCATCTAAGTAAGAGTTAGTAATTCAGGTTCTCTGTTTAGTAGCTGATTAAGATCTTGATTATTCACTGAAGCCAAATGGTACTTAACCTTTTGGAACAGCTGCAGTAATAGCAAAGGGTCAACAGACAGTTGGACTCATGTTTGCTTTTAACTGCTCTGCTGTGGTTCCAGGTATTCACATTGTGAGAGTCATTTTCTCATTAAAAACCCATAATTAAGACTAAATTTGATAACGTGATTCGTCCTGCTTATTTTCAAAGATGTTCAAGGAACTAAGAAAATGGTTGCCAAACTATGTACTTCCACAGTCCTTAAAGCTGGACAGCCTGTCTTATTTTCTTACATCTCAAGATGCCTTTGAGAGGCACCACACAATGTTCTGAGATACATTTTTTAAAGCATCATTGACACTGGAATATCTCCAGTCTTATTAATAGTTGACATGGATAAACTGAGCAGATCATTTTAAAAATGTATCCCCAGTTTTTTTTGTAAGATATGTGATGTATTCACTTTAACACTAGCTATGAATGCTCAACAATGACTGAATGACTGATACATTAATGGATTACATTGTACTTCAAAGCAGGCACTTACGTTAAAGCAGTAATTGTTGCAATGCCCTTTTATTATAGTTGTCATGTGTGCTGCATTCAGGTTCTTCTTTCAGGCTTCCCATACACATCTTATTAGCCACTGCTCATAAAATGCTGGCCTAGATGGTTTTTTGGCCTGATTGAGCAGAGCTTTTCTTTTTTCCTTACTGGCTGGCATGCATGAGTGTTCTTCCAGACCTCCTTCCCTAGCTTCCCATCAGTCTTAGCCAGCATGGCTAATTTTTAGAGTAGTCCAACAACATCTGAAGAGACACAGGTTCCCCAATCTCTGATCTATAATGCTTAGTTGCATTGCAATAAGCCATAAGTCATATGTATGGAAATACCAGAGACAGACCACTTTATTGTTGGCAACTCATTCTATTGTCATTTAAAGGAGTTTCTATAATACCTGTGGGGATCTATTCCTTAAAGTCCATTTTAAAAGTATTACTTTCATATCCTCACAGTTGCAAAGATACCAGTGAGAACTCACTTTAAAACACCCAGCTATGTACATAAAATGTCAGCAAACCTCTTGAGCAGTCTTTGCTGAAACAACCTTGATCAATCCGTATTCTACAACGCCGAGGGCCTTCTGGTGGTTCCCTCACTGCGAGAAGCAAAGTTATAGGGAACCAGGCAGAGGGCCTTCTTGGTAGCATTGCCCACCCTGTGGAACACCCTCCCACCAGATGTCAAAGGAAAAAGCAACTGGCAGATTTTTAGAAGACATCTGAAGGCAGCCTTGTTTAGGAAAGCTTTTAATATCTGAAGGACTATTGTATTTTAATATTTTGTTGGAAGCCGTCCAGAGTGGCAGGGGAAACCCAGCCAGATGGGTGGGGTATAAATAATAAATAATAATAATAATTGTTGTTGTTGTTGTTGTTATATTATTCAACAGCATCTAGAGCAGGGGTTGGCAAGGCTTACCGGGCATGGGCCGGATCACTCCTGCGGAGATCCTTTGTGGGCCAGACAGGCAGAGTGCGATGCCGGAAATCGCATCTGTGTATGCCTAGATGCCCAAAATTGTGCCTGCACAGAAGCAATTTTCAGTGTCTGGGCATACACAGAAGCAATTTACGGCACCATGGACATGTGCAGATGTGATTTATGGTATCTGGTCATGTGCAGAAGCGATTTCTGGAAGAGAGTCCCCGTGTCGCACTGCGCCAGTTTAGCGCAGGGACTCGCCGAATGGGCAGCTCAGTTCAGGGGCAGCTCATGGGATGGTTAAGCGGCCCTCATGGGCCGCTTCCAGCCCATGGGCCTTAGGTTGCCAACCTCTGATCCACAGGTTCCTCACAACTGTTAAGGCAGCTTTACATTATCATTTTTCATGCAATCAGCCAATCACATCAACTGTCTCTATTGAAAAATGTCATTTAGAAGACAAATAGAATGGAAAAGTTAATAATAGATATAACAAATTGGAAAAAAGAATAAGTTGAATAAAAAGGCATGGAAAATGGAAACCAAAGAAGGGCAGGGGAAAGTCAAGGGAGTCTGAGAATTCTAAATGTAAAGGTGATTGATATGTTTAAACTGAAACTTGTTATGTAAACTTTAATAGTAAAATATTTTTTAAAGAGAAGAAAGAAAAATGTCATTTAGCATCAGCGATAAACCGTTTCTGGTTTGTTTTCCTAATTAAATCAATTATGTGTGTCACCACTGACCTCTCCTTCCCTGAATCTTGAGACACTTGCAGAGAACTCAAGAAAAGTTGGTTTGGTTGTCTTTATTTTTGGCCTTTTCAGAAGATAGCTAGCTAGCTGGTGTGGCTACTTCCTACAAAGGAACAATAGGAAGAGGAGGAAGCTACTTGTCTCTTTCTCTATGGCAGGGACCACCACCGGAAGCCAGTAGGCACATTAGGTATTTTGAAAATGTCATGCCCACCAGTCATTGACTGTCACATCTAAAACAATGGAAAAAGACAGAGGACAATGAAGTGGTGTGGGTGTGACTCCTCCCCCATCCACTTCCCATTTCAATGTGGGGAAGGGCATCAACATCAGTCACAGTGGCACTCACTCACAGAGATAAGCTTTTTTCAGAATCCATGAGTGGGGAGTGTCCAATCTTGACATCCAGTGAAATGTGGACATGTTTAAAGGTGTGTGTGTTCAATGCAGAAGAGACTGAGCCAATGCCATTAGGAATTGACCAGGGGGCAAACACTCTTTCATGCATTGTAGATTTTTGAGGGAATATTGAGTGGAGGGAACCTTTCACAAACACTGTAGGAGGTACAGGTGGGCACACTGGCACATATGAACACTGTTTTGCATCCCTTGCTCTACAGGAAGAGAACGGACTTGTTATTCTTTCCTCTGTTTCTCTTCCTCTGCATTGGGTTGTTGCAAGAACCTGAAGCAAGCATGGCAAGGAGGGAATATGCAGGAAATAAGCCTCCTTTCATTTCTTCCCAATTTTCTATGCAGGAAAAAATGGGAGGGGAATAAGACACTTCTTCATAGTTAAGAACAGGAATGTAGTTACCTCTCCCTTCCTGTTAGGTTGACTCTTTCTGTAAAAGCTGACCTAACATAGCACCTTCCTGGAGAACGAGGATGAAAGGGAAAGCAATTTAGCAATTTTAAGGAATTCAGCAATTTGAAGGAAGCATACAGTGCTCATCAAAGAGGAGAGGGGCCATCAGGTTTATCAAACTGTGTCTGGGGTAATGTGTGATGATAAAAAATCTCTGTCTGGTTCTTGCAGTTGTAGAAAGACTGTAAAGATGCATGCAACCCTGGTGTGAATTTATATTTCTCCAGGGGAACTTGGTCATCTATATTATCCTCCCAATGGGAAAGGAAGATTTTTGCAGACATCACACACTGATGTGTGAATAAAATTATTGTCTGGTGGTGAATTTGCACGTGTAAACTGCTCTTGAGGGCTTATATGGGATGTTGTTGTAAAGACATGTATGAAGTATCCTATCTACCTAAACAAATAAATACTAGATTTTTTTCAAGCTCTGGCAAATATACTGCAGTAAAATAAGCAAGTGATCAGCCCTACATTGAGAGAGAACTCGTTGATCATAAGATTGCAGTCTCCTATACATTTTCCTGGGAATAAGCCCTATTAAATTCAATGGGACTTACTTTGAAGATGTATATATTGGATTGTTTTGTAGCAATCTTTCTGTTTTGAGGGACCCTTGTGCTAGACGTTCAGAGATATGTGTCTGGGGTGACATTTGAGCACACTGTACTCTTCCTTATTTGTCTAGACAGGTGTTTTGTTAAGGATTAAGCTGCCCAAACTTTGTATTCCAAGTCTTACATTTATTGTTAAGCATTTGGCAAACTGGTCCCTTGAATGAAGAAGTAAGCCTAACAAGATCAAATGGCAAGCTGCCACCTCCTTAGATTATATTCCTCAATTCTCTCCAGCAAATTGGGAATCTATTATCATGGGTGTGCATGTGAAATTGTGTGGGAGCCAGTGAAATGATTAATGTGGATTTCAAAACTTGATGTTCAACAGCTAAAATGAGTACCTTTGTGTGAGAATTCAATTACTTTGGTATTCCTTATAATGTTCTTTTGTTACCTTTCTAGTTAAGCATTCTAATTGGGGAGCCTGATAGTAATCCATGTTCCAGGAAAACCTTTCCTGCACAAAGCTTTCGAACTGTTTTCTTAAATAGATTAATTGGGGGAAAAGTTCATATGTTCAACTGAATGCAAATGCTTACATATGCAATGTGGAGTGACATTTCTGGAAAACGGAAGGAGCTTGTGCAGCCACAGACCACATCCTTACTGGTAGTAGATATGAATATATTATATTACATTTTTTCCTGTCTTCAAGCAATATTTTATTAGCTTTCATCTATTGTATTTGTCTTATTGAAAAATAAACACTGGGACAAAGAACAAAAATAACAAGAAATTTTGCTGACTTTTTACTCCTTAAGGAATGGAAAGTTTGGTGAGCTGGGGTTTGGTTGTGTTGGCTCCTCTTGACTCTCCCTTCTTAATTTTAGGCCTCACATTCCTAATGAATTTGTAAATGGAGGAGGGCTGCAGTTGTGTATTTATTATTATATGAGATTACTGTAAAAACAGTGAAATGTCTTTGTGGTATTTAAACTAACATACAATTTAGTTCTGGAGTAAATGTGGAGGGAAATATAAAATGTAGTGAGTATTGTAGGATTAATAGAAAATACTTTTGAAAAAATTATCCTTGTTTTCTTAATGAAAATTATATTTAAACTCATTAAGCATATGGAGGTATCCAGTTGTCCCCTGTGGAAAGCAGAAGTCTTTGGTCTGATCTAGCAGTGCTGCACTTGAGCTTTAAGGATTAACCCTCCAAGCTACCAAATATCCCCAGGCACCCTTTTGCTTTACTGTATCTTGTTTAGGTGAATGGTTGCCATGCAGTTACTTATATGAACTAAGTAAAGCATTGAACTTGGGGATATTGTTATGGTGAGAGTGACTTGCCCAGGCCTTGCATTCAGGGTTCACACCTGGGGAGTGCAATGTGTATTTGCCTAAGGACTAAGGATCAAAAAGAACAGTAGAGCATCTGCTTTGCATACAGAAGGTTCCAAGTTCAATTTCTGGCATGGCCAGGGAGGACTGGGAATGTCCCTGACTGACACAAGGGAGAATTGCTGCCAGCCAGTATAGACAATACTGAGATAGATGGTGGTCTCTCTTACTGCAAGGCAGTTTTCCATATTCGTGTGTTATATAGGTGCAGCTGCAAGGAATTTGGGCTCCAGTGTCTTGTGCTAAAATACAATATTGAGTCAGTAGCCTCATAACTAAGAGCCTGCCGGTGAAAGGATTTATGATGTGAGCTGTCACTTAGTTTCTGGTGAAGACATGTCTTAGTCAGCTGTGCATTTTTGAAGGCTTCATGTGCCTGTGTGTGTGAGTGAAGTGCACCACTTACATATTGATTTGTGGCAGAATAGTCTTGCATACCAATTAAATACCTTGGAGGATTCTGGAGTTTTGGATCTATGATCATATTTTGAGAGCTTGCCTTCTGTTCTTAACTTGTTCATGCTACCAAATATTTTATGTAATGTCCTTCGATAACGGAAAATATAAAAATGCATCTCTACATTCATTTATCTCTTGGGTTCTTTAATTCTTCATGTTGATGATATATGAATTTACTAAAAGAAAACTGTTTAGCCCAGGGAATGGTAGTCTAAGTGGGTTTCATATAATTTAAAAGGGTATATAGAAATGAGAAAATAAATGCTTACTTTTTAGAAGAGGGAATTCTAAACTTGCTTTGAATTCTAGGCAGGTAGAATTAATTAGCCTGCAAGAGAACCTTCTAGAATTATGTGCTGTGCAATGAAGCACAGAATTGGGCTGCAGTTCACCTAACAGAGCAAGCAAGGTGTGTCGGAAGGCTTTTGAATTATTTTTCTTAGGAAGCTTTAGGAATATCTGTCTAGAATAAGAGCACCGTGGAAAGTGGAATTGCAGTTTTGAGTTGTGCAAGTGGAACACGAATATTCAAATCAAAAGCTAATTGGTTACTGTTAATTAGTAAAGTGATTGCCTCTGTAGCCTTACAGTGAAGTTCTTTGTGGGTCACTGAGTTATATAGTTAACTATAGGTACTCAGATAGAGGGTGTTGTTTTCGATATTGACTTCACCAGTATAGATTCTGGATATAAACAAATGCCTTTTATGCTGTGAAAATGAGAATTGTGTGCTGACGTTTCTGCACTGCTGAAAAACTGTTTGAATACATACACTAAAATAGTGAAAGAAATTCAGCTTTCAGGGAACCAAAATAATCCTGTATGCACACCCACACATGTATTTTTAAAAAGCAGTTTTACTGAGTGATTTGGATCAATATTTGAATCAATCAGCATGCATTAACATATGTCCTTGAAATGCCCTTGAACTGAATGTGTCAGACTTTGCATCTGAGTACGTCTTTGGGCCCAAATCAGACATATAACCCAGTCTTTCACATGTTTACTTAGGAATCCTACCCAATTCAGCAGGGCTTCCTTACAAGTACCTATGCATACGATTGCAATCTTCTACTCTGAACTGTAACATGCGTTGGCTGTTTTCTCAGAGAGAAATGCATGTTTGTCTGTGTGTTCAGCATCTGCCTCATATGTGGATAACAGGACAGCATTCATTCATCCTGTAGGCACTGTGTTGTAATTGTACCCACTTCATGCCTTGTGATGTGACAGTATTCCACCATGCAAGATGGGTGAAGTTTTTCTGGCTTCACAGTGACCTGAAGTGAACACATCAGCAAGTTTCTCCACATTAAGGGCCTTTTTCTTCCATTGTTTTAAATTGGAACTTTGTTTTTGAAAAGCCTCCTTCCATGGTTTTTAAGGCAGCTTGCAGTAGACAATAAAGCAGACAAAATTACAATAAAACAGGGAAATCACCCTCTTTGCAACTGAGAAAAATCTGTGCATTCCACATTTATCCTTCAATGTTGAGGAAAATGTGGCAGTACATAACAGTTGATCATAAAGAAAGCGGGTTTTCTAAGAACAATTTCTCTTACCTTTGGTTTGTGTTTGCAATATAATCTCCCCCTTTCCATAAAAATCTACTTGCTCTTTCACACACACACACACACACACACACACACACCTCTACACCTCTTTTAAAATGGTGTTGTCAAGATGTAGCACAGAAGCTACTGTTCCCAACAGTAAGCACAGGCTGTCATCCCAGTCTTCTTCTGGCAGTGGGTGTATTCATGGCTGTCATGTAACTAATGCTTTGACTTGTCATGTTTCTGCTTTCAACTGTGTGCAGACTTCAGAAGGCAGGACTGCTGTTGAATCCTGGAACAGTCAGGTTAAATGAGCATAACAGCAAACACCTAGGGTTACCTTCCAGCACCCAGGCATGAATGAGGAAAGTGGGGACAAACTAGTGCTGTACCAGAAATGGAAAATTCAAATAGAACCCCCTCCTAATTAGCACGCCACATGGTAATATATTTAGGACAGCTTTCATTCATTTCAGTGGAAGTTACACTGGAGAATGTCTTAGATGATTTTACTCTATGGGACAGATCTGCCTGTCTTCTATTCTCTTACCATTTATGTCATGCAAAATCTGTGGTTACCTTGCCTTGTGTCATGGTTGGGTCACCTGCATATGAAAGAGACCCTGATTTCCCACATTCTTATTTGTGGTGTTGAAATTTCTGAATTATTCCATCCTAGAAGAACCATAGTAATAGCTGTATGGAAAGAATATGCTGCTCTTTATTCCTGATGCATATTGAAGGTAACTCTTTACAAGAGATAAGATTTGATAAATTTCAAATAAGTGAAAATTGGAGCAATATATAAACCACATCCATATTGTTCTAGAAGACTATGTGTTTTTACAAGTTAAGAATTTTACAGATTTTAATCCTGGGAATTGATTGATTTTCTGTTCGCCTCTATTAAGAAAAAACATACATACACACACAACCAAATTGAACAATTTCCACATAAATCATAATACGATCTAAAATAAAGATACAAAAAAAATCAATAAAAGCAGCATCCCAAAAAAGAAACAATATCCTAATCCAATATTCTGTCCATCAGCCTCTGTTTTTGTAGCTGGAGTCAGTCAAGGCTCCAACCTCCCAGGCTAGGGTGCAGGTCTTTCAAGACTCACAGCCAAGATATTCAGATTATACTCAGGTTGCAGAAGCAGTTTCCCAAAAGAAACTTCATCAGTCATTAAATGTAAACACATGACAATTGTGAATGTTAGCCAAGTTCAGTGCCAGGGCTGATGTCGCCCCATTTTTTATGTATCATAGTAGGCATTGTGGGACCCTTTAAATCACTGAACATTGCCTTTCTGCATAAGGGATGTAAGTTCTAAAAGAGACTGATTGTTCACCCCTTTGCATTTATTATAAGTGGTATTTATCATGCTTCTTGCCAAGGAACAAAGCTTTTAATTTTGTACTGTAGGTTTTTGTGTGGAACGGGACTTATGATTAGAGCATGACTGTGTGAAATTGCAAAGTGATTAAGATCTAAAGAGTTTTAACAAAAGTACCAACCAGGGAATTGCTAGGATTATCTTGCTGAAGGTAAGTCTCCAGGGGTTTTTGAAGGTGAGCAGCATATCAAATGCAGATTTTTATTTAAATGACTAAGCCTGAATAGTGTGGCAGAAAAGTTGGTGATACACAATCATAGTGTCATGCAGGTAAATGTAAAAAGGTAAAGGACCCCTGGACGGTTAAGTCCATTCAAAGGCGACTATGGGGTACGGTGCTCAACTCGCTTTTCAGGCCGAGGGAGCCAGTGTTTGTCTGCAGACAGCTTTCCAGGTCATGTGACCAACATAACTAAACTACATCTAGCACAACGGGACACCATCACGGAAGCCAGAGTGCACGGAAATGCCATTGATAAGTGCCATGTACAACTTTGCAAAACACTGGAATATGCTAGACTGAATTTTTCCAAGTAGGATGTCAGCCCGAAAAAGACTTAGAAAACTGATTTCAATACAAGTGTGTTGCAGAGTTGGGAGTACTTTCAATCAGTAAAACAAAAATGTGAACCAGCCTTCTAGTTTTCCTAAAGCTTCAAAGCATTACTTGTATATTGGCCTTGTTGGCATGTAACAGTAAGCCCAGCCATTAGGCTGGTACCACGGGGTGGGGACAGGGGCTGCAGCTGCTGTTTGTGGTTTGTTCGGAGTCAAGCAAACAATAATGAGCTTGGGGTGAGTACAGCAGGAGTGGGGGAGCAGCAAAATAGGCACCTCTTTCTCCCTGTGCACTGGCATGCTTGTCTTAATTTGAGCTAGCATTTCACATGAACAAAGGCATTGTAAGCAATCCTGGCAAGGTAGGCTGATTGTTATCTACCTGTTTCCAGGAAGGAGGCTGAAAAGGTGTGACACACAGTGAATCCATAGCCAGGATGAGAATTGAAACAGGGCCTTAAAGTTAATACACTTTCTTAACCACTGTACTCTGCCAGCTCTACCAGTGTTATCCGGGTTTTTGCTCTTCTTTATTACAAATATTTTTGTTTTGTGCTTGCTGGCACACACACATTTAATGTATGCATATATTCTTTTCTCCTCTAAGTATGTCTGTATGTATATAAACAGGAACTGGCTTCTGCCATACAAATCTGAATAGGGGATGTATTCATGAGGAATATGGTGGCAAACTAACTGACTTCTCATTCTTCTTTCAAGATCCCCCCCTTTAATTCTGTAATGATATCTGCCCTCCCCCCAAGATGTGCCTTTACTTTTCATGTAGCCCAGAGTGTAGTCCATCAAAACTTGTGTTGATAGCCACTGCTCACACTGCTTATATTCATTCATGGGTTAAAACATTAGTCTGCAACCTTAAAAAAATAAACTTCTAACTATATCCAGGCTTAATGTGGATAGAGAGGGAATGCTTACCACAAATGTTCTATGCTAAGCTCTAAAGGATTGCCAAATGCTTGAGTTTAAAAATAAAAATATCCTGCCTCAAGTATCATCAGTTGTTGTTACTGTATCACTGTGAGAAGCTGCACGTATGCACTAATTAATGCCATAATGAATCTGCCTGCCTGCTGTCTCGGAATTTTGCAGTTGTGCTTAGAAAAGAGTAATGTGCTTATATATTTCCTCTACTTTGTCTCCCCACAGTCACAATGAACGAAAAGTGACTTGCAAGCATCCAGTCACAGGGCAGCCATCGCAGGACAACTGCATTTTTGTTGTGAATGAACAGTAAGTGATTGTTTTGCTCAATGAATACAGAATTTAACAGTTATTCACATTAGTGTGGAACTGCCAGTCAGTTGACCAGTCAAATATTGTCAATTGACTGGCCAGATGACTGCATGTTATTTTTCAAACATTCCAAGTAGCCAAGAATGCCCTTATGTAGGTCAGTCTGTCTTTTATATTACATAATGTCCATAATGTCATGACCTCATAGCAAAAGAAAGACTGAATACTTCCTTGCTTTCTCTGCTTTTAGGAAGTGGTCCACAGACATGCATATGTGCGCAGCATAACAGTTGGGTAAAAATTTTATACTAGGCACAAGATACATTTCTACTAAATTAATGTTTTAAGTTGACTTATTTTAATTGTTGAATGTTTTCTGTATATTTCTGCTTCTTGCATTTTAGATCAAGTTGTAGGATTAGCAGGTTTTTGTTGTTAATTACATGTTCAGTAGAGAATTTTTTAAAAGAAGCAAGGCCTGGGCAAAAAGTTTAGAATTTAAGCTTTTTAAGTTTGAAAGTACTCCATCCGTGCCTTTCCTTTTTGGGTACAGGCATGTTTAGAACCATTCTGTTTGCTTACCGAGAGGGTGAATCAGTTTTGGTGAGATTACTATGCTCTACTATACTGCACTGAGTAGGGAGCCTTTGACCCTCCAGATGTTGCTGAACTACAACTCTCATAAGCTCTGGTCATTGGTCCTGTTTGCTGGGGCTGACAGGAGTTGTATTTCAGCAACATCTTGAGATTCCCCACTCCTTACTTAACTATTGGTCAATGAGACATTGCTGCTGTTCTATTTGATTCTCCCACCCCACTCCATATGGTCATCATTCATTGTTCACTAAAATGAAGCCTGAATGAGTGCCATCACCACTGTTGCCATGTTATAGCGATCAATGCCATAAATGGTGCATTTATTTAAAACCAAACAGGCCATAATGGCTGGAAAACCTAAGATCCAGTACTAAGTTACTGACGCTCCCAACACAATCAAGATACTGTTATTCTCCTGGGTTGTGGAAGGTGATTAAAAAGAGCATCCTCATTATTTAATCCCCTCCCCCTCCCCACATCACAAGACCACATACTTTTCACCAGTTCATCCTCTCTGTTCATTTTGTGGATGGCTTAGTACACAATCAGTTTGCTGTTTTCCCCAGTCCAAACTGTTTCAAGATTGTTTTGAAGCTCTACTGTCTACTGTCCAGCATATTCACAGAGCAGACTTCAGCTTTGCTCTCTTGGCCTGACTTCTGCTTTTCCTTGCATAGCTTCTCAACCCTGCTCCTCCTAGATACATTTGGCTTACTAATATTTCCCTGCTATCCTCTTGACTTCTCTCTCCTTCTTTTGACTACCAGCATTTCCTTATTTGTCTCTGGTGATTTTGCTGTCATTCAAGAAATTCAGATCTTTAAAAAGAGCAGAGTAATTAAGTTTACCTTCTAGTTGTAGTTCTAACAGTATCAATAATATACTTGTCTGCCCGGAGCAATACTTGAGGGATAGAGATTGGCCTCTCAAAGAATGCAGGAGGAATGGAAGTCTTGCCAAGCTCTTGATTGCTCTAGGCATACCTGAACTCATCCGTTGCAAAGGCTTACAGCTACAGAGAATCAACCTGTAACTTCATTTTGCATAGATTTTCTAAGCATTTGTATGCAGCTGAGTTACTTAAGTGGTCAGTCATTCTGTTAATGCAGGTTTGTGTATCCAGGAGAATGTGCATACCAAATTCATCCAAGCCCTTTCGTTCTTTTCCAGCACTCATGCAGGCATGCAAAGGTAGTGCTGGAATTGGCGAAAGAAAGGCAGGAGTTTGTCTGGAAAAGAAGCCAAAAGCTTCACTATACCTTAGGGATAATGTCATGCATGTATGTAAATAAATTGTCTAGATTGCAGTTGTTCTATTTTTAGAGACTGATCTATTGAGAATCCACAAAGCATAATTTAACAACATAGTTTTTTCTTTAAAAATTTGCACAATTCTGCTGCAGCATCTGGGAAATTGTATGAATAGCATATATACCCTTTACTAAAGGACAGCTACAGATGCTTTTTTAATAGCAGTCTACATACACAGCAGGTTCTAGTCTTGTTGCATATTTTATTTTCAGGACTGCAGCAACTATGTCATCTGAAGAAAAGAAAGACCGGCAAGTAAACATGATAGGTGAAGCTGCACACTATAATTTGACATCGGATTATGCTGCACATCCAATGAGTCCTCTGGGCAGAGTAAGTTACTACATTCAACATAAATTATTTATTAGTCTACAATTATTCAGCTAGCTGGTAAAACATGGCACAGAGAAACAATTACATATACATTTCGAGACAATCAACTCATTTCTAGAAATAACCAAAGCTAGTTTGTATGCTTTTAAGGCACTTGGGCCTATGATTTTAATTTGAAATAAAAAATGTCTGAAAACATCAGTTTTCCATCTCTTAGATCAGATACCTTCCCAGGTTGACTAGCTCCATCTGCCCCTCACTTCCCTCTACAGCAAGTGCAGAAACAACCTTCTTGACCATTGAACCAATTCTTGGTTTTGTCCACTCAGTCTGCCAAAGCCTGTTTTTACACGCAGGTGCAGTCCGTAATTCACAGAGGGTTTGGGACCCATTGGCTACCCACACCTGGTTTAGCCAGCCAGTTGAAGCCATTCCCAACATGTGGCTGCTGTTGCTTGCCGACAGCTTCTAGGAATCACAGGTGATAGCTGAGTGCAGGGTGGGGACCAAAGATGTATAGGCTACTTCAGAAGGAGCATCACATGTCCCTTATCAGAGGTACTACTCCTCCCCTAACATGCCATACACATTTAAATATGTATGACTGAGATAACCATATCTACTTCCTATGTTTCATCTTTGTTGAATTTTTGACTGTAATGCCTTCATGGCAGGGACCTCTGGCACTTCATTTGTGTGAGTGGCATTCACAGCCTGGAGTTATAAAAACAAAATAATTGTATAGGCATCTCCAGGTGATGCACTGGGTAAGAAATTTGGTTCTCTAGCTCATTTGGATTTTATACCACCTACAGTGCAGGATTAGAGCTTTTTTGTGTCCAGATTTTAATGTTGACATCTGGGCATTCTCTGTCTTTGGCAGCTTATTCCCTCATATTACAATCTAATGAGATGGGAGAGTCACTTTCATGGCTGAAAGTGTCCACATGAGAATGATTGATACTTTCATTTAGCTCACAGAAAAAGCACTTGTGCTGCTGGGCCACTCAACACACGCATCTTTTTCTAGTGTGTTAATTGTTCCCATATGATAGTTTGACACAAATGAGTGCCTCACAGAAGTGTCCCTATACTTTAAACTGCAGCATGAGGTCAAGCTCTGTTTCCTCTTCTGCTTCTGTAAATAGCCAGAGCCTGCGTGGCTGCCTGCTTTTATATCATATTTCCAGTTGTTGCTGGTGGTAATACAGAATGAAGAGAAACGAAGGATTGTGATTTCTCCTTGGAGATCATTAATGTGCCTCAAGTTCACTGCTATCCTGTAGCCATCTTTTGCTTTGAAATGTTCTGCCACAACTGATTGATTAGATGGGCTTAGTTCATTTGAAACTGTATCAGCTGTGTGGTGGGGAGATGGAGTTTAGAAGGTTCAATGCTCTTGTTAAGAACAAACCTGAGACCCACTTCCTAACTCTTGTAAAGAAAAGTGTGTGTTCCATTCACAGCTGAAGGAAAAAATTAATAGTATTTTTATCTCCAGTGTGTGTCTCATGAAACTCCATAAAGCTGTATTCTTCCTATGACTGCCCATCAAAATAAGTTATTGTGCTGCTTTTTCTTGAATTCTGAGTTTAACAAAGTAGTAAAGCGAAGCATATTATGGCTGTTCTTCAGTGGATGAGGTTTAAAATACATTTCAGTTCTGCAGAGCTGCTATCCAAACAGATTCAACAATTGCGCTCACACGCTGCCACCCTGTCATGGCAAGTTGTCAGACAGGGCTGCAATACAGGAGCTGCAGAGAGGGACGGCTGACCTCCACTCTTGGTGTTTTCTGCTCCTTCCACGCCCCCAAATGTGGGTGGAAGCTAGTTTTTGCATCCAGTGGGCAATTGGAATTTTGGAAATGCAACAGGCAACATAGAGAAAGCCAGCAAGACTCTGCTCACCTCTAAGCCCTTTGGTTTGTCATGGACATTATACTGTGTTTCAAGGGTGCAGCATAGGACCTTGTCCCTTGGGACTGGGCAAACCCTGGTGACCACAGGTACTATGCTTAAAGCTTTGGGCTTCTGATTCTTGACGATAAGTTCTGGTTGAATTCTGAGCTTCTTGTTTCTTTTGAAAAAGAGCTGCATGGATTATCATTGAAACCTCCCCCCCCCCCCCATACAGTTGCTCACCGTTGAAAGTTAGACTAGTGTTCACCTTACCTACTTTCATGAATGTTGGTACTCATGACAGCAGCAACACACTGTCAAGTAGGTCGGGCGTAAAATGCAACTGACATCTAATGTGCAACCAAGTGGGAATATTTTTTCATTAGTTTGTCAGCGTCTCATCCTCTTGATGAGCGAAGGCAACAACACTAAATAAACAAAGTACGAAGGGGGCATGCTGTAATATATACTTGTACTGTATTGGCTGTATTAGCCTCCCTGTTGTATTAATCAGCATGAATTACAAGGATGATACCCAGTGAAATTATTATGACCACTGTGGAAGAGTGTCTTCATATGAAACACAACAAGACTAGAAGAGGTGATTTGTAGTTTCTGGGAGGAGTAGGAAAAACTTCAATCTAGATCTTTGGAGATTAAAGTTGTGTTTTCTGGATTATATCTGCAGTGCCCCAGTTCATACATTTGCAGCAATGGAAGGTGGATATGTGGAGCAAGTCTCTGCCCCTGAATATGATCTGGGTCCTCTTTACAAGATCTTCCTCCACGTTGAAGTCTCTTTATCTGTTTGTTCATAGCATTTGTACTCTTCTCTTCAGCAAAAAGTGTCAGTGCTGGAGAGAGGGGCTTGTACTGTTTCAAAAAAGAAAGAAAGAAAAGCGCCCAGCTACTTTGCGCGTGTGCACACACCCACACCCACCCTGAAAAGCTCGATAACCTTTGTGTCTGGATTTTCACTTTTTGAAATATGGCAACCCTAGACTAAAGGCAAGCACCTATGGTAGGAAAACCCTCCTGGTCCGCAGCAGCAGGTATACAGTGCCCTATAAAGTTTGTACAACAAAACAGAGCCTGATCATCACACTCCCCAGCCCACCTAAGAAGAGGCTGTGTATGACTGGGTACGGGTGGGAGCAAGGATCCAAAAACCTAGCCTCCTTTCACTGGCTTTCCCAGTGTAGAGACCCCAGCCTAGGGAACAGTTCTTTTTTACTTCAACAGAAGAAAATCAAATGTATTTTCTCTCAAAAATGACCTGACATGTTTCAAACTTGACAAGTCCAATATATATATATTCGTAGAAAATCTACGAAAGCAAATATATATATATATATATATATATATATATATATATATATATATATATATATATAAAATTTTTAAAACATATAAAAAAGAGGCAGCTTTCTTTATTCACCTTCCATCTCTCTAAACTTTTTTTTAGAAATATTTTTGGTCACAAATTGGTGAAGCTCTTGTTCCTGGAATGCATATGAATTCATTCCAGTGTGATGGTACTGAACACTTGCCTATACTGTAAAGAGTACCGGGATATAATGCAGGTATAGGCAAACTCAGCCCTCCAGATGTTTTGGGACTACAACTCCCATCATCCCTAGCTAACAGGACCCAGGGTCAGGGATGATGGGAATTGTAGTCTCAAAACATCTGGAGGGCCGAGTTTGCCTATGCCTGATATAATGGACAAGATATAATCTTGTCCAGGGAAGCCCCAGACATAACTTGATGAAACTAATGCCAAGTTTCCAACAATGTAACAAAGAGGTTTATTTGCCCCATATTTTTTTTGCAAGCTTTGCTTTAACTACTTCCTGGCTGAATGTCCATCCATTCCTTATGTACCAAGGTCTAAAACAAAAGAGGCATTGGGGGAATATGGTGAAAAAAATGTGAGCATGCCTTCAGAAATCGTTGGCAGATTGGGGGCATTTTTTACGTATTGCTACTGGTTTCATATAACCTCCAATGAGGAGGTTCAAAGCCATGGAAAATCCTTCCTCTGCAACCACATAATTGTTTGCAGATTCAGAAACCCTTCACTATGTTAGTTCACATTTCAGAAAACCATCTTCCGAGAAAGTGCTTAAAACAGCACATGAAGGGAAAGACTGCTGACAGTCAAGTCTACTTTAAACACTAAGCAGTACATTTGCAGTTTTATGTAACTCAGTTGATAGAGCATGAGACTCTTAATCTCAGGGTTGTGGGTTCAAGCCCCATGCCGGGCAAAGGATTCCTGCATTGCACGGGGTCAGACTAGATGACCCTTGTGGTCCCTTCCAGCTCCACAATTCTGTGATCTAGTATTGTGCATGCCCATTATCTTTAAGTAAGTAAGGCACTAGTTGGAAAACAAGGTCTGTACTGCTTCACACTATAAAAGTGCACACCTCTTGTTGTATAGGGGTGCTAGGATTTACTTGATACCACTGAGTATTTGAGTTCCTAGAATGGTTCTGTTAGCTAGAATCGGAAGAAAATCATCAGTGCACTGATTCAGTTATCGTAATGCATATTCACAGTTGTGGGTAAGATGTGTGTGACTGTAAAGATTCACTTTGAGTTCCATGTTGTTCCTTGTACAAAAGTGAGCAAGTTTATATCCCAAGTCCCCAACAGATGTTTGATTGTCATATTCCATTTATTATTTATTCCTTAAGGTTTAGCATCCTCCGGTAGATTAGAAAAACAGTGGGGTGTCACCACTGCTCTTGTACCCTTTCCTGCTTAATGAGCAGGCTTGTTCAGTCACATCACTTTTACTTTGAGACATTCTGCAAGACATTGATCACTAATCAGCTCTCTAATGGACTGTATGTCACAGAAATATATGCAATAGTTATAAAAGTTAATGGACCTTGATTGTACAGAAGTGAGCATAGTCTTCTAGTACAGTTATGAGAATACACGATACAAAGAGCTGAGGTTACGGAGTGGGTCAAACGTTGGCATTTAATTCATGTCAGGGTATTAATAGGTTCTGGAATGTGCAACATAACTGTTAAGCATTTTCTTCAATGGTTTTGCTGAATTTTTAAATGGCATCTCTAACTTTTCCTGAAGTTTTGCAAGTTGTAGTATTTATCTAAGAATGTTTTTAAAAAGTTGTTTCTGCTTCTTTGGTGCTATTCACATATTTCAGTTCTATTGCACCTAGAATAGTATCCACGAAGAGAGCAGTAGCAGACCTCAGGTATGCTCCCTCCAACCCACTCCTCTCACTGTAAAAACATGTGAACAGCCAAATAGGAGATGCTGCAGTTATTTCAGCCCATTAAGGTTTCACTTTTTGCAGTGCGAGAAGAAACCTAAAAGGAGTGATCTCAAAACTCTTTCCTACTGTCTCTCCAGGAATGATCCTAGAGAAGGGGGAAGGAGCTGAACAATGTGAGCTTTGTTCAGTTGCTTTGGTTTCACATTAATCTAATATAGGTCTTAACCAATCTCTCACAAAAATGCTTATTTCACACTTTTGAAAGTAAGGTATCATGATTAAAGTATGTTTTTAACCCTCTAGTTTTATATTAGATTTCCTCTGATGTACATTGCCAGTTAAAAGGTGCTGGGAGAGGGATTCATTTCCTTGCCTGCTTTGAATTGCCTTCACTAGTGTTTTTTGAAACCTCTTTATAAATTGTTGTCTCCTTGCCAATGGACCATGCTTTCCAGACATTCCCTGGATAGTACTTTCACTAGCAAACATCTAATAAGTTGCATTCATTGTATCAGTGGTGTAGCTGACAGTACACGATGTACACCGTTCTTTACTACTCAAGGGCAACTTGAGAGAGATTGAATATGACCTTATTCATCTTTTCTAAGTGTGGGCCTGCTGGTTCATGCTACTGCATCCCAGTTCACCTTTGCTCCTTCAATCAGTCTCAAAGACCTGCAAAAACAGCTATCAGGAAAATACCAGAGTGAAACAGAGTTAATCGCTTATTAATTCTGGTTTCTGTGGTGTGCAACTTGTGGAAGTTGATTTAGCAGATAATCTTCTCCGTGTTAGATTCCCAATTTGTCAAGAGCTGAGCAAAAGAGTGACATGACCATTGCCATCTTGAATTTGTAACATATGCACCCAACCTGCCTACTCTAATAATAATAATAATTATTATTATTATTATTATTATTATTTATTTATTTATATCCTGCCCTCCCCAGCCAAAGCCGGGCTCAGAGTGGCTAACAACAGTAAAATGATACAACATTCTAAAATCATTTCATTATAAAATCAGTTCAAATCAGATTAATGGCTAGAGTTCTGTGAGGATTGCCAAAGGAGGGAGTGAGGCTGTGCCCTGGCCAAAGGCCTGGTGGAACAACTCCGTCTTGCAGGCCCTGTGGAAAGATGTCAAGTTTATAGAAGATTATAGAAGCCACGGAGCTGGTCTATTGTATTTGTGTGAATTGCAACACAGAAAGAATTGAATCAGTCAAGTGGAAACTCAAATCTCTTTGTGATTTTAACCCACCCCAAGCTGTTTTGATTTTCTGCTGAGGTCTGTCTTCTCTATTTTTAGTTCTCTTCCTAGAATCTGTACTGCATTTAATGTTTTGGCCCTTTTAAAAAGTAGTGCTATGTTTATGTAATATCCTATTAAGTCCCAATTTAAATGTTTTGATCCTGATCTGTCCTGGGATTTGTTTCTTTCCCTCTGTAGAAAACTTCAAGAAATGCCTAAACCAGCAAAACCTACAAGGCAGTTACTTATTTACCCAACTAACAGAATAAAGCTGTTTCTTAACAAGTCCTGAGGGGATCACATGATGAGGAGCAACTGTGTCTCTCTGAGGATAGCCATGCATGTGTACTTATTCAATGTAAAAGATATTGGCGTTGCATTTTCTAATCCTTTTAATTTTATTTTTTTAGACATCACGCTCTTCAAAGAAAGTTCATAATTTTGGGAAGAGGTCAAATTCAATAAAAAGGAACCCCAATGCACCTGTTGTTCGACGAGGCTGGCTTTATAAGCAGGTATTATTCCTTCCTGAATATAATATAGATAATAACAACTTTATCTGAAGTGATGTGTTTGTAATTATGGGTGGTAACCTCTTCCAATACACACTTTTAATATTCCTCAATATATGATGATGGAAATTTGCTAATGGCATGCCCGAGAGAATCCTGTAATTGCAAATTAGTGATTTCCCTTTTTGAGTTTCTTGGCGAAAATGGTGTAAGGGTTTGCTGGCCCTATTAGTAAATATTCCATTTGAGACACAGCAGTAATTTCAGGGTTGTATCCAGTGCTGTGCAAGTGGAGTTCTGTTTGCACAGTGTTTCTTTTCTTAGAAACATTGTTTCTATTCCTCCCCCTGACAAAGAATGCTTCAACCCTCTGGAACTAATTGTCAAGGCATGTGAGGGGCTGGAAAGAAAGTTCCTTGTCTCCCCAGAGCTCTCCAGGCACATGTAGTCCCTGAAAAAACTTCTAAGGGCTTGGTTGTTTTATTGAACAATGTGGGGTGGGACATGAGGTGGGGCATTAGGGGGTTGCCCCAAACTGGGCTCAGAATCTAAGTGAAGGCATCGTAAGGACGTTGGTGGAAATAACCCCCCACGTGCTCCACCTGTGCCTCATTCCGCTTTGTTGAAGGGGCCATTGTGGAGAGGCTTTTCTGTAGTACAGGTAGATATTACCTCCCACGAACTTCCTTAAATTATCATCTTATTCAAGCCCCTGGCTCAGATTTCAGGGTGATAGGAACCTACCTCTGTCCGGTGTTCTGGGATCAGTAGTGACAGGTTTAGCTCACACTCCAGCGGTGTCATCAAGTGACGGACTTCAATTTCACCCATTTTTTAAATGTTGCTAAAAATCACCTAACACTTTTGCCTTACCCAAGCTTTCATCTTTGCAGTATAACTCAATTGGCATTCTATATTTTGCGACGTCTATTGATGAAACCTGTTCATGGAGTCAAGAACATTGTTACTTTGATTGCATTTTTAAGTTACTAGATGTTGCTGAAAGAGTTTCATTAAATGACAATCAATAATGCCAGCTCCAGCCTTTAAGCAGCTGTCACAGGGCAGAACTTCTGCTTTTATTTTTGTATTAATGAACTAAGTAATTGAGTATGGAGTTTATTGGCGGCTAGTCACGGAATAGAAATTAGACAACTCTTTGAGATCTACATGGCATGTGCACCCTATTTTTCTCTGAAGAAAGCTTATAACATCTGGAATAAGATAATTGCTTCCGTACTTTAGCTTTTTGATACAGCCGAATATTTTGCTTGTAACTAGTTTGAAGCACTGTTTATATAACACACTAAAGGTAATCCCACTGTCAAACATTTTTTTCAAAAAAAATATAAAGCGTCAGACATGTACAGAGGGTGAATCCCTATGCCAGAAGTCTCCTGCACATGCAAAACTAAGTCATACTGGATAGCTCAGTTGGTTGGAGAATAGTGCAGATAATGCCAAGGTTGCAGGTTTGATCTCCGTATGGGTTAACTTAGTATTCCTGCCTTGCAGTGGGTTGGACTAGATGACCCTCAGGGCCACTTCCAACTCTACATTCTATGAGTCTAACATCTGGAGACCCCAGGATGGGAAATGCTGATATATAAACTAGTTTGCCATTTATAGTGCCCTTGAGAGAACGTTACCACGTTCCGCGCAATAAAAGTTACAAACCCAGGTATATAACTATTACTTCGGCATATGCAAGATAACATGCTTGCCTCTTTTAATATGCAAAGCTAGTACTAAGCTGTAGTGCTATGGTGGGGAACTATGACCTTCCAGGTGCTGTTGGACTACAACTCCCATCATTCTCCCATCCAATGGGAGCTGGGGTCAAGCAAACTCTTAGAAGTGCCTTTCCTCTCAATATTCAGGGGGGAAACCACTTTCTTTTAAATAAAAAAGCATAATCTGCCAAAATACTGTAGAACCAAACTAGCCATGCCACACGTTCCCCATCTATGCTATAGCATAGTCATATACTACAGTTAGTTGTTTTATTAACAGCATTTATACTCTGTCTGTTCAACATTATTCATCCTACCAAAGTAATAAGAAACAAATGTATTCTGTAAAAAAGAGGGAGGGAACTTACATGCTAGCACAACAAACGAAAGCATCACTTCAAATAGATAATAAAATCAAAACTGCCCTAATTCTTTTTATTTAATTTATGAAAGCAGCTTAACATGAAGAGTTCTTAAAAGCTTGAGAAAAGTGTTTGCCTGGCATTTAAATGACAGCAACAAGGGTGCCAGGTGGGGTTCCTCAAGGACTGCATTCCAAAACCCAGGAGCCACCCTAAAAGTGTTCTCTCTCTCTGGTCACCAGCTGTCACAACTCCACATAACGGCGGTGCCTAGAGAGAGATTCAAATGACATTCTTGAAGTACAAGCAAATTGATATGAGAGTGACAGGCCAACAGGTATTTGAGTTCTAAGCTATGCAGAGTTTTAAAAGTTAAGATGAGAACTTTGAATTGAGTTTGGAAGCTTACAGGGACCCAGTGGATTTGTTGCAATACAAATGAGATATTATCTCTTTACCCAGTCAATGTTAGTGATCTGGTGCACTCTCTCTCTCTCTCTCTCTCTCTCTCTCTCTCTCTCTCTCTCTCTCTCTGTGTGTGTGTGTGTGCGTGCTTAAGACTATCTATTTTGAATAAATAGACTACCTGCATTTTTAAAACTGTTGACAGCTTCAAATACTTTTAGGTACAAAATTTGCATCAGTACTTAAAATATGTTGAGAGATGCATTTGGAATATGTGAGTTAAAAACAAAACAAACAAAGAACAGAGAAAAAATTGTTGGTGGGGGTATTTTATTTTTGTTTAGTAATCATTAAATGCTTGGGAAAGTAGCATATTTGTTTGAAAGAAGATTGTCAGATGAGAAGCTGGCACCTTGAGTAGAATTTGGGGTTAGAAGTCCATAAAATTCCTAAGTAAAAGTGGAACATCTAAATACTTGCTTTTCTACTTAGGGGTGCATAACTTGAGAACAAGAAAATGGACACATCTGATGAGAGATCTTAGCAAAATAGTATACCAACTGCCCTTTTCTGTTTTAAGAATATTCAAAGATTTGGCATTCATTATTCTGCCACCCCTAAATATCATCTCAAGCCCATTCATCAGGAGAGTACTTAAAATTCACTAAAACCTTTTCTTCTTTAGGCCGATATTAACATATTTATTAAATTTTATTATCAGAGTATGCACACACACAGCTGTGGTGGCGGTAGCCATTCATTCTGTGAAACACATTGCAAATTGATTATAGACATAAAAGCAAATAAAATTACTTCAGGAATAAAGTTTTTTTGTATCTGGAGGCATTTACTTAACAGTAACAGTATGGCCGATAAGAAGAGTAAAAACAGTTTCTGGGAAATGTGTTTCGTTTCCCACATTTTATTGTTCTTTATATCCTGCCTTTCCTCCAAGGAGCTTAAGCTGGCATACATTATTCTCTTCTCTCCCCTCCTATTTCCCCCCCACAACAACCCTTTGAAGTAGACTAGGCTGACATTGTGTCCATAAGAAGCTGCCTTATACGGAGCAAACCATTGGTTTATCTAGCCCAGTATTGACATAGGAAGCTGCCTTATATTTGGCCAGACTGTTAGCCCATCTATCCCAATTTTGGCTACTCTCAGTGGCAGCAGTTCTCCGGGGTCTCTGGCAGAGTTAATCTCCCATCACCACCTACATGAACCTTTTAGATATTGTAGGAATTGAAGCTGGAACCTACCCCAGTGCTGCCTGTTCTGCCAGCAGCTCTCCCAAGATCTCAGGGAGTGATGTTACAGTGAGAATGTGTGAACCTCCACATGCAAAGGATGTGCTCTTCACTGAGCAAAAGTCTCTCACCCTGAAGTTCCAGAAGTATCTATCTACAGAGCTTTTATAGCTACCTTCCACATAAGTTAAATTAGGAGCTTGTGGGTTTGGCACTAGTTGCTTCTTCACTGTACCACTAAGAGTGTGCACATTTTTGAAAGAGCTGGGGCTTTTAGCATTCTAAATCTGTCGGGTTTCTAGATACTCAGTTTGCTGTTCAGTGGCATCTCCTTGCAGCCAGGAAGGATTTGTAAGTGATGAGATGCCCACCATCTGTGAAGTCTTCTTCAGGAAACTGAGGACTGGCTATAATTGCTTGGGTGAAATGGACAGTTGTTCTCTGCTTACTCAGGGCTGGTTTACACAAACATGTATATTACTTGGTCTCATTGCTCAACTGTTCTCAGATAAATGTGCCTCTACTTAAAAATACTATGTGGTGACAAAGAAGAGCCCTGCTGGATCAGGACAAAGGTCTGTCTAGCCAAACATCCCAAACATAGTGGCCGACTGATGCATCTGGAAAGACCATGTGGGCAAAAAGTCATTTTCTGCAATTGTTTCCAGCAACTGTTTTTCAGAGGCATCCTCTGCGAAGTGCATGTTTCCAAATAAGATCCTAAAGATAAGAAAATTAACATTTTGAGAAATTAATTTATGAGATAAATCACTATCAAGCATATGCAACTTGTTCTTCAGAGGTATGCTGCCTTTGATCATGGCAATAGCATTTAGACACTATCTGATGAGGTGGTGATGAACCTTTAGTGTCTTCCTCACAGATATAACAATGCTACAGTCAACCAGTGAAATCACTCACAAACGCTGTATAATGACTTCACAGTTGCAGTGCTGAACTCTGGCTTTTAGAGCTGAGGCTTGGTGAGCTTGAGCTCACGTTAAACCTTTGACCTAGGACAGGCACCGCATTCTCCTGTGGCGAGGAGGGCAAGGCAGCAGTGGCACTTTTCTTTTTACACCTGTATATATATTCCATATAACTTCTGAAGAAGACCTTGTATTGGTAGCATATACTTCCCATTACATGACCCCCTCCAAAGCAAAAGGGTGTCAGGAAGGGGCCTGCATTTTGCTCACAGCAAGTCCAGGTGCCACCTCAAGTGTCACAAGAGGGAGATGCGGGCTCTTATTTTGCCAGTCTCTTTAATGTCTTATTTTCTGTTAAATGTCATCAAAGCCTTTAAATTGTTGATTCTTATGGATTGTATGTTTGATTTCATACAGGATAGCACTGGCATGAAGCTATGGAAGAAGCGATGGTTTGTTCTGTCCGATCTGTGCCTCTTCTATTATCGGGGTAAGTTTCTAATGGTTAGAGGCTAACCTAGGCCTTCCAAAGATGACATATGTCAAACTTTTAAAATAAAGGTTTTGAAACTGTCCTGCTGATAAAAACTTAAAGGGGCTAATTTAACACTAAACTTAACGTGCTCCGCAGAACATGTGTGATTATTTGATAAGAACTGCATCATAAGACAAGACTGTGTAAAGGAACTCTCTGAATTGCAGTGTGAATAATGTAATTTCTTTTCTTTCTGTTAACCTGATGCACTGCCAGAGGCTATGTCTGATGTCGTTTCCTATTATTCTACCCATTTGCAAACAAAGTAATCCTTGCATCTGCAAGAATTTAGAAAATTAGGATTTTTGTAAAGTTCACACACTTGACTGTTGTGCCCAGAGAACCCTCCTATTCCTCTTAATTCACTGGTTCCATGCAATAAGGCAGTTCTAAGTGCTTTTTGTGTAGCTGGTGAGGGGTGGGGTGATGTGAAGAAGCAGGTTTACAAGAAGCTTAACTACAAGCGACCCAGGGCAACTCTTTTTAAAGCATTCCCCCCATGTAACTTGTTGACATTGTAAACCAGGGATGGGGAACCTGCAGTCCTCCAGGTGTTAGCTACAACTTCTACCATCCTGGCCATTAGCCATTCCAACAACTTTTCTAGAGTCACAGATCCCTGACCCTTGTTCTGAATAGAACTATTCTTCCTCTGTTCTATGGCCTTTGGAATGAAAAGTGTGCCTGTACCTTGCTCACCATCAATGGCTACATGAAAGTCTTTCATGAGCTGAAAGTATTTATAGGATTAATGTTTGCTGTTTCAGTCCATTATACATTAAATATGCATTACTGAGGGATAACCATTCTCCTTCCAGCTGATTCTCATAATAATTATAAACTAAAAACATTCAGAATAGTAATATGTTTGTTGTCTTGATAACTCTGCAGTGCATTTGATGTTTATGGCCTGTAGATCCAGTAAACTGTGACTAGACTGGACAGTTTGGCAAAGATCATGGTGGGCTTCAAAAGTAAATATAACATTTGAAACATTTAATATAAGCTCTTAGTAACTTTGTCCTTTATTATCTAATGTTTTCAGCATAATACTCTAAAATTCTCCAACTTGCCCCAGTACAAGATCTACAAACTTCAAAAAATATATTTTACATTGTTTATGCTTAAGATGTGCAAAACACCACGTTCATGTTACGATGTTCTTCATATCTGTGGTCTATATGTATTACGTGTCTTGAAACAACTATCAAGCCCAGCCTCAAGTCAAAATTGCAGCCTGTCAATCTGAGATGGAAGGGGTTGTATAAGTAAGGCCAAATCAACAGTAATTGAATATTGGCTGTTCATTGTATGAGAGGTAGTAAGGGGAAAATATCAGGAAGGGTTAAACTTTTGAGTTTGGGTGATGAAATTCAGAGCATCCATTGATGAAATCAAGAAAATTAATACACAATTCATGATATTGAAATGAAGTGGGAATCAAGATTTTGCAATATCATAACAGCAATCTGTAAAACTTAAAAGAAATCATTTGAAATAGAGTTAATCCCTCTGCAAAATGACCATTATAAACATTTAGGGTAATTTAAAGCACCAAAGTTCTCATGCAGTAACAACTTAATTCAGAATCTTTGTGTGGATTTCTCCTTTTAAAAAGAAAGATTATAGGTTGTTGAAAAAACCAAGCCACTGCTGAGTCAAAATTAGTGTAACTGTAATACTGTAATTTTAGACATGGAGACTTTGGTTGAGCTAAAATTGTACTATAATTAGGTAGGTGGCCAGATTGTTGGTGGGTTTTCCTGCTTAGAAGAAAAATCAGCTTAGCTTTCTTCACACAAGTATGCAACTTCTTCATTCAGGGCAACCATTTTAGCTTTTTTGAGAAATATCCCATTGTGCACATCGAGAATATTAATCATAGCCTAGTACAAAAGTTTTACTTATCTGTGTTGCTAATTCTCTTCAATATTTTCCACTTGATTAAATTATTGGTTTTAGGCTAGATAAGAAATATAAAAACCGATCTGCTTAGATTGCATGAATAAATAAACCAAAGCTATTTATATACCCATCCTCTGGGAAGCAATTGAAGCAGATGGAGTTAGATAACCAGATGTTCTAGTAATCATTTGCAAGCATTAGTAATGGTTATGAGAACACATCAGACATATTAATCCTCACCTATTCATGTTTGAATGCTATGTTTTGTTTTGTTTTGTTTTGTTTTAAAAACTTAGCTTATACTTAATGTGTATGCTTATAATACCATTTGATAAAGGTTGTGTAGGTTCACACAGAGTTCTCTACAGTCATACCTTGGGATGAATACACTTCAGCTTAAATATTTTCGGGTTGCCCTCCACAGCGACCCGGAAGTAACGGAGCGCATTACTTCCAGGTTTCGCCGCTCGCACATGCACATACCATCAAAATGACGTCACACGCATGCGCGGAAGCAGCAAAACGTGACACACAGACACGCAGTCACGTCTTACGTTCACTTTAGGATGCTAAAGGGGCTCCGGAACGGATGCTGTTCGCATCCAGAGTACCACTGTATTTCTGATTTGGACCTCTCTTGGTTGCTAAGAAGACTAGTTTGGAGGGAGAGTGTGGTTCTCTAATTTTGTTTCCTCCCATCTTTTCTGATTTGGAGGGTATGGATCCCTGAAGCAGAATGTGTGCGGAGAGCAACTATGCTCTTTCCTGTTATTTTGGACTGGGATTTTCTCTGATTGATCTTGCTTTCCTTCAGTTTGGTCCTTGGGAAACTTTAAAACACATGACAGGTCCAGATTGCTGTCCTTGTTTTTTTCTTCCTGCCACCTGAAACTCCTTTGTCCTTCTTCCGTCTTGCGTAGTGCATTTTCTTCTGCAGCAGTTCTAAAGCATCAGAAGTGGAAGCTTGGGTTCATTTGTACTTTTAAAACAGCACTTGTTATTGTTTGGCATTAATATAATATCATGAGAATACAAGTCCCTACCCCAGAGTGTTTGCTATCTAAGGAGAGAGGAACAAGGGAGAAAAAAGAGGAAATTGAGGCAATTAAACAGGAGAAGAATAGGCAATCTTCCTCAGATGTTGCATCCGATAAGTTGGACTATGGTCCACAGATGTATATGCCATAATAAATTTATTAGTCCTCTGACACCTTCAATACAATGTGTGTTTTTTGGCAATTATTTCAGTTTCATTTACTTAGATTTAGCTACAGTAGAATAGCATACTGGTAATATGTTTAGAGCTGCTACCATCACTTTAGTAGTGTTGCAGTTTAACTGTAATTGGACTTGTTATAGTTGTAATGACAGAGAGGCAATCTATAAAACTTAAAATAAATTTATACTTACATAGCATTTCCCCCAATTGCTCAAATCACACTTACTCAGTAATCCTTATAATGATCCTGTAAACTAGTCCAGTGTTCTTAACTCCATGTTATAGATGGAGGGCTGGATTTTGAGGGATCCTGACTTGTCTGAGGCCACTTTGGAAGTTTGTAGTTGAGCTAAGATTTGAACCACAGGTTTCATAGCCTGTAGTTCATGCATTCAACTACAACATACTATGCTAGGTTGGACTGGGTCGCATATCCCATACATACTGTGCCAGGAAGCTGTGCAGATCTCCACTCTATTCTGTTTCAGCACTTTAAGCAAACCCACTCCAAACACACAGAGCCTTCATTTATTTATGTTTGGTAAGTTACAAACTGTTTTTCTATTCCTGGCAGAGGCTTGCTATTCTGGTATTATAAAAACTCTGTTTTTCAGCATCCTTTTTATTGCTTTTGCTGGAGGATAAAAGACCAATTTCACCTTTGTTGCAAGCAACAGAGCATTCTAATTGAATAAGCATTCTAATTGAAGGCCTAGGATAAAAGAGTCTTCTTTTATTTATTGTTTCCTTTTTATTTTCTATGTGAAAATAAAAATAGATGCAGGAGGCAAAGAAATCTGTGGACAAAAGCTCATCTAAAGGGAATTTATAATATAATGTTGGTACAGTAAATAAATTCAGTATAAAAGTGGTTGTGTACATATCTACTAGAAATAATACCTGGCCATAATTCACTCAAAATTAGGTAGTTTTATCTGTGGTGTAGATTGATAAGAGGTTTTCTGCCAGAATAGGGGATCCAATTCTTTTAAAAAGTTTCCCCCTTAGTAAAGTCTCAAAGCTTGCCTCCGTGTGGGTAATAGAGAACAATCACTGGCCTCTTGCTACAGTACACTTTGAATGGAGTCACCATCTATTTATTGTCTGGCTGTGGGTAGAGCCAGGCCATGTCATAGACCAACAACAGGAGGGGGCTGTATATGAAACATAGAACTTGTGCTTTGGGAAGAAAGCATTGAGCCACAAAGCTGAATCTTGATTTGGGATCCATTGTTTTCAGGGAGCCACAGTTGTACCTGCACTGGGCTTCTTGTCACAGATAGTCCTTAATTTTGGATATACTCCCGTCAGTTTCTTCTCTCTCGTTTCACCATTCCCAGCCTTGGTTCCGCCACTGCCAGTTGTGTTCCAAGGTTGATGCTGTGAACGAGTCAGTAGTGGTTGGTTTGCCTCTTTTCTTCAGCGAAACTAGTATTTCTACATGGATTTGGTTGGTTTCCACAGGTCTTGCATAGATCTGGTGGACTGTACATGCAGGCAGCGACCATTTTAGATGTGTCAGATATGTGTGTGACCATGCCGAACCTGGAAGTGACCCAAAAGCGTCACACAAAGGGGCAGAGTAGGGGGCGGGCAGGGGTGTAGGCAGAACTGGGTGTTTGCAGGCTTTTTCAGAGGTGTTTCAAATATACGTGATTTCACTTAAACACATGGTCCCTTGGAATGTAACCCCCCACGTAAATTGGGAGTTGTCTGTATTCTCAAATGATGACAATAATACTATAATTAAGATAAGACTATACATGAGTAAATATAGCACACTCTAGAGCATCTATTTGTATAGATGCCTTTAAGAGCATGGCAATTAATGTAGTACTTTTAGATATTTAGATATATTACTTAGATCCAAATACCGGTATATTAAAACTTGCTGTGGCCTTTGAGCATGAAAGTTAAGATGGCCAAACTGTGGATATTGTGAATTTCATGCTGCTGAATTTCATACAATACTTGTACAGTTACATTTTCTGTCATGGGTACTAGCATACCGAAATGCCCTCATATATTACAAACTTTGCACCCAAAAGTGTATTTGGTCAAGAATGGCTTGTACTTTCTGTATTGCAGAAGATTTATGTTTAGGCATTAATAGCATGGTCCTTTTAGTCTAGCCTGCCTTGCAGGCTGCATGCTCACTTTGGAAAAATAGTGTCATTTTCCTTCGATGTTGCCATTAAAGACAGCCGTAAGAAACATGGCTTGAATACTCAACATTCTGCTGTTGTACGTGATAGCTTTTCTTTTGGGCCAGGCATTCATTGTGATTGCCGCACTCACACAGGGGGCATTGGCAGGCGCATGAACTGCAAATTTGTGTGTTCGCCTTCATGTATTAAACAGCTCCTCTATTGAAGAGGCATCATTAGCTACTCCACACTTCATAGTGCTTTGAGGTAGAGTTAAAAGCAAGATTAAAACCCTTTTCTCTATTCCAGTGATTAACTGTAATATCCAGATTTAATGCAGCTATTCAGGAGACAATTGAATCCTTCATAATATTTGTTTAGTGAAGTATTTCTGTTGATGAGTGGTGGGGGGATTCATAACACTGTTCCAGTCTGCTGAGATACTTCACCCAGCGTTTGTAAGAAGAGAACCATGGGCGGTCTAAGCTCACAAAGACTGTTGATCTGAGATGCTCCCTGCTGACATTGGGTGAGGGATGGATGAATGCATAGGGCACTGCAGAGATGGCAGAGGATTAGATGCTTGCAGTGGTATTCCTTGCTGATTGCCAAGGATTCACTTCATTTTTTACCAACTGAACTACATGATACAATTTAAATGAGCTCTTCCAACTCCTGAAGGCTATTTCTGTTTGCACAAATGTTGTCTATGTGTTCAGCATTCAGTCAAGAATCCTAGCAGGCAACAAATTTTATAAGAGGTCTACCTTGAGGAGGGAATAGACAATGATGGGCTGGGCCTCCCTCCCCCTCCCCCATAAAGTGGACTTCCAGCAAGTTCTCAGCCATTGTTTTCTCATGGGCTAGTTTTGCTCCTTGGGGTCCAAAGGCATGGTCTTTGGCTCCCTAAAGACCTGTTATGAAATGTGGAAGTTTGTTGTTCTAAAATGGTGGAGTCACTGAATTTGCCCTGAATTTCCTCCACAAATAATTTTAAGCATCTGGAAAAAGTTTTAAGTGCAAATGTCTGTTTCAGTGTTCTAGAATACAGTGCAGTAGCAGTTTGCTAGCTTAGTCAACCATTTTTATGTTATTCCTAGATGAAAAAGAAGAGGGAATATTGGGGAGCATACTTCTTCCCAGCTTTCAGATATCTATGCTTTCTTCTGAAGATCACATCAATCGCAAATATGCTTTTAAGGTAGGAATATTATTTATCCTTTGGTCTGTGGTGTGCAGGTGATCAAGAAACCATGATTGTGAACACATTCACTGTTGATTTCAGGTTAGGCAAAAGCTGCCACAGACTGAAGACTACCCCAATGTCATATTTTATTCTCTAGAGAGCTACAAAAACAAACCATCATTTGTAAAGGCAGTAAATTTCACTATTTAGTGTTATCAACATTAGTGGCTCCTCCAATGTGACTGCATATTTTACAGCTTTTTGTTTCAAAGATCCTGCTTCTTTAGTTTAGGTGTACTCTTCTTTGATGTGTGGGAAATGAGCAGTTCAGTCAATTTTGTATCTCAAGATGATGCCTACACATAACCACATTTTTGCAGCTTCTTCCATCAGCAACCTGCACAATCTAGAAGTTGTACTGGGTCATTTTTGTCAGTATTGAAATCTATCACTTGAAGCCCTAAATATGTGCACACACTTCTTCCCATCCTTGTGTTACCCTTTTAGAGAACGTTTGTTCACCCTCTGTTTCTACCTTCTTTTGGATTTCTTTGTAACCCACCTGAAACTGGATGGTTGTAGCCTTAACAGTACTAGAAGTCCCCTCATTCCCTGTAGAAATGTATGTGTCTGCAGGCAACCTTATATCCTCTGCCATGTTGGTGTGTCTCAATGGAACTCAGTTATCTCACTGCCTTAGCATCCCATTCATTGATATCTTCCTTTCTCTGCTCTCTGGGAACTTTTTGATTCTCCATGGAACAATTGGGCATGCAAGTGACACCAGGTGCAAATGGAACTCATGGGCCATCTTCTCCCTATATGAAGTCTAATCTACCTTCCTAGGCATAGTTTACTACTTGCCCACTGTGCCTCTATTTTTGTAGAAGGGCTGCTTAAAAGATTTTGCTTTTAATCTAGTTCTGTGAGCATTTGAAAATTAGTTACTTGCTAACTTGGACAAGACCAAAGTAATTAATAGCAGCTTTAAGTCGTGCCCTTGAACACTAATTTCATTTTTACAAGGTTTGTTTTATTTAATGTATGCTGGATGAATTGTAGCTGCTCTTCTGTTAAACAATCTTGCCTAACTTTACATTTTGTTTCTTGGATTTGAACTTCTTTGGGCTCCTGTTGATGATGAGTACACTAAACTGCACTGCATGTTTTAATGGGTGAGTACATAATTTAGAACCTGCTATTTTGTCCTGACTCCCAAGCATCTGAGCTAATATATTTCTATAATCTGTGCTTCTCAGATGCCAACAGTGAATTTTTATTCTGTAATTCGTAGAAATCACTTGGAAGCGCAGCAGGTGCACAGTGAAACAACAAGGCTTACAAATTTAATTCTGATATGTTTTTCCCCTAGTATAATTGCCGCAAAAGATGAGCATGATGTTGAATAACATTGTATTAGTTACCGTGTGATGAGTTTCTAGAGGCAGCCTAAATAAATCTTAAAACCAATGAATTACTTATTAAGGAAACCAGTAATATTCTTCTATTTGTTTTCTTCTCGCTCCCTTACAGACTATCGTAACTTCCCCCACCACAATGACCATGTCATTTCCAATCAGGCAGCTCATCCAAACATGAGGACCTATTATTTCTGCACAGATACAGGGAAGGAAATGGAGTTATGGATGAAAGCCATGATAGATGCAGCTCTTGTACAGACAGAGCCTGTGAAAAGGTAACACAGGTTGACAGTGCTGTAGCATCTGTGTTAGTTTATACTACCAGACTTTTATCTTTCTGTCTTGTGTAGCTATGTCTCGATAAATGAGTCATGCTAATTCTGATAGATACTTAATTGCTTTGTCAAGCATCAACTTTTTATAAATACATTTTTCAGTTAAAAGATGACTCCCCTCTGTGAACCTTCAAGGTCATGTTTAGGGGTGTGTTACTACATCTCCAGCTTTTAAAAACTTCCTAGCAACCCATACTTGGAACAATAGGCTTTTCCCTCCATCTCGATCAAGGTCCAGTGGTTTTCAAGAGACTTGTATGAGCAGACAGCACTTGTTCAAAAGTATTTACTGGAGCTGGGGAAGCAGACAAGTGTGCATCCAACTGAGCAGCACAATTTGTGGCTTACATAGTTAGAGTTTGACTCCATTGTGTCAATAATGAGATGATGAATTGTAAGAGGTGATAAGCTGATTTGAATGACCCATAGTACTGTATTATAGAATGATTTTATGTAGCATTAACGCTTTACAATAAGCTGATAAAGAGTTAATGATGGGGTAACTTCCCACGACTATTGTAGTACATTAAACCTCATCCATTGCATTGCTCGCATGATTTTAGCTTGTAAAAACAAGACTTTTAATTATAAATATAAAGGTTTCTGTGGGCTGAAGTCCTCCATGGCTTGAGGTCAAGAGCCTGTGGAATTAGAAATGTGCTGGACCAGATAGTTGAAACCTTTAACCTACCCCATTCAAAAAACTCAAACAATAAATTAAAAATAGTTAATAGTTCTGGAGAAAATGCCTTAAGCAATCCCACCTACCATTGAACCCAATGTGTTTTGACTTTTCATGATTTTGGATTTCGGCGTAATCCTTGAAGCGTAATCTTCACGTAAGTTGTAGGCTTACTGTACTTCATTTTTAATAGTTGAAATAGGTAGTTCTTCCCATGTTAGAATTAGAGCATACTGAAGATTGGGTTACATTCTGCTGGCTACACTAATTTGGAGCCATCTTGAATGAGTCATAGCTGAAGATGGTGCTTGGGGAGGAGAGAAGCTGCAACTTACCTCTTTTTCTATTCCCTTTTTTCATGCCAAAAAATAACAGTCTGAACATTTGCTGGTGAAACAACATTTCATACGAAATGAGTCATGTATGACCTCTTGCCTTTTCTGATTCTGTCTGGAGAAAGTGGAAAGGTTTCTCTCTTGCCCATAATAGTAAAACTTGGGGACATCCAGAGAAGCTGCATATTAGAAGATTCAGGACAAATAAGAGAAAGTACAGCACATGGAATTTGTCCCTCCAATATGTAGTGATGGCCACCAACTTGGACAGTTTTAAGGGGGATTAGACAGATTCTTGGAGGACAAGGCTACCAGTGACTACTAGCCACAACGGCTAGTATGTTCTGCCTCCACTGCCATTGGCAGTATTCTTCTGAATACCAGTCACTATATACAGAAAGTGTTGTTGCACTCAGATCCTGCTTGTGGGCTTCCCATGGGCATCTGGTTGTCCATTGTGAGGAGAAAATGCTGGGCTCTAGAAGAAGGCCTTTAGCCTGAACTAGCAAGGTTCTCCTCTTATTCTTATGTTTCTGTGTATCTTTAGCAATATAATATATTTTCTAGATCTCTGCTCAGTAGCAATGAATATATATAATACACATGTTATTGAAGCTATTTGGCCTTAGAGACTTAATTGTAAGTAGTCTCACAGATCGAGGTCTGGTGGAGTTTTTTCTGTTATAAGTAGACTCAGGTTTAATAATGTCCTGAGGGGTCTATTGAGAATAATTAATCCTAACAGTTTTAAATAAGCAAAAGCCCATTTAAACTTGTCACTCAAACGATGAAACAAGCTCCCATGTGGTTACAACTTTGATTATTTCCCTAATTTAGGTCACTCGTAAGAATGCACTGGCATTTTCCAAAACACTGTTGCTTTTCCTTTATCAGTTAAATTATGCTTTGCTGCAACTTTCAATGTTGTGCTGAAATTTCAATAAATGATATCCCATATTCATTGCCTATAATTTTTGGCAATTTTGGCATCATATGCAAGTAAACTATCAAACACTATCTTCTACCAGCAAGTTGTATTATTATTGAAATCTCACTGCTATCCCAGATTGACTGTATCCTAAAACTTTATTCCATTAAGAATGGAATAAAGAATAAAGGGACATAGAGTCAGTGGAGGAAGGGTGGAGCGTAATGCATGTTAGGACTTCAGGCTTTGAAGGAAGCATCAGAATGACTTGAGCATAACAGCAGAAAATACATGATTTTAGCAGATGTCTTTTGAAATTCAATTTAAGGAAAAGATGATGACAGGGGGGCAAGTCCCACAAGGAATAGGGCTGCAACAATCTAGAATTTAGACCTATAGTTTTGAAATCCTTTTCTGGTGAACTGGGGTTTCTCAATGAAAAGGCTACGAGCAGACAGCCTTCCATGACTCAGAGCTTGTTTTCCATTACTGATCCCCTCCTGTAATTTGTAGGAAAAGGAAAGTTGTGGTTGTGACCCAAGTCTCGTTCATGGAGAAAGAATGATATCAATGTTTTAGGCATGAGTAGGGAGATAGATCAAGAACAAAGGACAGTATTGTGATTTAAAAAGAGTTGCTTTAAAAGGAATCAAGCCCATATATGTATAAAAGAAATGGCAATTTGAATTCTGTATAAGACTGTAAATGTCTAGGATTGCTTAGATAGATGACTTTAAGATGAGATAAAATCAGGGTCCCCAAACAGGGGCTTGTTCCATGAATACTTTTGGGGTGGGGATTATTTCAAAATGCTTCAAACTGGAATAGAACACTGGTTACCATTGGTTACCTGACAGCTTTAAGCAAATCATGATCTTTGATTTTTAATATCTGTGTGTTCTTATTATATATAGATATTGTTATACATTGTTTTGATATTTATATGATATAGCACTGTATAAACAAATAAATCATCACCTAGGCATTGGAAAGTTTAGGGGAAGAGAATTTAATTTGTTTGGAAACTCAAGTCAAGTCCTCTCTACCTGCTCTAAAATAGCCATAGTATTGGCAGTGGGCATTCACCCCGCCCTCCCCAATAATGTGGACCAATAAGACTCCTCAAGCTGTAAAAGAAAAAGCTTGAAAAAAGCCAGTTAGAAAAGCATGAATGAAGTTGTGTTGATGGTGAGTAAAGTGTTGCACTGCAGTAAGGTTAGCGTTTCAATTTGGAAGTAAGGTGGGAGAGCGAATCCATGTGGTCAGAATCCATGGTGCTTCTTGGTAAGGCTAGATGAATGATAATGTTCCCCTAATATTTGGGGAAGGCAGGAGTTGCCAAAGACATTAAGCAGACATACCAGCAGACAGGCTTGCTAGAATAGGCAATGGGGGGGGGGGTTAGAGAGAGTGGTGCTAATTACGTTAATCACCAGCAAATCCTTGCCACCAGGATTTCTCAATAGATGAATGAGTCTGTGTGAAAAGAGTTAATTGAAGGCGGGACATTTGAAAACAATTTGTTAGAGGTTAACTTTGGTCAGTAATGAAGTGGGAGAATGTATATGGTGACAGGTAAAGATGACCCCCCGCAGTGAATGAGAAGTGGAAATAACAGAAGTGGTAACTGGAGAGGAGAGAGTTGGAGCATACCCATATTATTTTTGAAATGTCAGTGAGGCATCTAGGAAGAACAGTTGATTTGACAGTTCAGTAGGATTGGGCAAGGTGAGAGATTAATTTAGGAAAAAAGTAATCCACTTGAAGATGGTAGCTGAAACTTTAGCAGTTATGAAAATTGTTGAGAGCTCTGGTGGATTCTTACGGAGATTGGGAAAGATGAAAAGGGACAGGACAACAATTAGCAGTTATAACAGGAGAACCAGAAAAAGGGCAGTGTCCTATATCTCAAGGGGAAGGAGTGAAAGGGAAATAAGATATAAAGAACAGACAGAACTGGCTTGGAAAGTAAGAACATGACCAAAATGTAAAGAAGATGAAATCAGGAGCTGAATGCAGGATTTCTTATGAGGAGGAAAGTATTTCAAAAGTAGGAACAACAAGATTGAAATTTTAAGCAGAAAGGAGGAGCCAGCTGACACAATGTATGTGAGTAAAATATATTGGTGGAAGAGAGGGAGAACTCAGCAGGTTGTGGGACTGGGACTGGAGAGAGGATTGGCCTACTTAAATGCAGTATTCTAGTTGGAAGATGAGAATGAAAGAAAAAGTGGGATGGTGGTGAAAGCAAGCCTCTAAAATTTAATAAGAGCGGTGGATCTGCCAACATCTGAATGGATAAATTCAGGGTAAATATGCTAACAGTGCAGCTGTTTCTGTTAAATACAATTATTTTACACCACAGTTCAAGTCAGCAGATATTTTCCCCACTGTAATTATAGAAGCCACAAGTGTTTTCCCAAAGATGAATAATAACTGACATGAAACTTGCCAAATGAAGCAAATTGATGATGTCAGTGACCATGTAAAGTTTAAAATAGGATAATATTTCCTTTTATCTACTGAATGTGTGGCACAGGAGGTCCAGGAGCTAGACAGCTCAGTATATTGCTCCATCACAAAAGATGGCTTGAAATTAATGAGGATTTCAGAGGCTTTAACTGATAAAAGGAAGTCAAAGTGTGCTTTTTCAATACTATGAAGTCTGAAAATTTTGCCTTCAAATTTTTATCCCCTTGCATAGCTGTCAGATTGAATACTGCAGTTGGGGCTGTTCCTTGTGTTGATGGTTATATCAAACACAGAATTTAAGTAGTAGTAGTTTCTTCTAGTGCTGCATCTCTACGACTGAGTGATTTCCAACATAAGTGATCGAGTAGACCCATAGAAATCAGTAGGCTTTAAGATGTCAGTGAATCTGTTCTGAATTATGACTATCCCCCTTCTAAAAACTGCCCATTTTAGAGGCCAATCTCCAGCCAGCCTCATTTAGACTTGCTTTTACTGAGTTGCATTTTCAAGCTATGCCCTCTGCTGTCCTTGATGGACAATATAACAGGGTACCATACAAAGACAGACTCTGTTTATGTGGGCAACCACAGGTTGCACTATTTACTATATTGCCCACTATACATTTGACTCAGGAGGCGGTTTCTCACCCTACCGTCCACACAGGAAAGACGTCTCTCCCCAGCAGAGAAGATTCTATGGTTTCTTAGCTATAGAAATGCTTCAGTGACTCATAAAGTCGCCTTTTTTGCTTTGGTGGCCAAAAAGATCAGAAAGAAGACCCTGGACAATATAGCAGTGAACTATGTAAGGGAGACACAGAGATCTAAATAGAGGCCATTATTTGTGGCGCAACACTCCTTTTGCTTGTATTTATTTTTCATTCAGATTTGTCATGGCCAATGGTTAGTACAATAAAGTTATTTGGATTGAATTAAGGCTAGCATGGGACATCACCAATTGCTTTATCTCTGCTGTGTTCAGTCTGTTGCTGAGATTTCTGTTCTTGATCTTTGGTGTTGCTTTCTAGGGTTTCATCCAATGCTACAATTCTGTTCATACAAGATACTGCCACGTCTGCAACAGAACTTAGCATTCCACCCCTACACACCCTGAAAATATTCTCCAGGGTGTTGCGGGACTCACCAGATCAGATATTGGGGATGCATGGAGAAAGAAGGGGAATGAGAAGTCATGTCGGTTCTATCAATTCTGGTGATATCCAGCATTGGATACAATCCTTGATCTATTGTGCAGCATACAAATGTAATAAATAAATATTAAACTCAGGCATGCCCTATCCCATATGTTACATATAGGAGCCTTTCTGGATTCATTTTGTCAAAATCCAAGGCATATAATATGTTATGTGATGTTGATTGCGCAGTGTGAGATTGTGTGTTGCATGTATATTGCATATAAGCTCCTCTCACACAATATTTAGAAATGCTCAGGGCAACGGGAGTGTGCTGTTGGCCTCACCCCTGACATAGATGTCTATAAGCATGGGAGTTGGAGTCCTGGTCATACACAATAGAGATTTATTCATGTAGGCTTTTCTCTTGAAAATGTTTGTGTCTAATTCATGGACATCAAGGGCAAGGTTGGAGCAGGCTGCTCATTATTGAGAGAGGGCCAATGGTGGATCCTCATGCCCCTCTCTATGAACATTGCCTCTTCATGCAAGTAACCTGTGAAGGAGGCTGTAGACATGGGGAGTTGATGCTCATGTCTGGACATCCAGCAAGTATAGAGCTGGGCAGGAGCTCAGTGATGGGTAGCAGAGGTAGACACAGCCCTGATCTCTCATCATGCTTAGGCAAAAGATTGTTCAGGATCATCCCTTGTTCTCTTCACTTCTTTCCTTTGTTCAGAGAGTACTCAAGCAGGGAGATTATACCATGCCTTAGTAGCTTTTCTATCTGGATGCAAATATATCAGTGTGGGTTCAAAGTTCAGTACTTTTGTTGAGGTCTGTAATCTTGTACCCTATATGTTTGCCTAGCTTGTAAGTGCTGCATGAGTTGCAAGAGTTTGGATTAGATGACCCTCAGGATCCCTTCCAACTCTATGATTCTTTGATTCTAAGACTGAAGAAATTGCACGCTACTTACTAAACACACCCAAGTGTACCTGTTTCGGCATATTTCTAGTGATGTTGTTCTCCAGTGTGTATTTCTTCCTTTTTTTAGAGCAGACAAGATGACTGCTGAAAACACACCACCTCGTGAAGTGAATAATATTGCAAACCACAGAGTGCTAATTAAACCAGAGGCACAGAATAATCAGCGGAACAAAGAAGTGAGCAAAATGGAAGACAAAAAGGCCTTAGAAGCAGAAAAATATGGATTTCAAAAAGTTGGGCGTGATAGACCTTTAACAAAAATCAACAGCGTAAAACTGAATCCTTTGGGGTCAGAGTATGGGACTTTGCCAGCAAACACAGTTCCATCAGGACACTACAGGCCAATTCATTTAAATGGGTCAGAGCAAGCTGTCAACCTTATTCTAGGAGACTCTGGAGATGGAATCCATCACAACACCATTCACTCACACATAGAATCTGAACGTGTTATACAGAGAACTAATTCAATGCTTCAGCTGGAACAATGGATTAAAATACAGAGAGGAAAGGGGCAAGATGAAGAAACAAGAGGGTAAGTAATTTCAGAATTATTTGCCAATCCTGACTTCTTGGTCTCAGTGTATACTGTGACCCTGTTTAATGCTACAGTAAAATCTTAGTTGAAGTGCGAAAGGATTCCTGAAATGATCCTATATTACCACTGTTGCTAAAATATAGGATTTCAAACAGCATCTCAAGGCCTATCTAGAACTTAAATTTATTTTGATTTATATTGCACTCTGTCCTAAAGTCCTATAGACTTCTGGTAACAATCATATGTAAAAAGTTGGGCATCTTTCCCAGAATGGCTGTTCCAAGGGCAGATGATGATGATTTATTATTATTATTATTATTATTATTATTATTATTATTATTATTATTATTATTACCCTGCCCATCTGGCTGGGTTTCCCTAGCCACTCTGGGCAGCTTCCAACAAAATATTAAAATACAGTGGTCTGCTAAACATTAAAAGCTTCCCTAAACAGGGCTGCCTTCAAACAACAAGGTGCCCTCCAGATGTTACTGGACTAAAGCTTCCACCATCCTTGATTATTGGCCCATTCTGATTGGGGCTGATAGGAGTTATAGTCTATCTGGAGAGCACCACTTTGGATATCCCTGGTCTATTCCCTGTTTATCTACTTCTCTGTCCCACTCTTCATTCTAGATTTCTTTCTTTCATTAAGAAGCAAAAGTGGAACCAGTCATCAGAAGACTTTCCCTGTTGTAACTATTAAACTATTAAGCCAGCGTGGTGTAGTGGTTAAGAGCGGTGGACTCGTAATCTGGTGAACCGGGTTCGCTTCCCCGCTCCTCCACATGCAGCTGCTGGCTGACCTTGGGCCAGTCACACTTCTCTGAAGTCTCTCAGCCTCACTTACCTCACAGAGTGTTTGTTGTGGGGGAGGAAGGGAAAGGAGATTGTTAGCCACTTTGAGACTCCTTAAGGGGAGTGAAAGGCAGGATATCAAGTCCAAACTCTTCTTCTTCTTCTTGTATCTCATCTTAATATCAGTAGCTCGGTTAGTAGCTCTTCATGGTCTCAGAAGTCTTTCACAAACTTGCTGGTGATGCTGGGAGTTGGACTTCTTCCATGAAAATCATGCATTTCCATGCTGAGCTTATTATTATACATCATCATCAACATTAAATTTATTACCTGCTGTTCACCAGCAGGTCCCAGGATGAGTTACAACAGGGTGTTTTTTTAAAAAAACTTTTAAGTTGCATAGCTCTGTTGCAAACTTATTTACACTCCTCTCTCAGTTCAGCAAGGCAATGATTAAAATGTTGAATAGCCTTTTTCCTTATATTTTTGTAACAGAAAATACTGTTGATCAACTAAGTTTAATAAACCAATGTATGAATAAATCTAATTCCCTCACACAAAGAAGCTTTTTTCCCTCCCTTTGTGTGAGTGAGAAAGCAAGTCAGGGAGCAATCAGTTATCTGTAATTTCATGCTATAGCTGAAATATGGTTAGTGGGTTCCAAATAAGCCAGAATTCAGAAGCCATCTTTAAAATATGGTTTCATACCCTTGCTTGTTCAGAAGCCAAAAACCATCATTCTTGGCTCATTTCCCAGCTTCTGTGAAAGGAGGAGTAATGTGACGGTATGTTGGTGCACAAGGTTTTTTCCATAACTCTGTTAATTAAGCCAAGATATGATCATCAAAATGCAGTCATTAGGTCTCTTTCAAATTACAAGCAATGGCTTGGCTCACACATCATGCTAAACTGAGTGAAGTCTAAGCACAAATGTGTAGACTCCCGAAAGGAAGATTGCAGCTTCTTCGTTCCTCAGCTACACTGATCTAGGCCATAGTTTGTCTTAGGGTGTCATCAAGACCAAGGCTTGTGGTTTACTTCTGTCTGGATTAAGTATGAACTGTAACCAGGGTTCATCCCATGGTTTACAGCTTATTGTTTGTACGGGAAGCCTAAACCACAAACTCAATTAGGCTCAGTTTGATGCATCAGCAAAACGACCATGGATGAGCAAAACAGCTGCAGACTCCTCCCCTAGAATATGCACATATGTGTGAAGTCATGGCTTGGCTGATCAAAATGTTCAAAACAGGCATGTGTCTTTTTATACTGTAGATGTGTTAAAAGTTGAAGTTTTACAATACCAACAGTGCATTTCCAATACTTGTTTAGAGAGTTTTAATGCTGTGACTAAATGATTGACACCACTAAGTACTAAGTAGTATTAAGATGTGAAATTGTGGTTCTGCATGACAGCAAACCCTTGGCTGGAATCTGAACAGCAGTGCCTAGTCCTCGTTGCTCAGTTTTTTTATTATAAAATATTGCACTCCAGCATTCCACTTGAGTATCTGGAAGTGGCACCACAGTATCCCACCTCCTTCTCTAACTCCCAGCTCCCAACTTGTGTGAAGATTCTGGTTCCATAGTTTGCTTTGGGAAGAGAAGTCACATGATAGGTCAAGCAAAACATTGCCTGTCCCCACTTCTTTAAATGTGACTTGTACTTGAAATATCACTTTGATGAGGTAATGAACGGCGCTAAGAAGTGTTTGAGGTTTCAAACTTCAGGTACGATTGCACCTGAGGAGAAGACAACAGTTTGAGTTATATTGGTCATTTTCTTGGGCTATTACTTGATTTGGCTTTATTTTTACTTCCACACGTCGGAACTTAGTTGGCTTAATGTTCTTTAACATGGTGATGGGTATCCTTTATCCTGGATCCAATAGTCACTCAAATAGAGCTATGGCTATTTAAATTTTTCATAAAACTAAGTCTGCACAGAGGAGCCCTGAGATTTTTAGAATGTATTTCTTAGCCCATTTTACACATTTTTATCGTACCTCCCAGCTTCCTCCTCCCGCTGTAACCATGTTAAGTTTTCCTCCCAGTTTTAGAGGGGTTTTAATTTATGTGTTACACATGGCAAAGTATACGTAGCTTAAGGAAGGGTATGCATGCATATAAACAAAATTTGATAATGACATTTGGGAGGGGGGGACAACCCATACATGGAAAATTGGGCTCTATTAATAAAAGGCATAACTCTGCACTATGGTTGACTTTGAAAAAGCAAATTAATGTGTGAGGGGGAAGGAGGAAAAGTGCACAGCGCAGTCCCATTCTTCAAACCATGATTATGTGATCAGAAACATTATGTTCATTCTGGGACACAGTGCTAAATGTGTACCACTCAAGGTATATAATAGTCTGAATCGAGTATTCCCAGAAAGAAGGGGTAGGAGTGGGATATTTTACATTTCATCACATGTTTGCATTAAATGGTTTTGTTTTCAATGTAAACAGGCATAGGAACTATGAATCTATCTCAATTTGAATTCTTTTTAAAGGTTTTGTCATGCTATCATTACATTGGCTATATTCCCAAACAAACTCATTCCATTGTAGGAGTTTTATAACAGCAGAAGCTATTTACAAAACATTATTAACTGGCAGGAGCCAAATCCTCTTGATCATGGAGAACACATTGTTAGTTAAATATGGATGAAATTGTTAACACAGGTCATATACTTAGAAATGATGGCTTTGTTTGAAGTTAATTTGTAAAAGAGAGACGGCGGGGTTTATGTCATTATTTACTGCTTTGGAATAAATAAATTCCATTCTCTTTGAACATACTGCTAGGATATTAAACCTTTAAAGCACAGTACTTAGGGCAATGTAATGAAAGGAAGTCAAATTCAGGAGCACAAATATAAATAGTAGAAATTAGGTAGGGGGTCCTCTTTCTTACTCCGTCTCCTATCTAAGCTTGCAAATTGTCACTCTCACTTGGTTGCCTATGGTGATTAGCAGTTGCCTCGAGGCAAGTAGCAAATAATGCAACCCTTTTAAAGAAATAATAACAATATTGCAACTGTCTTTATCCTGCCTCTGCATAGCCTCAATTCAGTTTTCAGTGTTCAAAACAGTTCCCTTAAAAGCACTTTAAATGCCTGGGGCTGTACAGCAGGGGAAGGCAGTGTTCAGCCTTATGGAATCTACTTTGTGTTTTACTAGAATCCCAAGATCCACCAATGGGAGCAAGGTGTAAGGCTTAGAATGAAAGAGCATGGCACCCTCTAAGCTGCTAATGAGCACAGAAATTAGTTTTACTCCTCTTACACAAAAATTATTCTTAGTCACCCTCAGGTTTTTCACACACACACACACACACACACACACACACACACACACACTTACCTGCAAGCATGCCCAGTGCACTGCCTTCGCATGAAGCTATAATAAGGTGGAAATGAATCAAATGGACTGGAGCTTTTGGCCAATTTGAAAATATATAATTAATTGAAAAGGTCATGTATTGGCCACAGATGGCCAACTGTTCCATAAAACTAGTTCACCACACCATAATTCTGAAGGAGGATTTCATGGTTATTAAGTTGTATACCGGGAAAGGAAAAAAATAGTCCTTGAAACTAAGATATGTGCAATGTAGCCCATAGTATAAAAGGGGAAGGAGATAGAAGAAAGCTGGTAAACCTTAGGAGAGATTAGCAAAGCCAGACATTGCATATGTTTAAGTGGAGAAGACTCATTTTTATGGCTGTGCATCCTCCATAGATTGACTACAGGTAGATAAGGCCTCTGCATTTCTGCATGTTTTTCTTCCCTCTTCTTGTTGTGGTTGCCAGAACAATTGTTTCCCCTTAAACATATTTGCATACCTATGTGTGAATCACCATGAGGAAGCATGGTGTTAGTTTCCATCTAAGCAGTAAGGAAATGGGACTGATCATGTCCCCTAGACCACTAGCTATGGGATTTGCAGAGTCCCCAACAATGTGAATACTCCTTTTCACCATACATATGGGAAATTGTGTATTTTGGCTGCCTGTAACCCAGCTTTCCTCCAAGGAGCTCATAGGGTTCCCCCATCTTATTCCCACTGTTGTGTGGGCGATCCCCTCTGTGGCACCAGGGGAATCTCAGCTACCTCTTTCAGGGATGAGTGCATAGATGGTTTTCCTTGGATACAGATAAATCCATGATACAACTAAAAAACAGAGTCTGTTACTTAAAACAAGTGGCTTGTTGAGAGTTTGACTGCTCAGCCACAACAGATGTGGCAAAAAGGGGGGGGGTTACAATAATTATGTGTTACCCTCAAGATAGACTAGAGAAGAAGAAAACTAAATGTTGTTTATTCCTGTGCCTACTTACATTTTGAGTTACTGAAGGAGGATTCTTGTTTCAGCATAATTTCATATCAGACATTGCCAAGAAACATGCCAAGCCATCGACCCCAAATTGTACCTCGATATCCAGAAGGTTATCGAACTCTACCAAGAAATACCAAAAGCAGGCCGGAAAGCCTCTGCAGTGTGACGCCCTCTATTTATGACAAGTCCCTTGGATCACTGCCAAGTGAAGACAAAAGAAGATCTATGCGAGATGACACCATGTGGCAACTCTACGAGTGGCAGCAGCGGCAGTTTTACAATAAGCAAACAACGCTTACTAGACACGGTACTTTAAGTAGTCCCAAAACCATGATTAATATATCTGATCAAACAATGCATTTGATTCCCACATCACCTTCCCATGGTTCGATAGCAGGTTTCCAAGGATACTCACCTCAGAGGAACTACAGATCAGAGGTGTCCTCACCAGTGCAAAGAGGTGATGTAACAATTGACCGCAGGCATAGGCCACATCATACAAAGGTGAGATGTTTTATTGTTGTACTTTAGTTACTATGTGCTATAAAATGTATAACTTGGAACTAGTCTTCCAATCATGTATTGATATTGTGTGGCTCACAAAACAAATACCAAATATAAAGCTTCGGGTTAAAAACATCCAGTTAGCTCTGATTTATATGCTAGTTCCCTCTGTGATAGAGAGAACTAGCATATAATTGAGAAAATTGCACCAGGAGTTAACGGGAGTAGAACATCATAAATGTGGGTTGAAAGATAGTCTTTCCGTTTCACATGCCAGTGCTTCATCTGACATGAGATGTTCCCAGGGCTTTTTTTCAGGCAGAACTCAGTTCTAGCACCTCTCAGGTGGGCACCATTGCCATTATAAGAGAACAAGGGAGGTGTTCATTGTGAGTTTCAGCACCCCTTTTTCTAGAAAAATGGCATGGGATGTTCCCAAATAAACAGCTGCTTGTCGAAAGGGCCCAGCTAAGCCTCCCACCTCACCTGAGCAGTTAGCATGCCTGTGACAGAACTCTGACCCTTGAGAAGTCCTTGCTTGAGATCTTCATTTGATGCCCTTTCTCACATTGCCCCATCCAATGAAGTGGGGCAGGCAGTCACTGGGGAGAAGGCCTTTTCAGTGATGGGCCCATCTTAAGTTTTTTTTTAATGGGCTTGTAAAGTGCCCAGACAACAAAGTTTTATGTGCACTATATAGATGCAACAAACAAATAAAATCACAAACTTGACATCTGTTGTGTAGGTCCCACCCATTCAACCACTTCACCATTAGCATAAGAAGAGCCTTGCTGGATCAGGCCAAAGGCCCTTCTAATCCAGCTTCCTATTCTCACAGGGGCCAACCAAAAGCCTATGCTAAACCCGCAAGTAGGACCTAAGTGCAACAATGCTCTCCCACTTGTGATTCCAAAAACTGGTATTCAGGGTCATACTGCTTTGAACAGTGAAGGGGAGAGAACATAGGCATTGTGGCTACTATTCGTTGATAGCCTTTTCCTACATGAATTTGTCTAATTCTCTTCTAAAGCTATCCAAGGTTATGGCCATTGCTGCCTCTTGTGGTGGCAGATTCCATAGTTTAACTATGCACAGTGTGAAGAAGTATTTTCTTTTATTTGGCCTGAGCCTTCCAACATTCAGCTTCATTGGATGGCCTTAGACACTCGTATTATGAGAAAGGGAGAAAAACTTTCCATACCATGCATAATTTTGTCTATCATGCCCCTCCTGACTCATCTTTTTTTTCTAAACTAAAAAGCCCCAAATGTTTTAACATTTCATTATCTTCTCCCGTTCACTTCTTCCATGTGTACATATAGGATAAGGAGCAGATATTATGTGCATTTGCCATTCTTTGCATATATAGAGTGTATTTATTTTGTGCTTGAACATCTTTATCCTTTTTGAAAGTGCTGCTATTTGAGAAGTTTCCCTTAAGACTGTTTCCTTGTGCAACATTTTTCAACCCCCAGCTTCACACTTACTGGCTGCATTGTGTTGTATATTGTTCTAAAATCACAGGGAAGTCTTAAGAACATATGATGGGAAGGAGCTATGTATGTGTTTGTTTCTAAAAAAGCAGCTGTGCCAAGAATTAGGACAAAACATGTCATTTATTCAGTGCATGAATGTGTATAAACATGTCCTAGTTTCTGGACATAGCAGTGGTTTATAGGAGAGCACTCAATGACCTTTTTTAAAAGCAGTTAATTAGGAGCACTTAATGGTACAAACTTTAGTGAATGGAATACCTTATTAGTTGTAGTTGGTGCTTTTTGGACCTTCGAGGGCATTTTGACATTTGCACGGTTCAAGCTGAAAGTGTGGTGATTTAGTGTATTTCTGCTGGCACGTTATTAACCAGAACCTTCACTTTAGACACCTTTCATAAACCCTAAGTTGACTTGGAAAATCATACTTAAAACACAACATTTAACCTTTGGTTTGAAAAGCTTTGACAGGCACCCCGAATTATATGTGCACGGTTTTGTTTTTTCCCCAAAGCAGCATGTCTTTGTGCCTGACAGAAGGTCGATGCCAGCAGGTCTGAGTGTACAGCCTATTACTCCCCAGAGCTTGCAAGGCAAAACGGTGAGTGGCATTTTTATATTTAGCCCATCATTTTTTATTTAAGAACAACCTATAAAATACAACACGTAGCACAGTGACTACTCTAGTTATAGAATCTGTATTAAATGCAGTTTCCATCTTTGTTTTTTCATTAAATCGAGGTTTTCCTTCTAAACAGTTTAAATCTATTTGGATGCTGCATTAAATTTTGCAAGAGTAATCAGATAACCTTTTAATTCAAATGCTATTTGTACTATGCAATTCCTATCTGTGAATAATTTGTCTTTTTGAGCCATGTAAGTATTTCATTTTAAATATCTCTAGAGCAACAGCAAGGCACCTTTACGATTTTATTGTTCTTCATTTCACAAATTGACCTACCATTAAGTTGTTAATTCAGTTGTGGAGGGGAAATACCAATTACCAGAGCTTTTCATTGCTGCAGAATGGAAGTCGCAGTTAACTAGGAAATTTGGTGCTGCAGGCAGTTTATTATACATTGTGCTGTCTTATGAAAAGAAACTATCCATCCGCTAATTGCACATTTTTATTCACATCATTAAAAGTATTTTACCATTCAATACCTAAGGTTTAGATGAGGGATTATAGATTTGAGCAAACATTTTTGAGAGACCTTTAACTCAAATATGACCACTTTTACTAGCTGAAACCTTAATTTCTTCCAGGCGATTTCTCTTCCCCCTCATTTCTTAGTAAATAATGTTTTTTCCAAGTGAAACACTAATGAGTATATACTGTATTAGGGGAGTGTAGGTTAATCATTATGAAACCTGTTAGCTCTTTAATATAGGAAAATTTCTTGCTCCCTCTGCTGGAATTCATTTAACACTGCCAGTTGCTAAAACCATACGCTGTAGCCAAGGAATACTTTCAGTTCATTACTTGTAATATATAATTCAGGATTTCTGATTATGTGGCTCACCTAAAGCATCACAGTTGAAGCCCTCTTCTGGAACTCTGTGGGGCCCCAGTGATGTGGATGCCTGAATAATAGACCTGACCTCTCGTTTTATATGTTAAAGAATGTTCCACGTGAGTAGTGTAACATTTCCATGACCTAAATGGAACAGTCCATGGCTCAGAAATTTTTTGTGCATGTGATAGAACTCTCTTAGGTCTTTCACATGAACAGCTGAATGTGCAAAGCAAATCGCTCCATTTTACATCTCATGACAAAAAAGATGCTTTACATAATTGGTTGCTTTATAATTATGAGAGAGCTTCTGATATATGTGTCAGTATCTGAATCATAAGTTAAGCTCAGATTTCAGGAACTGATAAGAACTGAGGGCATGAATCTTTGGGATTTACTAGCAAGTAATATATTAGGATAGAGTGAGGAAACAAATTTCTGCCTGAGAATCACGTTGGAAGTTGCATTCAGAGGTGGGTAGGGTCGGAGCCCAAAGTGGGCTGAGTGACGCACAACTCATACTTTTGTTCAGTAGAAATTGCTTTATGTCGTTTACATACAAACAACATACAAATGTCAATGGTTTTAGTTGCTTCGTGTTGCTTTTAATGAGGATCTTCACTGTGCACTTGCTTCAGAAGAGAGAAGTAGGCAGAGCATCACCATAGTCAAACCTAGGGAATCCACTTCCACAAAAGAGCAGTGATGGCCACCAACTTGGATAGCTTTAAAAGACGATTAGACAGATTCATGGAGGATAATGGTAGCAGCAGCTACTAACTGTGATAAATCTGTTCTACCTCCATAGTTGGAGGCAGCATGCTTCTGAATACTAATTCCTGAAAACCACAGGTGGAGAGAGTCCTGTTGTGCTCAGGCCCTGCTTGTAGGATGCCCAAAGCAAGTAAGGAATGCTCCAATTACAGGATGCGGTCCTTTGTTCACCACTGCTGCAAAAAGATGGTGAGCTGAATGAAAAGCCACTGTGACTGGTCCACATGCCATCAGTTTCCCACCCGTGCATTAGGAATACATAAGAATAAATTATGATGAAGGGTTCCATTGCAAAGGTGCTTTGTTCAGAAAATTAAATAGATGTGGTCATTGTAGAAGGAGCTGTCTATGGAAGGCTGAGGTCAGAGTGCAGGTTGAGTGGGAGCCAAGGAAAGCCTGTACAACAAAGAGAGAGTACTTTGGGGGTTGGGAAGATCGCGTATAGGTTATAAGTTAGTCAAGTGTTAAATTTGGATGAGATGAAAAGTATACTCCTAAGACAGGAGTGGGGAACCCATGTTCTTCCAGATGTTGACTCTACTTCCCATCATCCTTGACTAGTGGCCATGCTGGTTGGAACTTATGGGAGCTGGTAAACATCAGGAGGGCCACAGGTTCCCCATCCCTGTGCTATTGCTTTCCAGAACTAGGATGGCTCTCTTCTACAGATACCGGTGGCAAGACAAATCAGAACAACATAGAGGACTGACTCTGGGTTGCATCCAATTGTGTCCCTCCACTGATAGAGGCCTCCTTAGTTCAGCTAACAGAAGCTTCCATTAATGGAAGTGAGCAGAGGCAGCATTTTATTTTATTATTTGCTGATTTCCCATTCACTCTTCAGCCCTGAGCTTCCAAAAACTGCCCCAGAGGGTTAGGGGAATCTTAGTGTGGTAGGTGGCATGGGAGGGGGCTGCAGGAGGAAGGGGAGCTTTGTGAACATCAAGCACACCCATTTTTAGTCTACAGAAGTGTTGGTGGATCAAATAAAATCCTTCCATCAGAAGATGGAAACAATTGGATAAAACCCTATATTAGTTAGTAATTTAAATATGTTTATACAATATTTGCTTTGGTTTAAGTGCCGTAGTCTCCTTCCTTTGCGTGAGTGCAGGCTTTTGGGTCAGTAGCATGGAGCTCCCTCAGAATATATTTGGCTTGGGCTAATGGTATTACTGTACTTTAATTCTTCCTTGATTCTCAAGCATTTGGATCTTCCTATTCAACCTTCAAGTTCTAGCATGTATAATTGTGTTGAAAAATCTTAGATGTTTTTGGGAAATAGTCTCTCAAAAAAACTGCTGTGATTGCATTAAAGGAGAAAAAACAGAAAGTGTGTTGTGTTTTGGATCTACAAACTTTGACAGTGTATTTTTACAATGCATACTTTTAGTAAAAGTTGTGTGTGTGTTTTTAATATTTCATTCTTTGTTTTTTTCTTTGGCCAGCATTTGAATAAATTACTCAGGTGCTACAAGACTCTTCCTTGTTTCAGATACCGTAGTTTCTGTTGCTAGCCAATTCTTTTAAAACATACCAAGCAAAACTTGAGTATACCCATCCTCTATATTTTGTGACCGTGGTGCGTTTTTCCTCCTCCCTTCGCACAATATTGCTAGCCTTTGTGTGTAGAAGTTATTACCATGAGTTTCAGAAGCTTCGCGGTTTTAAAGCTCTTCTCACCTCCTCTTAGTTTAGTTGTATTCTGTTGGCAGACATTGTTGGTTCCCTTTTATTTTGAAGAGGTTCACACAGTTTAGATGTAGCATGATATCCAGCATTATCAAACACAAGTATATATCTGAAGTCTTGTGCAAGATAATGATTAACCTATTTTCCACTCTTTGGCTTCTCATACGATACTCCTTCAGCCAGAGGAGCTCACGCTGCTGCTTATAAAGCTGAGAAGGCAGCAAGCCGAACTGAGTAGTATCCGGGAACACACATTAGCACAACTCATGCAACTAAAACTTGAGGCCAGCAGCCCAAAGGTCAGCTATGAAGTGATGTTTGTCATGTGCCATCTTCACTTATTCTTAGCCATTCATTAATCCAAGCTTGCATTGTACCATTGGTGCCAACCTCCTCTAATGTAGCTTTTTAGAGCGTCATTGTTTTCCTGGCATCTGTGGTGGTCTGCTATTAACCCTTTGAGTTCTAGTGTGGATGTTGAATACATTGCAACAAAAAAAAAAATAGGAATGCGTTCAAATACATTTCACTTTAATTGAGTCTGAAATTTTGCAAGTTACGCAGATTACACACAAATATGAAGCCCAAGTAGGTAAGGGTGGTGATAAATATGATCTACCATAACCATTTCGTTTTGTTTTCTCATCTTTGAAATTATTTATAATAAGCATTTAGAAGCAGAAAATGCACACAAATGTATCAAAGGGTTTATAGTTGTCTGTGTAAATTCAACATGACCATGGTGGTTTTTCTTAATTTTGTTTTAAAGTTAAGAAGTTGTTTGTGCGGCTAATATTACTAAATCTGCAATTGCAAACTAATGCTTTATTACTTTTCAAAAGCAGATGTTTGGTTATAATTTTGCTTCCTTCTGTCATTGGAGTATTGATTGGCTTTTCAAAATATGCTAATGCAAATTCTAGGAAGACCCAGAATTCAATGTAACTCTCGCTTGGATTAATATGACAATATAATCTAAAGGTTGAAATTAGAATTTGTAGTTCTCTTTCTTTTCTGACTGACCTTTTCCACATCTTCATATCTGTCCTTTTCTTCTCTCCTTCCTCTTTGAATGCTGCTTGCTAGAATGAGATTCTTTCTCATCACCTTCAAAGGAATGCCATATATTTGGATCATCAGGTGGGATTCATAGCTTATTCTTGTATATTTATATCTGATAACATGTTGACACTATTTTTTATCATTTAAACTTTTTAATGGTACTGTCTCATTTAAAATTGTCTCAGGGCAGATGGTGAAAATGTTTCTCCAAGTGCAGATTGCACAATTTATATGCTAAGGTCATTGCTCTGTTCCATTCATACTCTTTGTCTAATGCTGCAGCTTGTCTGCTAAAATAAAATGGGGTCCAATATTTGAATGGGTTCACTTATTTACATGACATTGTTAATGTGAAGTGCAAAATGAATATTTTAAAAATAATCCTAAAAATATAGTGTTTATCACAGTAGCTATACCTGGCTTTTGTCTGCCTCATCTCTGCAGTCAAAGTCTAAATATATACAAACATTTGATGTAATGAACAAGGATATACTTCCGTCAAAGCCATCTTTTTGGGGGGTGAGGAGAGGGAGGAATACTTCAAGAAACCTTTGCACAGAACTTGAAAACTGCATATCTGCCCATTATTTTGTGCGCCTGCTGAGTTGTTGGCACAGGAATTCGGAGTTCTTTAGATTTTCTCAGTTCCCTTTATCTGCATCCTGAAATGAGAGCATGTATTCACTTGACACACCACCAATAATGCAGCGCATTTACAACTCAGTCCATGGCAGCTGTGCTGAGGATGAAGTGCTTCCCATCAAGTAGTAGCACAAAGTGGGGTGCTGGCACATGGCACCGTTCCCTGTTTTTATGAGCTGCTGCCAACACCCAATCTCTTCCTTTTTAATTTTATTTTTTTGATCTAGACATAATAGGTTGGTCTTTGGCTGATTCTCTGTTTTATACCACTCTCATATGCAGAAGGATAAAATTGTATTTGATAAGGAATCTTATTTTCTTTTACTACATAACTAGGGATTAGGAGAGAGTGGACCCTAGGTTTAATCATACATTCTGATAGGAAGTTCAGAAGTATCCCTGAGTTCATTTTAACCAGGTTACAATAGTCATGTTTAATGATAAATCACAAACTGATTCTATCTGCCTGTCACTTGGACTTGTTCTCTAGCTGTTACTGCTGAATCAGAGTTAAATGTACAATTGATGTGTAATTTAATATAAAAGCAAAATCTGAGATGCTAGATCTGTATTCATCTTTGGGCAGGCTGAAATATTCAAGCATGACAGTGCATAGATTTATATTCAGTTCTGTCTCTGACTCTTAAGTGCAGTTCTGAGCCAAAAAGGTGATATTTCTGGGCCCTTGAATAATTTTTGATCATGGAAGATTTTAGTACCGCCTATGGATATTCTTACAAAGGACATTGTTTCTCATTCTGCTATTGTAGCAGCTTATGACCATCAGCAGTACTTATAGACTAAATTTATTAGAAAATGCTAACCTAGCCTAGGTTTGGAATAGTTAAATTGTATTGAACCAGGCAAACTGTTTAACTACAATTTAACCTCCAGAGGCTACTTGTATGCATGAGAATTCTCAGCATATGGAATTCTCAAGAATCAAAAGTTCTCCTATTCAATACAGTCCTGTTCAGAAGTTTATAATCTAGTGTTGTCTGTAAGATGCTTAACACCGTGCTTTTAAGCAGTATCCCATCATTTCTATAGGATGTGGTCTGTCTATAATGATTAAAAAAGCAATCCTCTACTCACAGTTTTTGAGTCGCGTTCCTTACACGCAGATGGAAAATGGAAATAACTGCTGGTCTGCCATGCTATCCTTCCCCAAGCCCTTGAGATATTTTGGACTACAACTTGGCCAACGGGGAGGGATATTGGGAGTTGTGATCCAAAACATCTGGAGTGCAGTTGGGTTGGGGAAACGCACACTGTGCTGTAGATGAGTCCACAGCAAAGTCTAATCACATCATAAAATTTGGACCTCCACTGTAGTTCTCACACAATTTCCACTCTGGTCCCTATCATCTTGTGCCACATATTGAGTGTTAGGTTTTAGGTTTTTCATGTGGCCTGCATGAGAAACCGGCGTTAGCTGGTTGCTCCCTAAATAGGCAGATGAGCAGGTTCTTTGTTAAGGGCCACCCACAAGATAGTACTGTATGTATGATATAACCTGTGTATTTCCTTGATAAAATGTATATACACCCTTTTAGTTGAACTGAAGCCTTTAAAGGCTTAGTTCTCCAAGCATTCATCCTCCTTTCTCTGCTTCTCAAATCTGGCTGCTTCCCAAATCTGTTACTGACTTCATCAACACAGTGTATTTGTGAACATAGTTGGTAAATAGTTTATATAAATAATGCAGCCTTGAAAATTATTATACTGTAAAAGATCGGTATTAGAGGTTGGTAAATATAGTTACTGTATGTTATCAATGTTATGGTGTTATATTGCAGATCATAAAGTATTTCAAAATAAAACATTGACAAATGAGCACTCACTGTCTAGGAAGGCTTACATTATTGCAGCTCACACTGTGAAAAGTTGTAATAAGCACAATTGTTCGTGACTACCTCGGTCTTCAACTTGGATTAAGATTTGGCTTGTTTGCTATTCATCTGTTTACATGTTGTGCCATAGTTTTGGGCTGACCCAACACAGGTGTTCAGGAAAATAATAATATACATGGGTCAAGGTTACTACTCTCCATAAAATGATTATCAAGTTGAGAAAAATTTGGACTAAGCTCAGCCTTCTTCCCAGTATCCAGTCCCCATGTTGACAGCGAGGATTTGCCCCAGAAACCTCCCTTTTGCTCAGAGTTAATGATGTGCAACTATCCCTAAGATAGTTAATGTGTTGTTTATGCTGTAAATCTGATAATGTGTGTGGGTGGTTTATTTAATGAGGCTAGCCCTTTGTCCATCATATCCATTTGTTAAAGATGATTGAACATTTTCAGCTTGAGTTATTTAGAGAAACGTCTGAAATGCTTATTGGTAATAATTACTTTAAACTTAATATGGGTTGTAGGTACTCTAGTTTGGCCATAGCAGGCTTTTCAAATGTACAGCTTTGCTTAAGCGTGAGAGGAAATATGAACTGCTGCACTAACAGAAAATAATTAAAGTAGAGGCTATATTTACAGTGTCGTCTTTCAAATCTAGCCGTGCTGTAAACTGATGTTTGCTGTATGCTCCTCCTGATTTGAAATAGATGAAAGAGAATGAACCTTTAATCATCATGGTTCACACTATGATTGAGAACTCGGCGCTAAGACCACAACTGTACCATCAAGTAAGGTCTTGGATAGTGAATGAAATTGCTTTTTATCATTGCAAATTTTTCCTCAGTGACAGTTTTTGGTTGTCCCCTCCAGTTTACCCATAACATTGGTGTTCCTCCTATTTGTTTTGGAAAACCACAAGTCATCTGTGTTTTATAAAATGCTGCAATATTGTTAGCATGGCTTTGCTGAACGTACTTGTCAATGAGTATTGAGTGTATCCCTTTGGATAACTTTCTCTGTTTCAGAATATTTGGCAAATTGCTGTTTTTTTGTAGGTTAATTCAGTAAATTCATAAAATCGCCAACAAGCTTCCAACATTTGTCATAGCATGGATCTATGCGATTCATTTTCTTTTGTTTATTTCTTTTTCTGTTGAAGGAACGACTTCATTTTGGTTTAACACTAAAGCATGACAGCAATGTTTACCTTGTCATTTCTGGCAGCTTCTCATTTTAGGAATGAATTTACTAATTGTTGTAGGTTCCTGGACAGCTGCTTTGTTTTGCCCTTGGGAGTTAAAAAGGATCAAAATAATTTTGATCTGGGGGCTATAGCTCTTAAGGGCAGTGTGTTCAGAAAGTCACAGCAAACAAAGTCAGTATCAAGTCATGATAAAATATTTGGAGGGGAAATGTGCTGAATGGAAATATAACATCAACTTGTCTGTTAGAAATCAATTTGTGAAAGAATTTTATCCTAAACATCATATGGATGTCAACAGGTTTTTCACCACGTACCAAATAAAATGTTTGGCATTATGTTGTTTTTGCAAGTAATTGCCTTATTTTTTTCAGCCTATGAACTCAGAGGCTCTCTAGCTTCTAGTCCAAAGTTAGCCCTAGTTTGAGCTTTGACCAGTGCATAAGGTTGCTGCTGCTTTTCCCAGGGAGGGCATTCCTTTTCCTTTAATCACAGCTTGAACTGAGAACTTGGGAAGATGCAGCTTCTGTCACTGCAGCTATGATGGGAGAACCTGCATCTGTCAAATGTCTGCCGAATAAGCAGCTGACAAAAGACACAGTCTCCCTCTTGGGGCAAGACTTGGTAACCTTGCCAACGTAGGCAAAAAAATTGTGCCACTTCAGAGAACAGTGTGGCATCTGCTGCGAGTAGAAATTGTGTAATGAAATGCTTTTTTGTGCCACTACAATCTTGCTCAAACATGTGCTTTGTTAACTTTTAAGTTAACATGCTTTCTCCCCTGCTTCCATCTGTGAATTATTACGTAAATTAGAAAAAAAAAACCCAGCATGCAGTATTACTGAAAATGAAGGGTGAACGCTGGCTTCGTTATCTGCTACTTGGCTGAGACTCACTAGCCAAATTGGTATTCAGATTTATCTGCCAAATTGAAACTAGCGTCTCTAAGAAAAGTTCTGCAGCTTGGAATGAAAAAAGAAATGAGGTGCCCTTGAAGTGCAGAGAGTTATTATCAATTTTTTAGCTACCTAATTATTTGGTTTTGCTTTTCATTAGGTTGGAAGGACTAGAATTGGTTCATCATTTTACACTGAGTTAGCACCATACTTGATAGTTTGACTCTGGAAGGTCTTGAAGGCTGAACTGCCTGATCATTCAAGGATGCATGGTACCTAGAGAAAGCCTTTGAGGCCTAATGGAATTGAGAGCACAGGTGGGAAGTGTT